>NC_135880.1:8103159-8623218 GCF_964194155.1 Cetorhinus maximus | reverse complement strand
CACAGAGTGTAATTTTCACTTAAATCTTTGATTGCACCCGAAGCATAAACTTAAGCAGTGAGTGGAGCGTACTTGGAAGAAACAGGTGACTTTGGTCCTATGGTTTCCACAACTCTCCACCACTGGGGCCTTTCCTCATTTCCTGTTGTAGACTAATGAATTGAGATTAATTATGATTAATCAACCATCCCCTTATCGTTTTATCTTATGATTATGAATCTTGGTCAGAAACTTTATCCTTTCAATCATTTCCTTCAGCTTTCGAACATCTTCCCAAGTAGTGATAACTGACTCTCTCGCAGGTAATTGAGAACACACCACATGGCTGAATGCACAGACCTTGTGACTGTGTCCCAGGATCACTTATGACTGCCAGTTTCTCCATCTCCATCGCTCTGACGATGCTATCTTCCACTTCCAGTTGTATTTCTTTATTCTAAACAGAAGACTTCCCTCCACGGTGGTTGATGGGGCTCTTGATCATGCTCATCCCATTTCTCATACTTCTACCCTCATCTCTTCCCCCCCCTCTCTCCCTCCCTCCCAAAACCATGATAGGGCTTCTCCTTTGACCTTATCTTGTGTGATCCGTGCACAATATCACCGTGATCCTTTTCTCCACATTTTCTCCAGATCACCCTCTCCATCAAGACTGCTACTTCCTTGAAACCATCACCAAACACATCTTCTCCTCCACTTCCAGAATTTTGAAGGGACCATACTGTCCACTGTACATTGCTCCACTATCATTGAAGTGCCATTAGCTGCACCTTAACCTTCCTCCAATGTTGCCACTGAGAGCGAATGAATCTTCTGGGCATTCTACCTCAGCAAGTAGGAACAACACAGAATATACTGAGCAGCATGCACTACACAGGGAACAATACTGAAAGTGCCTGAGGGAGGAAAAAATATCAAGGTGATATCATGTACAGATCACTCAAGATTAACAACCAATGCATAGATGACAAAGCAAACAGGATATTGGGTTGTATTAATACAACCTTTCAATTTAAGTTAAACCACTTTCCATTTTTAGCTAGAGTGTGAAATGTCCCTTGCGTCCTACCTGCCGTTTCCTGTTTTGTAGCCATCTTTCAATCTGTTCTGTACCTGACCCCTCAGTCCCTGGGATATTTAATGGCTGAGACTACACGGAAATGCCTCTACCTACTAGTCCTCAGGGAGAGCTGTAAACAGAAACACATTGCTGTTTTCATTGTTGCAAATATCTAGTTCATGGCTGATGTTAATATTTTAGAGTTAATATTTGGTTCTGGGAAGATTATTGTTGAGAAGGTAAGGTAATTAAAATGCTGGGCTTCTGTGATTGCCAGAACACCTAAAAATAGCAGTTCAAAAGGTTGCTCATCCCACCCTCAACTTCTCTCTCCCCCCGCCCCCCCACCTTAGACCAGCTTATATTTCACCTTTCTCCTAACTATACTCAGTTCTGCCGAAGGGTCAAGAAGACTCGAAACATCAACTCTTTTCTTCTCCGCCGATGCTGCCAGACCTGCTGAGTTTTTCCAGGTAATTCTGTTTTTGTTTTGGATTTCCAGCATCCGCAGTAGCTTTTAGCTTTTTGTTTTTATGCTCATGTTTATTGTTTAGTGCAGTTCAAATAGAAGAGATAGAGTTACAAAACAGCAGGTGGGCTTTTACTCAGCTGTAGATATTGTAAATGAAGGATAATTAGCTTTAAGGTCAGTTTGAAGATAGCCCCAGAGCAGGCTACATTATCATGGAGCTGTGTGGAGCTTAGGAAGATTCCCTAGTTTCAATTTATCTGGGTATTTACTGGGAGAAGTTTTTTAGTTGCAGTTTGGACCTTGTGTGGTTTGTACCTCACTGAGAGAAGTTGGGAAAAATAAACGACAGATATACCGGCATCGTGAGCAGAGTAAAACACTAAAATCATCAGTAACTGCGGGTAAAGTTTCATCTCAGTTTGAATCTTGAGGAACAGAAGCCAGAAGATTGCCTAGTTCGAAGCTAGTGGGAGAATCTACTATAAGCCTCACAGTGATTTATTGCAAAAGAAATTAACCAGCAGATTAGCTTGGAAGTAATGGAAAAGTAACTAGAACAAGGAACTGAAGTCTCCACAGTCAAGAGAGGGCAAATGAAAGTATTACCACTGGGAATAGCTGGAGCTGAGAAGAATTCTCCAGAGGACTGTGGCATACTTACGGGTGGCTCATAAAGAATTAAATAATGTTAAGATTGATGTGACTTATAACACAATTCTTGGGGGAAGTAGGATGTAAATCTGGGTGCATAACATACATAGCTGTCTGTCATATTAAGGCAGAGGTAGATAGATTCCTAACTAACAAGGGAGTCAAAGGTTATTGGGGGTAAGCGGGGATGTGGAGGTGAGCCATGGTCATATTGAATAGTGGAGCAGGCTCAAAGGGCCAAATGGCCTACTCCTCTTAATTTGTATGTTCAAATAGTAATAATCCATATTGTTAAATTAATAGTGCTTGTTTTATTCTATTATATAACACACAGTTTCATTTGTTAAAGAAGTGAATTCTTGTGGCATAGTTTTATTAGTTAAAACAAGGATTTGGGATTTCTTTCTAAATGTTAATGTCCCCTAACCAATCGTAACATCATCCAGACACTGATCCATTCTGATATTTGCTCTTTCCTCAGCTGCTGGTAGGAATGACTCAGTGGTGAGCGGGACAGAGGGAGATTCGGTTACATTGCCCTGTATGTTCACACCCAATAACTCCCTCACCCTGACCACTGTTACATGGATGAAGAAGGAGCCCTACCAACACGTAGTCACATTTCGAGCCCAATCAAGTGGATCATGGACAGCTGTAAATGCTGGAAATCGGTACGAGTTTGTCGGGAACCCAAAGAAGGGAGACGTGTCAATCAGGATAAACCAGCTGAACATGGAGGACAATCACACTTACCTGTGTCTGGTGGAGTACACAGGACCATCCAATTATCAATATCTGATCCAGAATGAAACATGGCTGCATACGTGGTGAGTAACCACTCCCAGTCTATAGAGTGTAACAGTGATGGAAAGGAGTCAGTCACTGTGCCTCAATTGGGAGCTCTCTCATCTCTGAATCAGGAGGTCATAGGCTCAATTCAACTCCAGAGATCTGAGCATAAAATCTAGGCTGACATTCCAGTGTAGTACTGAGAAAGCGCTCTACTTTTGGAATTGCTGCCTTTCAAAACAGTAATTAAGCTTAGGCCCTGCCTGTCCTCTCAGCTGCATCTAGAAGATCCCACATCACTATTTTAAAGAAGAGTGTGGGAGTAATTCCTGGCATTGTGGTCAATGCTTATCTCTGAAGCAACATCACTAAAACGTATTGTCTGGTCATTATCTCATTGCTGCTTATGGGACCCTGCTGTTTGCAAAATAGCTGTGGTACATGCTGCATTAAAGCAATGTCTACACTTCAAAGAAAAATTCCACCATTCAGTTAGATCATGGCTGACCCGCATCCTAACTCTATTTACCTGCCCCTCTTCCACAATTCTTAATATCCTTGTCTAACAAAAATCTATTAACCTCAGTGTTGAAATGTTCCACTGAGCCTCAGCATCAACAGTATTTTAGGGGGGAGGGTTCCAGATTTTCAATTTGTGTGAAGAAGTGCTTCCTGACACCAGCCCTGAATGGTCAAGCTCCAAATTTGCCATTATGTCCCCTTGATCTGGACTCCCTCACCAGAGGAAACAGTTTCTCTCAACACGCCATTTAATGATCTTAAACATTTCAACCAGATCACCACTTAATCTTGTATACTTAGAGTATATAAATGTTTTCTCTGTAACCGTTCCTCATAATTTAATAACTTTTAAAAATTAATTTGTGGGATGTGGGTGTCACTGGCTAGGCCAGCAATTATTGCCCATCCCTAATTGCCCTTGAGAAGGTGGTGGTGAGCTGCCTTCTTCAACTGCTGCAGTCCCAGCGGTGTAGGTACACCCACAGCGCTGTTAGGGAGTTCCAGGACATTGAGCCAGCGACAGTGATGGAATAGCCAATATTTTTCCAAGTCAGGATGGTGAGTGGCTTGGAGGGAGCTACAAAGTGGCGGTGTTCCCATGTGGCTGCTGTCCTTGTCCTTCTAGATGGTAGTGGTTGTGGGTTTGGAAGGTGCTGTCAAAAGGAGCCTTGGTGAATTCCTGCAATGCACCTTGTAGATGGTACACACTGCTGCTACTGTGCGTCGGTGGTGGAGGGAGTTAATGTTTGTGGATGTGGTGCCAATCAAGCGGACAGCTTTTTCCAGAATGATGTCAAGCTTCTTGAGTGCTGTGGGAGCTGCACTCATCTAGGCGAGTGGGGGGTATTCCATCACACTCCTGACTTATGCCTTGTAGTTGGTGGACACACTTTGGGGAGTCAGGGGATGAATTTCTCGGCACAGGATTCCTAGTTGCTGACCTGCTCTTGTAGCCACAGTATTTATATGGCTAGTCCAGTTCAGTTTCTGGTCAATTGTAACCCCCAGGATGTTGATAGTGGAGGATTCAGTGATGGCAATGCCATTTAGCATCAAGGGGCAATGTTTAGATTCTCTCTTGTTGCAGATGGTCATTGCCTGGCACTTGTGTGACTCGAATGTTACCTGCCACTTGTCAGCCCAAGCCTGGATATTGCCCAGGTCTTGCTGGATTTGGACATGACATCTTCAGTATCTGAGGAGTCGCGAATGGTGCTGAACATTGTGCAATCATCAGCAAACATCCCACTTCTGTGGAGCTTTCTCCTCCAGTGAGTTGTTCAATTGTCCACTACTGTTCACGACTGGATGTGGCAGGACTGCAGAGCTTAGATCTGATCTGTTGGTTGTGGGATCACTTAGCTCTGTCTATCACTTGCTGCTTATGTTGTTTAGCATGCAAGTAGTCCTGTGTTATAGCTTCACCAGGCTGACATCTCATTCTTTAATATGCCTGTTGCTGCTCCTGGCATGCCCTCCTGCACTCTTCATTGAATCAGGGTTAAACCCATGACTTGATGGTAATCGTAGAATGGGGGACATGCTGGGCCATGAGGTTACAGATTGTGTTCGAGTACAATTCTACTGCTGCTGATGGCCCACAGCACTTCATGGATGACCAGTCTTGAGTTGCTAGATCTGTTCGAAATCTACCCCATTTAGCAAGATGGTAGTGCCACACAACACGATGGAGTGTATCCTCAATGTGACTTTGTCTCTACAATGACTGTGCGGTGGACACTCCTCCTGTTGGTCACTCCTTTCACTCTGTGAAAGACCAACATAAAACAAGTGACAGATGGCCCTTTGTTGGGGGGGGTGTGGCAGTGTGGGAGGGGGGGGGGGAGGGAGCCGTGGTTGGCGAGAAAAGATAAAATAGAGGATAGAAAGGGAGATAAATGGTTAAAATGAATGAATAAAAATGGAGATAAGTAAATAAAAAATAAAAATAAACTTTTAAAAAGGGGTGAAGACTCCCTTTTTTAAAAAAATATTTTTAATTTTTATTTACAATTAAAAAGGGGTGAAGAATCACTTTTTTGGAATTAATTTTCATTTTTATTCATTCATTCATTGTATTAGCCCCCTTTTTAATCCCCCTTTTTTATCCTTTTTCCCCAAACACCACTGCCGCCCCTCACCCCACCCCCCACCCCCCAACCCCCACCCAAAGGGCCATCTGTCACTTGTCTATGTTGTTCTTTCATAGAGTGCTGACCCTTGGTTATGGCACAGCCGATGGTAAATGCTGGTGAACTTGAAACAACTGCCACAACTTGTTTTGCAATTTGTGTAAATTTCGAGAGTAAATTTGCCTTGAATTCAGTTGTAATAAGACCACCAAGTCTTATCGGTTTCTTACCAAACTAAGTTAAACATTTATTAATAGAAGAAATGATTTTAATTACATACATAGATCTACAAATTACTACTATGATAACTTCTAAATCCCCTAATTAATCTAACTCCCAGTTATACTTTCATTAAGGCAACAGTAAGACCCACAGATTTTAAAAGACCCAGGCAAAGTAACACAATATCCTGAAACAGTCGAATTCAAAGTGAGCTTTCTTAACTTCAGGTCTTTGTAGACAGCAGCTTGCGGTGTAGATGCTGAAGGCTTTTCACACATGTTAGATCTTAAACTGCCTTCCCTTACACACAGCCTTTGCTCCTTTATACATATTTTCCCCTTTGAATGCAAATTCCTATTGTTTCACTATATCTTTGGACGTTTCCTTTCTGATAATAAAATTCTCTCATATCGCTAATTTTTATCAGTAATCTTTGGGAAAAATAAACACACTGTTTCTAAACTTCACCTGGCTAGGTGATACATTTCACCCCTCCTTTGAAAACAATCTAATCTGGTTTATTTTAAAATTCAAAAGTCCTTTTACACCTTACATTCTAAACTTCCCCCATGTTTACATAAAAGCCTTCAGACCAGCTTCCTTTAATCCAATTAAGTCACACACACACACACCCACACACCACTATTTTACAATAAATTCCAGTAATATTATTATATCTTCCTGATACCTTGTTCTGCGATTAACACATTCTACTTTCTTACCTTTATGCCACTATCGGCACCTTTTTTTAGTCCACTACCATTAACACTCCCTTTATATTGTGTCAATCTCTCCTTAGTCCCCACCTATCACTGACCTTCTATCCTGCTTTACCTGCTCCACCCCCTTAAACAGTATAATTTCCATCACACTTCTACATCTCTTTAGCTCTGAAGAAGAGTTGTGCGGACTTGAAACGTTAACTCTGTTTCTCTCCACAGATGCTGACAGACCTGCTGAGTTTTTCCAGCATTTTCTGTTTCTATTTCATAATTCCAGCATCCACAGTATTTTGCTTTTATCATATTATTGGTACTATCCATTTGTTGTTTTTCATCCACAGTACATACTCTTTGCCTAGTTCAGCTACATTACTACAATATTTTTGCTCTGCAATTAAGTTCCAAACTTGTCTACAGATTTTAATTATTGTCTCCGCATTGCTGGGCTCTCATCTTTTCTTGTCTCTGATTTGATCTCTCTTTCTGTTCAGCTGCGAAGACTTTACCCGTTGTGACATTGTGCATTCCGCTTGGAGTGAAACTCCTTCCCCTTCTCGTGATGTGGATCATTTTATACAGGGACAAAACCAGGTATAGAATATTGCTGGGAGGCTCTTGCCTTTAAATGCCTAGAGTTCAATTTATGGATGAACTTTGGTCAGTGTGTGTTGGCAGGTGATTGAGATAATGACCACACAGTACACGTCCAGCAGAGGTCACTGGATACCAGCAGGAACAGGAACCCTGGGCAACATTTCTTCTCCCTATCCCAGTAGCACTTAGACCAATTGGAGAGACCCAACTGCAGCCCAGCTGGGATTGGCTAACTCAGCCCAGATAGGGAATCGAAACTGGCCCTTCCTAGTCTGTACAATTCAGCTCCTCACAGCATGAACTTGCTGAACTTTGGGAGCCTGGTTAAACCTTCTTGACCTCCTCCATTCACTGGAATCTAGTGGAATCGAAGTTTAGTTTCTAGTTTAGAATCTAAGGGGAGGTGATGGCATAGTGGTATAATCACTTAACTAGTAATTCAGAGACCCAGGGTAATGCTCTGTGGACCCAGGTTTCAATCCTGCCACGGTCGATGGTGAAATTTTAATCCAATAAAAATCTGGAATTAAAAGTCTGATGACGACCATGAAACCATTGTCGATTGTTGTAAAAACCCATCTGGTTCACTAACGTCATTTAGGGAAGGAAATCTGCCATCCTTACCTGGTCTGGCCAACATGCAACCCCAGAACCACAGCAATGAGGTTGACTCTTAAAAGCCCTCTAAACTAGGGTAACTAGGGATGGGTAATAATTGCTGGCCTGGCCAGTGACGCCCACATCCCATGAACTAATAAAAAAAAGTGTAATTTGTACAGTGCTGTTAGGAAGGGAGTTTCAATTTTTGATCCAGGATGGTGTGCGGCTTGGAGTTGAGGGGTGAGTTACTTGCTGTGGCATGTAACTCACCTCCTGATTCCCCAAAGCCTGTCCACTATCTACAAGGCACTAGTGAGGAACATGATGGAACACTCTTCACTTACCTGGATGAGTGCAGCTCCAATAACACTCAAGATGCTCAACACCATCCAGGACAAAGCAGCTCACTAGATTGGCTCCCCATCCACCACCTCCAATGTCCATTCCCTTCACAACCGAAGTCCATTGGCAGCAGTGTGTACCGTTTACAAGAGGCACTGCAGCAATTCACCAAGGCTCCTTAGACAGCACCTTCCAAACCCGCAACCACTACAACTAAGAAGGAAAAGAGCAGCAGATGCATGGGAACACCACCAAGTCGCACACAATCCTGATTTGGAAATATATCGCCGTTCCGTCACTGTCCCTGGGTGAAAATCCTGGAACTCCCTCCCAAACAGCACCATGGGTGTACCTACACCACATGGACGGGAGCGGTTCAAGAAGGTGGCTCACCACCACCTTCTAAAGGCAATTAGGGATGGGCAATAAAAATGCTGTCCTAGCCATTGGTGTCACGCCCCATGAAAGAACAAAAAAGAATTCCTAGCCTCTGATCTGCTCTTGTAACCACAGTATTTGTATGGCTGGTCATGTTCAGTTTTTGGTCAATGACCAAAATATGTCACTGGAGAGCTTTTTAATCTCTTTTGACTAGAATTTACATTGTGTGTGAGTGATGCCTACTAGAGAGACAGTAATAATACTCTGATTTTAATTTGACAAGTTTCCTTTGTTTTGTTCATAGTTTGGTGGTTTTTGTTTGTGTCCCTTTAAAAAGATTAATCCATTTCATTAGATTGATGTTGTTTTGTTTAATACTGCAGGTGTCAACCTGAGAGGCCAAAGAAAGAGTAGAAAGCACATTTAGAGACAGAAAACATGATTTAACTTATTAATTATCCTTCAGTTTTGGTCACTTGAGCTAATATCTCCTTATGTAGCTCAGAGGTTCCACAGGTTACACTGATGTGAAGCAGCTTGGGATTCTTTGCTAATATTAAAGGTGGTATGTAAATGCAAGTTGTTCTCAGAAACAGGATCAGAAACAGGAACAGCAATCAGCCACATTGACTGATATTTATCTGTTATTAAATGTGTCGGGTATTCTATTTAAACAGCTGCTGGTTGTATGTGGCGGTGCTGAAAATACTCTTATTTTACTGTTAATATGGCTCATTTTAATGGATCTCCTTTTTGTCCCCAGAAAGGAGCAGGACTGATCCGTCACAGGAGATTGAGAAACCAAATGTACAAACTGCAATATAAACCTGTTCCACTCGTCCTGCACTGAATCTCAGCCAGCAATTTAAGCTGGACTTGCTTAAGTGATTATTCACTCTGCGATCCTGGGTCCCGAGTGCAAAATTCTTCTGGTTAATCAGCTATTTGGCATGGTTCTGCATCACACTGTGGTGATCATTTAGTCTTGGTGGGAGAGTGCAACATGGGTGAAAGTGAATCAACAGCCTGATTAAAATCTCCGTCATTGGCTGGAATGGAAATAAAAATGGGGAAGGATGTAAAACTGGGTGCTGATTGGCTGTTTTACACTAATACACCAAGTCTAAATGATCCTAATACTCCAAATGGAACTTGAATATAAGCATTCTCAGTATATCAAGATGTAAATAGTGGGAGAGCTCATGTGGCAGAGCTGACTGTGAGTAGGACAAGTTTGAACTGCCAATTATTACAGGTGCTTTGCTCAGGGAACTGGCTGCTGCTTCCAACTCCTTGGCTGTGATGGGAAATTTTGTGGAGATCAGCCAGCTTTCAATAACTGATCTCAGAGTGAATCTGTGCTTTTACTGTCAGTCTAGCAAAGTTACGAGATGGAGCTGTAATGATTGTGAAAAGTGCAATAAATGAACAATTGCTTGTGTGTGTACCTTGACCCCTCTTTAGCAATAAGTTGCACTACATTTCATGGAATCATGGGGCACAGAAGCAGGCCATTCGGCCCATCATGCTTGTGTCATCTCTTTAAATAGGTATCCAATAAGTCCCACTTCCCTGTTCTCTCCTCATAACCCTGAAAACTTTTCTCTATCCAATTTCCAATTGAAAATACTATTGAATATGTTTCCATCTTCTTTTCAGGCAGCACATTCCAGATCATAACTATCTGTGTAAAAAACATTTCCTTAAGCTGCTTCTAGTTATTTTGCTAGTTACCTTAAATCTGTATCCTCTGGTTACCCAATACTTCTGGTACTGAACACTTAAAAAACACTCAGGATGTGGGTGTCCCTGATAAGACGGGTATTTATTGCAGAGGGAGTTTTACTCTGCATCGAACCTGTCCAGTACCTGTCTGGGGTGTGTTTGATGGAGACAGTGTGGAGGGAGATAAGCTCCACATCTAACCCATACTGTACCTATCTTGAGAGTGTTTCATGGCATAGAGGGAGTTTAAATCTTTTTCCAGATGTGCCATATCTGGGGCAGAATTTTCTGCCTGGCGGGCGGGCGGGGAGCCGATCCCCGCCGGAGAAACGGGCCCCACCGCCATTTTAAGTGGGCGGGCCATGAGGGCATTGCGCTTCCTGTGTGGGCGGGGGAGGGATTCCGCAAATGCGGGAATGTGCTCTTTCACGCATGCGCACGAAAGAGCGCACATCTCCCTGAGGCTAAGTGCTGCCTCAGGGAGATCACTGAAAGTTTTTCAAACTTTAAAAACAGAAAAATAAATAAATCATTAACATGTCTCCCTCATGTGACAATGTCACACGAGATGGGACATGTTAACACATTTCACAAAAACTTTAATAAACTTTTTTAAAACCTACATGAAACCTCATCCCGTCGGTGGATGAGGTTTCATGTTTTTTCTATTCCCCGCCGGGGCTCCTGGCCTGCCCACCAGCCTTAAGGTTGGACGGGCAGGTCCTTTAATTGTTTTAATAATCCTGTCAATGGCCTCAATTGGCCAATGACAGGTCGGCGGGTGGACAGCTGATTTTGCTGTGCCCCCGCCTTCCTGAAGGTTTAAATGGGGCAGGATGACCTCGGGGGTTCCTCCCAACGTCATCCCGTGTCATTTTCCCCTTGGCGAGCGGGCCCCACCCCCAGCTCACCGACTGAAAAATTCAGCCCCTGCTCTGTGAGTGTTTGATGGGGACAGTGTAAAAGGAGTTTTACTCTGTATCTCATCCGTGCTGTACCTGGCTTGGGAATGTTTGATAGGATAGTGTAGAGAGGGTTTTATTCTGTATCTAACCTGGGCTATACCTGTTCTTGCAGCAAGGTGGATCTGTCATCTGCTATTCTGACAGCAGTCGAGGCTCATTCAGTCTGTGACACTTTTCTGTTTCCCCTAAATTCCAATCAGCCTTCCAAGTTAACAGCTGTATATTAGGAGATCAGGAATATTCACTCCTTACATGGCTCATGAGTCCGATTTGGAACTCGCACATTATTGAACAGCAGGAGTGTAATGACAGCCAGGATATCACTGCAGACATTAACCATCAGAAAATCACCATTTTGAAACAATGCCTTCATTGCTGGGACTGCTCTTGTGGAGTCCTGCAGTTCGCTTGTTAGGAACTAGAGATAGTTTAAGAAAGTTATATTTGTATTTGTGGATATTAGAAATTAGTTTTAGCTTTAAGTTTAAGTTTATTTTGTGTTTCTGTATTGGTGTGTTAAGAAAGAGGGGAACTTGAGTTTTAGTTTTGTGTTAAGAGTTGCCTGCAAGTCTGTGGGTTTGTTGGTACGCCTGCATTTTTAATGAGGTTTTTTGACTCGAAAAACTGGGCTGTTGCCTAGCAACATGCGGCCCACAGACACAGAGAAAGCAGTTCGAGTTCAGTTGGTCATTATGCTCGAAGGTGAAGAGAGCCAATTAAGTCTCTCTCTAACTGGACATACTAGCAGATTGTTGAGAAATATAAGTCTAAGAATCTTAGATGAGTTGCTCTAAAAGTTAAGGTAACAGTGAATACTGAGTGAGTTCTGGATCTCAGTGGAGATACCAAGTTGTCAGCAGTATACTGGGAGAGGGAGCTGCAGGGAGCAGGTCCTAAAGGAAAAGGAGAAAGGTCCCGAGAAGACCTTTAAGTTAAGTCAACCAACGTGGAAGGCCCCAACCAATCAGGACACTGGCAAAACTGGCATCGTAAATTCAGCAGGTATAGGACTGATTCAGGGTTAGCACAGAAGCCTGATAAATAGCAAGTTAGTACACTCCTCTATTCCATTGGCACCAGGGCAGAGAACATTTTAGTAAGATAGGGTGTTAACAAGGACACAGGAACCTATGAAGAGGTTATTAAAGCCTTTGATTCGTCTTTCAGTCTTTGGAGGAACATCAATATAGACCGGACGAGGTTTAACAGGTGCACTCAGGAATTCAGAGGAAGTACTCACTTTTTAAAAAATGACCTGAATCACTTGGATGCTGGTTGCGAATATGGGGCCCTAAAGGGGGGAACTCATCCAAGACTGCATTGTGGTAGGCGTGTTTGACAAAGCCCTCTGTGATTTTTTTGTAGTCCAGAGAAGAACTAAAATATCCAAGGCAGTTCAATTAGCCGGAGAGGCTGAACAACACAAGCAGAATTGAATTTTAAGCCAGGGTGATAGAGACCATTGATTCAGTCCAGTTCATGAGCAATAGTGCACCCACTAAAAGGCAGTCCCAGAAAAAAGAGGGGCCGGTTGCCACCATTGTCCAATGCTCACAAGGGGTCTGGGGGCACTCCACTGAAGATGCAAGAGCAGATGACTGTACCACTTCGGTGTAATGGCAGAGAACTTACTGACAATCTCTGTTATTCGTAAGCAAGATTGCTCTTCATTAAGTATCAAGATACCACTGATGAGTGTGACTAGAACCTTATTGATAAATGTAACCAGGATGCTAATCCACCTGACTATTCTGGTAAGGACTCTGATGACATAGAACAACCTGGTGCAGGCAGTGACTTTCACAAAGTGAAACCAGGAACAGAAATTCCTAAAATAGCCTGTGGGACAATTGTAGAACACAAAGCTGACTCCCCAAACTCTGATCTCAAGGCGGAAGAGGAAATGACTGAAACTCCTGATGTACTGGCTATTGGTCTCGCACCCACTTCAGATGTACAAAGACTGTGACTTCTCCAAATCTAGTAGAAACAGCAGAACAACCTAATACAGTAAAATACTATATAGTAACAGAGCCTGAGGTGACATTCAGCTCTATTCCAGATGTTGCCTTGACTGCTGAAGCTCTCGAGAAGCCAATACCTAGTGAACAGCAAACTCACAATGATGTGAAAGCAGAGTGTGTGCATGCTGAACAACCACAAACAGAAAGACAGTATTAACAAAAGTATCATTAACTCCACTTGAGAATAATCTTCATTCTTCTGTTTGGCAATCCGATTCATCCCTGAAGGTGACATTGGGATTGCACAGTGCTTCATTTCCTGGCACAGGAATCACTGAATATAGTTAAGCATTGCCAGACAATGAAATTGCTGGATCAGAAGATTGCAGACCCACTGCAGCTATATAAACTTTAACAGGAGCTGATAAAGCCTCAGTCCTTTGAGAAAGAGCCACCAGCTGTAGAACTTATAAAAGGGATACAAAAAGGAAGAAGAGAAAGAACACATGTGTTCATCACCTTTATGATGTACACCAGAAACAGGAATCTCTGTCTTCTGATTTGAGTGTGTTTCTGGAAGAATATGGAGAACATATGTCTTCCAAGAAAGCCAAGAACACAGTCAGAGATTAATGCAACCACCACAAGAGATTGAGTGGGGGAGGGAAGTAGGATGTCTAAATATTTAATGAGCAGAATGAAAGACTTGGAGGAGACGTGGTATAAAAGGGCTAATAGCTATTATGCTAATAGCTCATATACATCATTAGTAATGTCAGATCACGAGTCATTGGAACTCAGACAAAGATGCTTATGGAAGGAGCCTTGGTGCTCATCTATCCCTCTACATAGTTGTCTTATCGTTGATAAATGTTTGGGCATTCCTGGATGCCTTGTTTCTAGTAGTCTCTGTTAAACACACCCTGGGGCTGTTTATGATGATACTTCATTCACAACATATAAAGGCTTTTCTTTATGTCAGAGTTGATTCTTTTGCCAATGATTTTAAATTGTTGTGCTCTGGTTCATGACCTTGCTGCTAATGCTGCCTATCTACTCTGTTCAGGTCCCTCATGATTTTAGATTGCTAGAACATAAGAAAATAAGAACAAGGAGCAGCAGTAGGTCATTCAGCCTCTTGAGCCTGCTTTGCCACTCAGTAAGACCATGGCAGATCTGATTGTGGCCTTGACTCAACTTTCCTGTCTGCCCCCCAGAACTCTCGACTCCCTTGTTGATCAAAAATCTGTCTCACTCAGCCTGCACTATATTGAATTACCCAGCCTCCACTGATCTCTGAGGAAGAGAATTCCAAAGAGTAAGGACCCTCTGAGAGAACAAATTTCTCCTCATCTCAGTATTAAACCGGAGACTCTTATTTTAAACTCTGCCCCCAGTTCTAGATTCCACCATGAGGAAAAAGATCCTCTCAGCATCTACCCTATCAAGCCCCCTCAGAACCTTATATGTAATATTTGTGCCACACAAGTGCCAGGCAATGACCATCTCCAACAAGAGAGAATGTAACCATTGTCCCTTGACATTCAATGGCATTGTCATAGCTGTATCCCCCACTTTCAACATCCTGGGGGTTACCATTGACCAGAAACTGAACTGGACCAGCCATGTAAATACTGTGGCTACAAGAGCAGGTCAGAGGCTGGGAATCCTGCAACGAGTAACTCACCTCCTGACTCCCCAAAGCCTGTCCACCATCTACAAGGCACAGGTCAGGAGTTTGATGGAATACTCTCCACTTGCCTGGATGAGTGCAGCTCCAACAACACTCAAGAAACTGAACACCACCCAGGACAAAGCAGCCCCGCTTGATTCACACCACATACACAAACATTCACTCCCTCCATGACCGACGCACAGTGGCAGCAGTGTGTACCATCTTCAACTTGCACTGCAGGAACTCACCAAGGCTCCTGAGGCAGCACCTTCCAAACCCACGACCCCTACCATCTAGAAGGACAAGGGCAGCAGACACATGGGAACACCACCACCTCTAAGCAACTCACCAACTTGACTTGGAAATATATCGCCGTTCCTTCAGTGTTGCTAGGTCAGAATCCTGGAACTCCCTCTCTAACAGCACTGTGGGTGTACCTTAACCACATAGACTGCAGTGGTTCAAGAAGACAGCTCACCACCACCTTCTCAAGGGCAATTAGGGATGAGCAATAAATGCTGGCCTAGCCAGTGATGTCCACACCCCATGAATGAATTAAAAAATGCTTCAATAATATCATCTCTCATTCTTCTGAACAGTATAGGCCAAACCTGTTCAACCTTTCACCTTAAGTCAAATTCATCCCAGCAACCTTCTCTGAACTGCTTCCAATGCAAGTATATCCCTCCCTTATATAGGGGAGGTGGTGGCAGAGTGGTAATGTCACTGGATGAGTAATCCAGAGGCCCAGGTTTATGTCCTGAGGACACAGGTACAAATCCCACCATAGCAGCTGGTGGGATTTGAATTCAGTTAATGAAAAAACAATCTGGAATATAAAGCTAGTCTCAGCAATTGTGACTATGAAACTATAATTGATTGCTGTAAAAACCCATCAGGTTCACTGATGCCCTTTAGAGAAGGAAATCTGCCATCCTTACCTGGTCTGGCCTACATGTGACTCCAGATCCACAGCAATGTGGTTGGCTCTTAACTGCCCTCTGAAATAGCCTAGCAAGTCACTCAATTCAAGGGCAATTAGGGATGGGCAACAAACGTTGGCCTTGCTAACAATGCCCACGTCACAAGAACAAATAAAGTGAGGTGACCAAAGCTGCACACAGTACTCTCACCAATGCCCTGTACAGTCATAGCAAGACTTCCCTACTTTTATACTCCATCTCCCTTGCAATAAAGGCTAACATTCCATTTGACTTCTTAATCACTTGATGTATCTACATGCTAACAATTTGTGATTCATCTACAAGGACATTCACATCCCTCTGTACCACAGCATTCTGCAGTCTCTCTCCATTTAAAAAATATTCTGCTCTTATATTCTTTCTGCCAAAGCAGACAACCATATATTTTCCCACATTATACTCATCTGCCAAATTTTTGCCCACTCCCATCATCTACCTTTATCTCTTTGCAGACTGTTTGCATCCTCTTCATAACTTGCTTTCCTACCCATTTTTTTGTATCACCAGCAGATTTAGCTATAAATCGGTTGGTTCCTTTTTCCAAGTCACTGAATAGAATTTTCCCCATGTTGGGCGGGAGCGAGCGTGGGTGGGCGCAGACCCGATCACCGCCCGCGTTCGGGTCCACGCCGCCATTTTACGCAGGCAGGCCAATTAAGGCCCGCCGAGTGTATTTCTCGACTCCCGAGAATAGCGGGAGTGGGCGGGCGGCGGCAGGAGTGCGCTGACCACCGGGTCTAATGGTGACCCGGTGGCCTGTTTAAATGAAGCGCTGGCAGCCTTTGCAAGGCTGCTCACAATGGTCGGTAGAAGGGTTCACCAGGGGGCTTCTGGTGAGCAGGCAAGTCCGGAGGGTAGGCCAGCAGAGCAGGCCAGGCCGGAGGGTAGGGCAGCGGGGCAGTGTGCCCCTCGGTTTTCGGATGAGGGCCTAGCTGCCCTCCTGGTGGAGGAGGCAGCATGGTGGGGCATCCTGCTTCCAAGGGACGGGAGGCAGAGGCCCCCCCCACCTGACCAGATGTGTCTGGGAGGAGGTGGCTGAGACAGTGAGCTCCCATGATGTGGTGCGACGCACATGGGTCTAGTGATGCAAAAGATTCAACGACCTCCTGTGCTCGGGAAGGGTGAGTACCATGTTGGCTGAGGTCACTTAATGCAGTCGTCAGCCTTTCCCCCCCAAAGCGCTTCCACCCCGCTAACTACTCTGAGTGCAGTTAGAGCATTGAATCCTTCATGGCTTGTTTCCCTCACTGGGTGAGCCAGCAGATATTGCCCATGCCTAGTTGACCCTGAGAGGGTTGTGCTGAGATGGGTTCTGCACCCACAGCATGTGTGACACTGACACCCAGAGTATAGAATCGGGGGTAAACTCAAGGGTCTGCACCTAGGCACAGTGCTGGAACTGGGAAGCATGTCAAAGTCAGGGTGCGAACATGCTGGGAGGGGAGTTTCCAGGTGGTGGGGCACCAATCCATCTGCTGGCCTTTGCATTCCACGTGCTTACGCCTCCTTGCTTTGCAAGGTTATGCATTGTGCTGCCACAGGTAAAGGAGGCAGCAGTTGGGCAAGGCAGGGTCAGCCCTGGCTTCTTTGGGTGAGTGTGCGGCAGCTGTAGGGTAACAAAGAACTGGAGTCCTGCAACGTCCCACTCTGGGTGGGTTGGCAGGGATGCGATGGGAATCCAGGTACAGGCTGAACTAATTAATGCTCTTCTCTCCTTTTAAGGAGAAGACTGCATACAATGCCGCCGAGCGGATACAGACTGGCGGAGGCCAGGCCCAGTTGGCCATCTTGACTCCTTTTGAACAGCAGGCCATGGATCTGGAGAGGCGCCATGCCCCCAGGTCCCCCGGTGTTGGTGAGGCTGGGGTGCCACAGGGACCTATGTTTGCCGAGCACTGAGGTCACCATGTGTGTCCCAGCAGCCATGGCACTGCTGAATGTTCAGTGATTGAAGTTTGCAACATGGATTGACCATTGATTATGGAAGGATTAGCGCATATCCGGGGGACAGGCATGCACATTGACATTGTCTCCACTTTAACTAGTCAAATGTCCTTGTTCTTCTTTTCAGCATCACTGGAGCAGAGCTGGCAGGAGGAGGCAGAGGGGCCACCTCTCACACCTGAGGGCCCAGAACATATTGACTCACCAGCATCACACCATCTCTGCCAGGCAGGCACTACACAGATACTAGCACCTCGGTGGGAATTAGATCTTCAGCTAGTGTCCTAGGGCAAAGCGGTGAGGGCACTTCACACTCGCTTGAGGTGCAGGCAGAGACAGAGAGTGCCCAGGGCGCCGCCAGTCGGAAGGCTGCTGGGGACCAGGAACATGCTCGGTCTGAGGCTGATGATGTGCCTCTGGAGCCGTCCGTGAGGCAGCGAATGCTGGAAGTGCAGCAGGGTATGCGGGAGGATCTGGCAGAGATACATGAGGCTATGCGTGGCATGGTGCCTGTGCTGGAGGAGTCCACGCGGAGCATCACCGATGCAATGAGCCTCATGGCTGAGCATTGTGCTTCCTCCATGGAGAGAGTGGCGACTCTCGTGGAGAGGCTCCACCAGGGGACCAACCAGGGCCTCCTGGGATTGCGCTCGGACCTGCAAGCCCTCACAGCGGCACTGACCTCAGCTGGTCAGTGCCAGTGTTGAAGATGGTTTGGGGCACCAAGTATCCCAGCTCGGTGCTGAGCCATCTACGGTGAGCAGGGAGGTCCGAAGCGACCTCACATCGCGCAGCAGCTGCCTGTCGTCTCTGCGGGCTCCTCTCAGGGCGCTTCGGATGAGGACAGCAGCTTTTCTGCCCCTCTCCCAGTGACCGTGGCATCCGATGAGGCTGCGGCGACTGGGGAGATGCCAGCTGTGGAACTGGCCGCTCCATCCCAGGTGGGGCCAGCAAAGGCTCCACGGGCCAGAGGACGGCCGCCAAGGTCATCGAGGCCAAGAGGACAGCGCAGTAAGCAGGCTGTCTCAGAAGCCAGTGCCAGTGAGGGGACAGCACCGAGGTGTAGCACCTGTAAGCATACATTTAAGGCACCTTAGGCACACCACAGGTTCTCACTGGTGCCTTTAGGCTGCCCCACTTTTAGTTCATTAAGACTTGGTGTGATGTGCAACACCTTTTTATTTGGTTTCTGAAGTTCATTTTGTTGTATAATTAAATTTTGATATGTAAGCATGGCTCAGGGTGATTCCTTATTTCTGCAGGTAGACGGGACCCCATGATGTTATGAGTGAGTTGTTTGTCATTGAGCTTTATTGACAGCGACCTGAGTTAAAGTTCCTATCCAGGCAGATTTAGCACTCAGGTATTGATTATGGAGCCTGCAGCCCTGGCATGTGTTGGAGGTCCACTTGTGGTGGGCCAGCTGAAGGTTCTTTAGATTAAAGCCTCCTGGGTGTCCCTGCCTCCCTGGAGTATGCCCGGGTCAGCGTCTACCCCCTCAGCATTCTCCTGAGCGTGCTCATCCTCGAATTCACTGTTGGACTCATCGTGGAGCAACTGCATCTACATCTTCTTTACCACTGCATCACCCCTTTCACAGCCCTTGTGGAGGCGTGGCTCCTATTGTACCGCTGCTCAGCCTCTGTTCTTGCATGGCGGAGAGGCGTCATGGGCCACCTTCTGAGGGGATAGCTCTTGTCACCCAGCAGCCATCCATCCAGTCGGGCTGGAGCACTGAAGAGCCCCGGCACCTGGGAGTGTGAGTATGTAAGCGTCGTGGGGGCTGCCTGGGTACCTTGCACAGACTTGCATCTTGACACAATATCTGCACATTCATGGAGTGGAAGCCCTTCCTGTTGACGAAGGCACTGGGCTCACCCGCTGGCGCCTTGATGGCCAGATATGTGCAGTCGATTGCACCCTGGACACGGGGGAAGCCAGCAATCACCGTGAAGCCTCTGGCTCGCTCTGTCTGGCTGGCCTCCCAGCGGTGGTGAATGAAAGTCAATGCACACCTGAACAGAGCATCTGTCACCTGCTTGACACAAGTGTGGACAGCTGACTGGGAGACTCCGTAAAAATCACCCACTGACCCCTGGAAAGAGCCAGAGGCATAGATGTTGAAGGCAGCTGTGACCTTTAGCGCCACCACCATGGGGTGCCCACCCACACTGTTGGCGCAGATCTCAGGGCCTATCACCTGACAAATGGAGGTCACTGTCTCCCTTGAGAGACGGAGCTTCCTTCGGCACTGCACCTCAGACATATTATGGTAGCTCCTTCGCCGCCTCTATACCCTGGCAGCAGGATAGTGGTGTCTTCTGCCGTCCCTTCCGCCTTGGACTACCTGCTGGCCTTGCGCCCCTTGTTCCTGTGCCTCCCCCTGACCCAGAGGCTGAATGTGAACTCCTGGCCTCCTCCCCCTTCTAGCCCTCCCTTCCTCCTCAGAGGAAGTGCCTCCAGTGGACAGCACAACTCCAATTCCCAGGCTAAGGGAAGGCTTCCTGAAAACTGTAGGCCCCAAAAATGATCTTTACTGTGGAGTCCTGACCTGAAGGCTGTTACTCCTGTCCAAGCACCTGGTATGAGTTTTGAAGTATTCCTGCTCACACAGGCAGGTAGCAGTAACTTCACAATTAAATATCTAACAGCTACCACTCGCGACCCCACTCACCCCTCTTATCCTGCCTGTGGATGAGGTTTATACAAATGTCTCCTACCCGCCTGCCCGTTGCACCCATGCGATGTCCTGATGATCGTCCGGGCCCCGAAAAATTGCAGACTCAAGGGCCTTAAATACCTGACCAATTAATGGCGGGTGCACATCCGAGAACATCGCCCGCCCCTGCACGCCAACGAGGAAATTCTGGCCATTAATATAGATTGTAAATAGTCGAAGCCGCAGCACTGAACCCTGTGGCGCTCCAATAATTACAGATTGCCAACTTGAAAATGTCCCATTTATCCTGACTCTCTGTTTATTATGCAATCCTCTATTCATGCTAAAATATCACCCTCAACACCATGAGCTCTTTTACATGTCACCTTATCCAATGCCTTTTGGGCATTCGGATACACTACGTCTACTGGTTCCCCTTTAACCATCCTGCTTCTTACATCCTGAAAGAATTCTAATAAATCTGTCAAACGCCATTTCCCCTTCACAAAACCATATACTCTGCCTGATTGTGTTATTTCTTTTTCATGTCCTGTTATTATCTCCTTAATATTGGATTCTAGCATTTTTCCAATGACAAATAGTTTCCAGCTTTCTGTATCCTCCTTTCTTGAATACAGATGTTACATTTGCATTTTTTTCAACCCATTAGGACCTTTCCAGAATCTAGGGAATTTTGGAAGATTAGAAACCTTAGAACCATAGAAAAATTACAGTGCAGAAAGAGGCCATTCAGCCCATTGCAACTAATGCATCCACTATCGTCACAGCCACTTCTTTTAAGACACTAGTTTGCAGGCTATCAGTTTCAGGAGACTTGTCAGCCTTTAGATCCATTAGTTGCCCCAGTATTTTTTCCTCTCCTGTTCGTGGCTGCTTTAAGTCCCTCCCTCCCTTTTATCTCTTGATTTTCCAGCATTCTTGGGGTTTTTTTGTGTCTTCTACAGTAAAATCAGATATAAAATACATGTTCAAAGTCTCTTCCATTTCCTTGTTTCCCATTATTAATTACCCAGTTTCAACCTCTAAGGTACCAATGTTACTTTAACTATGATTTTCCTTCTTATATACTAGTAGAAGCTTTTACTGACTGTTTTTATATTTCTTGCTAGTTTTCTCGAATATATTAATTTACCCCTCTTTATGTTTTGACATTCTTTTCTGGTTTCCAAAACATTCCCAATCCCCTGGCCTACCTCTAAGGTTTGCAGTATTGTATGCCTTTTCTTTTAATTTGATACTTATCCTTAACTTCCTTAGTTAGCTACGGAGAGTGCATTCTTCTCATAGAGTCTTTCTTTCTCAGTGGAATATATCTTTGTTGAGAGTTATGAAATATCTCCTTAAATGTCTACATTGCTTCTCTTATATCTTACCTTTTAACTTATTTCCCAGTCCACCTTAGCCAAAGCTTTCTTCATACCCATATAATTGCCTTTATTTAAGTTGAAGACACATTTTCAACATCAAACTGAATGTGAAACTCTATTATGTTATGATCAGCCTTGCCTAGAGGCTCCTTTACTATGAACTCATTAATTAATCTTTTTTTTTTGCACATTACCAAGTCTAATAAAGTCTGTTCCTGGATTGGCTCTGAAACATACTATTCTAAGAAACCATCCTGAATATACTCTACGAACCCATCCACCAGGCTGTCTTTGTCTATTTGATTCCTCCAATTTATACAAAGATAAAAATCGCCCATGATTATTGCTGTATCATTCTTGCAGGTGCATATTATTTCTTGATTTATAACCTGTCCTACAGTGTAGCTATTGTTAGGGTGCCAATAAACTACCCCCACCTTTGAATTGCTTCCTTTGCTATTTCTTACCTCCACCCAAACTGATTCAATATTTTGATTGTCCGAACCAAGATCATTTCTCACTACTGTACTGATATCATCCTTTATTAACGGAGCTATCCTAGCTCCTATTCCTTTCTCCCTGTCTTTCTGAACTGAATATTAATGTACCAGCCTTGCTCACCTTGTAACTACATCTCTCAGATGGCTATCATATGATACTTATTTCAATTTGTTATAAAAGCTGCTACCATTGATATAAAGAGTTTTTAATTCTGACTTTTTATCATTTTTCCCTACTGCAGCCTTATTTTCTTGTACACTCTTAAGTTTGCATCATCTGTCCTTTCCTGTCACACTCTGGTTACCAGTACCCAGACCGTTAGCCTGCATTATTGTCTTGTTCTTTCACTTTAACATTCCAAATCGCCCCTTATGTGAACCCTCCCCACTCCCCTGCATCAACAATTTAGTTTAAAGCCCTCTCTACAGCCCTAGTTACATGATTTGCCAAGATACTGGTCCCAGCGGGGTTCAGTTGAAGACCATCCCAAATTTACAACTTCCTCTTTTCCTAGTACTGGTGCTCTGTGAATTGAAACCCACTTCTCCCATAGCAATATGTCAACCACACATTCAACTCCCTGATCATATTCATCCTATGCCAATTTGTCTGTGGTTCAGGTAGTAATCCAGAGATTATTATCTTTGTAGTTCAGCCTTTTAATTTAGCTCCTAGTTTCAGCAACTCATAAAGCAAATCCTCTTATTGCTACCTATCGTCATTGATATCCACGTGGACCATAACAACTGGATCCTCCCATTCCCTCTCCAGCCCTGAGGAGATGTCCTTAACTCTGGCATCAAACAGGCAACACAGCCTTCAGGACTTACGCTCTCAGCAACAGGGATCAGTATCTAACCCCCTAACTATAATGTTCCCTACTACAACTACATTCCTTTCTACTCCCCCCACATCCTCCTGTACCACAATGGTGTGGTCAGTTTGCTCATCCATCCTGCAGTCCCTGCTCTTGTCCATACAAGCTGCACGGACATCAAACTTGTTGAACATGTACAAGGGCTGTGGCTCCTTTATTGCTACCTTCTGAATCCTCATAGCTCACTCACTTGCAGTCAAACCCTCCTGCCCTGACCATGGACCAAATCTGAAATCCCTAGTCCAACGGGTGTGACAGCCTCCTGGAACAAGGTCAGTTTCCCCCCACCTTGGTGTATCACAGTGTCAAAGCTCAGGCTCCAGTTCATTGACTCTGAGCCACAGCTCCTCGAGCTGCAGACACTTACTGCAGATGTTGTTGTGGATCAAACAGGTGTCCAGTAGATCCCACATGCTATAGCTGCAACACATCACCTGCCCTGCCAGCTTTAATGTTTTATTTAACAAACTAGTTTTCAAGTTTAGAAATATCACTCAACAATTATTTGTAGTTATATCAAGTAGTTAATCTAGTTACACTATAAATTTCATACAATACTTATAACTCCCTAGTACCAGTTTAAACCACTGCTCCAGTAAATTAATGCTTCGAGGCCTGCTCTGTGCTTATACTTTGATTAATTTGCTTCCTGTTATAGTTAACTGATTGAAATCTTTAATTTCTCAACTTGGAGTTTAGAGAGAAGAGAAAAAGTACTCACCAACCAATCACTTATCTGCTCCTCTCTGACATCACAATAAGATTTCTTATGAACGTGGTTGGAGGGCTCGGAACCTACACTCCTCCTATCTCTTTTATCTCCCACTGGTCTCGCTCTGTTCTCACTCTCACTGCTGCTGTTGCTGCTCTTTTATCTCCTCACTGTCTCACTCTGCTCTCTGTTAAGCTGCTCTGATGCCCTGGAAGCCTATTTCACCAGTGACACCCAGAGGCACAATAGCAGCAGACTGAATCTCCACTGCAGCAGTAAGTGCTGTGTTGGAAGTGCAGATTGGTCATCAGATGATCCAACATGCTGGCTTCCACAGCTATTGATCAAGGTAAACACCTATCCCATGTTGGAAAGGTTTGGAAGATCCAAGTTGGACGTTGAACAAAGAACAAAGAAAAGTACAGTGCAGGAACAGGCCCTTCGGCCCTCCAAGCCTGCGCCGATCATATCGCCCGTCAACTAAAACATTTTGCACTTCCGGGGTCCGTATCCCTCTATTCCCATCCTATTCATGTATTTGTCAAGCTGCCTCTTAAACACCATTATCGTACCTGCTTCCACCACCTCCTCTGGCAGCGAATTCCAGATCCTCACTACCCTCTGCGTAAAAAACTTGCCCCGCACTTCTCCTTTATAGTTTTCTCCTCTCACCTTAAATCTATGTCCCCTAGTAATTGACTCTTCCACCCTGGGAAAAAGCTTCTGACTATCTACTTTGTCCATGCCACTCATAATTTTGTTAACTCATATCAAGTCGCCCCTCAGTTTCCGTCACTCTAGTGAGAACAATCCGAGTTTCTCCAACCTCTCCTCATAGCTAATAACCTCCAGACCAGGCAGCATCCTGGTAAACCTCCTCTGCACCCTCTCCAACGCCTCCATATCCTTCTGATAATGTGGTGACCAGAATTGCACGCAATTGATGCCTTCATGTTCACTGACATTGTGCACAGACCTTCTGACAGGCTTCTTAGTACACCAACCACTTTGTTGTGCGCACGCATCAGCCTTTTTCGGTAGCCTGGCACATCAAATCCTTGTTTGAGTGCTGTGCAGCAGCACTAGTCTGCGACATTGTCTTCCGTTGAGCTAACACCTGTGGTGTCCTTTGACCCAGCCCTCTCCCAAGCTCTTTCACTCCTCTATCTCCTGTTGTCCCTCCTCCATGATAGATGATGTCTCTCCTCCCCTCCATCATCAGTTACAAGATCTCCAATGCAGCACCAGAGAACCTTGGTGCCCACTCTCTCCCAGGCTCAGACATTTCTGTGCTGCATTTCTCAGTTCCTCATACTATAATAGAAGTTCCAACCCACCTCCTCTTTCAGACCTCCTGGCTGCATTCCAATAATGTTGTGTATTTCCAGTTTCAAAGCTGGACCTCCTGATACCTGCAGCTAATCAACAACTTGGGTAACACTGGCTGCACACAGCAAATATGGAACCGAGGAGACAGCATGAATACTACTTGTTGTGTGCAGCACAATCTATGTGTTTGGGTTAACGATGCATCGCAAACCCCACATCCATTCTCCACACTAAGCAATTTAACCCCCACTGAGTTTGATGGATATTCTGACACCAAAACTGGAAGCTAATGCAACATCTTTCATTCTCACTTGATGCTGTGCTTTGTCCCTCTTATTGCCAGCAGTTATACAAATATACCTGGCCTATTAGTCTATACCACTTTATTCTCCTTTTCTGCTCAACATAAACAGACTTCCTGTTTCCCAAACACTTCCGAAGAAGGGTCATACTGGACTCGAAACATTAACTCTGTTTCTCTCTCCACAGATGCTGCCAGAGTTTTTACAGCACTTTTTGTTTTTCTTGAACAGACTTCCTGTTGGCCAGTTATTTCAGGCCGATTTCTCAATGTTCGGGCTGTTTCACAGGCAGCGAAGAAACACTTTGACCGACTTCTTTATTTCGGTGTCAAGGCACAAGAAGCAGTGAGAGGAAGACGAAACACTGAAGAGTTGGCGATGAGTTCTCTCCACATTTGGCTTTCCATGGTCCTGCTGTTAGTCCCGGTGCAGGGTTACAGTAGGTGCTTTCCAATAATATCTGTTCAAATTCATTGTGTGTCATAAATTGTCCTTTTTATCATTTCACTGCAGGGTTGAGAGTGGGTGAATGTTCAGTGCAGGGTCAGAAGAACAGGGTGGGGTAGAAAGATTGTCAGGCTTCTAGCAAGATACAAAGAACATGAAACAGGAGTAGGCCATTCAGCCCCTCGAGCCTGTGCCCAGATTCTTTGAGATTCCAGTATTTTCTGTTTTTGTTTCATATTTTCAGCATCCGCAGTATTTTGCCTTTTATTTCAATTAGATCATGGCAGATTGGTATCCTAATTCCATCCTTGGTTCTGTATCTCTCAATATCCTCACCAAACAGAAACCAATCAATCTCAATCTAATTACTTCAAATTGACCCCCACCATCAAAAGCTTTTTGGGGCGAGTTTCACCGAGTTTTCAATGAAGAAGTACTTCCTGACATCAGCCCTGAACAGCCTAGGTATAATTTTAAGGTTATGCCCCCTTGTTCTCAACTCTTCCATCAGAAGAAATCTATTGATTATCTTAAGGGCCGCAATTGGATCCTCCGTTGTTACAGATGCAAACTAGATGACCGGTATTATGATCCTGAAGCGATCAGAGCACTGTGGGTAGAGAGTAAGTTCCCACCATCACTGCATCCCAGTCTGACTGATATACCCAGTTTCACACTCAGTACATGAAGTCTCGTAGTTTGCTTTCGGAACACAGATGCCTGTCCCCTTGCTGTTTTCATATTCTCGCTCCCCCAACAGCATATTCTGGAAATAATTGGACAATAACACTGGCCTATACTGTGAGTGCTGGGAAGGGTGTTCCACTGTCCTGCGTGTAGTTTCACCCACACAGACACTTAATCACAGTCACCGGCTCCGTGATATGGTACAACCGTGACTCCCCATCGCAATGTTACGTTTAAGTGTGCCTATTCTGTTCGGGGTCAGGGTGAACCGTGTGAAAGTGGGAATCGATTCAGATTCGTGGGGAACCTCAGCAACGACGATGTCTCAAAAATGCTGAAGCGGCTGAGCCGGGAGGATACCAGTGAAAATATGTATCGTGTGGAGCTCAATATTGGAAAATTTCAAACACTGAATTCTGGGAATGGGAGATGAGGATCAGTGTTCAGGATTGTAGCTGCCCTTATACTTCAATGGGTAAAGGCTCTCCCTAGTCTGGGAGGTGAATTTTCCACCAAATAGTCTGAATGGGACAATTTCCATTGCCCTGGTTAATTGGCCCTTCAGTGCCCTGATCGGCCATTCGGGCACAGCACTCTGATTGGCTAATCAGGGATTCCAGAGAGGCACTTTGGTGTGTGTACAATGTAATAGAGGTTACAGTGGGGAAGGGGGAGAGTGAGAGAGACAGGGCGGGGAAGGGGGAGAGTGAGAGAGACAGGGCGGGGAAGTGGGGAAAGTGAGAGAGACAGGGCGGGGAAGGGGGAGAGTGAGAGAGACAGGGCGGGGAAGTGGGGAAAGTGAGAGAGACAGGGCAGGGAAGGGGGAGAGTGAGAGAGACAGGGTGGGGAAGGGGGAGAGTGAGAGAGACAGGGTGGGGATGTCTCCTTTGCATTCATACAGTAAAAGAGGGATAGAGAAAAGATTTACACTGCAGATACCACAGAGAAAAGAAATAGTATTTCTTTTGGGTTCCAGCATCCAGAATCAGAGTCCAATGAAGTGTTCCTTCAAGGAGGTTGGCAGGCTGAAAACCTAGGCTGTAAAATTCACTTTTCCAGTTGTGTTGACTCCACTGATAGGCATAGTGAGGTGAAGTCAGTCTTGTAGACAATTCCATAGGCTTTCCAGTAGAAGCCATGTAGATGGGCCAGATGTCCAACCTGGGCCAGAGCTCCCTGACTGTGAAGCTGCTTGTAGGATGGTAAAAAACAGACTGACTTTGCAGTACAGCAAGGCAACATTAATAGTTAGTTGGTAGTACAGAATTGAATATTGCTGAAAAAAGAGACGTGTCTAAGCTTTTCGGCTTCCACTCACAGTGCTATAGTGAGGAATGATATAGGCACTGGAGAGCAAGAGGTAGAGTCAGTCTGGGTAGAAATAAGAAATAGCAAGGGAAAGAAGTCCCTGGTGGGAGCAATCTATAGGTCCCCAAACAGTAGTTCAGCAGTAGGGCACAGTATAAACCAGGAAATACTGGGAGCATGTAAGAAAGGCATGGCAATAATCATGGATGATTTTAATATGCATATAGACTGGACTAATCAAACTGGCAAGGGTAGCCTCGAGGGAGAGTTCATAGAGTGTATTAGAGATTGTTTCTTGGAGCAATATGTTGTAGAACCAACCAGGGAGCAGGCTATTCTGGATTTGGTTTTGTGTAATGAGATGGGATTAATTAATGATCTCATAGTAAAGGATCCTCTAGGGAAGAATGATCATAACATGCTAGAATTTCAAGTTCAGTTTGAGAGCGAGAAACTTTAGTCCCACACTAGTGTTCTGGTGTTAAACAAAGGAAACTACATAGGTATGAGGGCAGATTTGGCCCTAGTGGACTGGACAGGAAGACTACAAAGTAGGACAGTTGATGAACAGTGAAAGATATTTAAGGAGATGTTCAATTCCTCCCAAGTAAAATATATTCCAAAGAGGAAGAAAGATGGTAAGGGGGGAAAAAGCAACCATGGCTAAGCAAGGAAGTTAAAGATAACATAAAGGCAAAAACGAAGGCATACCAAATTGCAAAGGTCAGTGGCAGGCTGGAAAACTTTTAAAGATCAACAAAGGGTTACTAAAAAAATAATAAAAAGAGCAAAGGTAAATTATGAAAGAAAACTAGTGCAAAATGTAAAAACTGATAGCAAAAGCTTCTACAAATATATAAAAGGAAAGAGAGTAGTTAAAGTGAATGTTGGTCCCTTGCAGGATGAGACTGATGAGTTAATAGTGGGGAATGCAAAAATGGCAGAGACGCTTAATCAATATTTTGCCTCAGTTTTCAAGGTGGAGGACACTAGTACCACCCCAATAGCAACAGGTAGTGCAGAGGGTATAGAGAGGGAGGAACTTAGAACAATTACCATCACTAGAGAAAAAGTACTGAGCAAACTATTGGGATTAAAGGGTGACAAGTCCCCAGGACCTGATGGCCTACATCCCAGGGTCTTAAAGGAAGTGGCAGCGGAGATAGTGGATGCATTGGCTATAATATTCCAAAATTCCCTGGATTCTGGAAAGGTTCCAGTGGATTGGAAAAATGTTAATATAACACCCTTATTCAAAAAGGGGGGGAGGCAGAAAGTCGGAAACTATAGATCAGTTAGTTTAACGTCCATCTTTGGGAAATTGTTGGAATCCATTATTAAGGAAGTAGTAATGGGGCATTTGGAAAGTCAAAATGCAATCCATCAGAGTCAGCATGGTTTTATGAAGAGTAAATCGTGTTTGACTAATTTGCTAGAGTTCTTTGAAGATGAGACAAGCAAAGTGGGTAGTGGGGATCCTGTAGATGTAGTATATCTGGACTTCCAGAAGGCCTTTGATAGGGTGCCGCACAAAAGATTAATATACAAGATCAGATCACACGCAGTTAGGGATAATATATTAGCTTGGATAGAGGATTGGCTAACCAACAGAAAGCAGAGAGTTGGGGTAAATGGGTCTTTTTCTGGATGGTAAGCTGCAACTCGTGGGGTGCCACAGGGTTCGGTCCTTGGGCTCCAACTATTTACAATCTATATTAATGACTTGGAATCAGGGATATAAGGTACTATAGCTAAATTTGCAGATGACACCAAAATAGGTGGGAAAGTAAGTTGTAATGAAGAAATAACAAATTTACAAATGGATATGGACAGGTTAGGTGAATGGGCTAAAATTTGGCAGATGGGGTTTAACGGGGACAAGTGTGAGGTTATCCATTTTGGTCGGAAGAATAAAAAGACAACTTATTATTTAAATAGAGAGAAACTTCAGAATGCTTCAGTACAGAGGGATCTGGGTGTCCTTGTGCATGAATCACTGAAAGCTAGTATGCAGGTACAGCAGGTAATAAGGAAGGCAAATATAATTTTGGCATTTATTGCTAAAGGAATAGAGTATAAAAATGGGGAAGTGCTGTTGCAACTGTACAAGGCATTGGTGAGACTGCACCTGGAGTACTGTGCACAGTTTGGTCCCCTTATTTGAGGAAAGATGTAGTTGCATTGGAGGAAATTCAGAGGAGGTTCACTAGATTGATTCCAGAGATGCAGGGCTTGTCTTATGAAGAGAGATTGAGCAGTTTAGGCCTATACTCGCTAGAGTTTATAAGGATGAGAGGAGATCTAATTGAGGTATATAAGATGCTAAAGGGGATGGACAAAGTAGACGTGGAGTGGATGTTTCCCCTTGTAGGGCATTCTAGAATGAGACGCCATAGTTTTAGGCTAAGGGGTGGTAGATTTAAATTAGAGATGAGGAGGAATTACTTTTCTCAAAGGGTCGTGAATCTGTGGAATTCACTACCTCAGAGTGCAGTGGATGCCGGGACGCTGAATAAATTTAAGGAGGAGATAGACAGACTTTTAATTAGTAATGGGTTGAAAGGTTATGGGGAGAGGGCGGGAAATTGGAGCTGAGGCCGAAATGAGATTAGCCATGATCGTATTGAATGGCGGGGCAGGCTTGAGGGGCTGAATTGCCTACTCCTGCTCCTAGTTCTTCTGTTCTTATCAGGAAACTCACAATAAGACCAATAAAAGGGGAAGACAAGAATTTATACTGTGTGAAGAAAGTGCTGATTGGTTGACAAGTGGCATTGCCAGAGAGAGTGCACCGCTGATGTTGACTGACAATTAAGTGCTAAGCATTGTTTAAAATTTAGACCAGGCAGCTTGATCCTGATTGGTCAAGGCATTGCCCTGAGGAATGAGTCAGTCAATGGCTGTCACTTATTTTGTTTAGCTGAAACTGGTGCAACGTATGTACATGTTCTTTCTGTCTGCAAAGAACAGGGCTTTGTGTATTAACATAAGTTGCTTCCAGTACACACAAATATGCCACACTGCAAGCCCAGCTGACAATCTTAAATTGGTTGTCAGTGTTGAGGATTATTCAGCAAATGCTGTCCAATTGCGGAATCACTTCTAACGTTGGATACTGTTTTGAGTTTTGCAAGCACGGGCTGGTTGGGTATGGACCGTACTATATATTAAGAACGTCTGAAGGAGGTGCAGGAACAGAGGGACCTCAGTGTATACATACATAGGTCATTGATGATGGCAGGGCATGTTGAGTCAATAAAGCATATAGTATCTTAGGTTTTATTAGTAGGGGCATTGAGAACAAGAGTAAGGAGGTCATGTTGAACTTGTATAGGACATTAGTTAGACCACATCTGGAGTACTGCATCCAGTTCTGGGCACCATACTTGAGGAAGGATGTGAAGGCTTTGGTGAGAGTACAGAGGAGATTTTTTTTTTTTAAATTATTCATTCAGGGGGTGTGGGCATTGCTGGCTAGGTCAGCATTTATTGCCCATCCCTAGTTGCCCTTAAGAAGGTGGTGGTGAGCTGCCTTCTTGAACCGCTGCAGTTCATGTGGTCTAGGTACACCCACCATGCTGTTGGGAAGGGATTTCCAGGATTTTGATCCAGTGGCAGTGAAGGAATGGCGATATATTTCCAAGTCAGGTGAGTGACTTGGAGGGGAACTTCTAGGTGGTAGTGTTCCCATTCATCTGCTACCCTTGTCCTTCTAGATGGTAGTGGTCGTGGGTTTGGAAGATGATGTCTAAGGAGCCTTGGTGAATTCCTGCAGTGCATCTTGTAGACGGTACACAATGCTGCTACTGTGCGTCAGTGGTGGGGGGAGTGAATGTTTGTGGATGTGGTGCCAATCAAACGGGCTGCTTTGTCCTGGACAGTGTCAATCTTCTTCAGTGTTGTGGGAGCTGCACTCATCCAGGCAAGTGGGAAGTATTCCATCCCACTCCTGACTTCTGCCTTGTAGGTGGTAGACAGGCTTTGGGAGTCAGGAGGTGAGTTACGCATCACAGGATTCATAGCCTCTGACCTGCTCTTGTAGCCACAGTATTTTATTTGGCTAATTAGTTTCTGGTCAATGGTAATTCCCAGGATGTTGATCATGGGGATTTCAGTGATGGTAATGCCATTGAACATCAAGGAGCAATAATTAAATTCTCCCTTGTTGGAGATGGTCATTGCCTGGCACTTGTTACTTTCCACTTCTCAGCCCAAGCCCGGATACTGTCCAGGTCTTGCTGCATTTGGACATGGAGGGGTATGGACAGGGTAAATAGTGAGAAACTGTTCCCACTCAAGAGAACATCAAGAACTAGAGGGCAGAGTTTCAAAATAATTTGGAAAAGGAGTAAACATGATGTGAGTAAAATTTTTTTCACCCAAAGGGTGGTTGGAGTCTGGAACAAACTTCCTGAAAGGGTGATGGAGGCAGGTTCGATCGAGGTATTCAAAAGGGAATTGGATTGCTACCTGAAAAGAGAGAATGTGCAAGGTTACAGGGATAAGGCAAGGGAGTGGGACTAGGTGGAATGGTCTTTCAGAGAGCGAGTGCAGACTTGATGGGCCGAATGGTCTCCTTCTGCACTGTAAAGATACTCTGATACTGTGAAGATGGTGATGCCTGAGGAGGCAGTTTTCAGAGGAGATGAGGCGAGATGGACATGTGAGGCTATGTGTGTGAGAATGGGTGGTGATGACCCTTGAGTTGACAGTGAGTGAGATGCCAGCAAATGTGTGATGGGCTTGAGTGTGTGAGTTGAGAGTGCTGAGATGGTTGCCATACCCTGGTTGCATGGATGAGATCATTCATCCTCTAAATGCATTGGATGGCCAACCTCTTCTGTGCAGCATTGACGCTGATCACCACTACAGCTTGGCAGGCAATGGCTCACCTCTGATCCCGTGCGACTTTACCTTCTGTACCAGTCTGCCATGAGGGACCTTGTCAAAGGCCTTACTGAAATCCATGTATATAACATGCACTGCCCTTCCATCGTCGATCATCTTTGTCACTTCCTCGAAAAACTCGATCAAGTTAGTGAGACACGACCTCCCCTTCACAAAACCTTGCTGCCTCTCACTAATACACCCATTTGCTTCCAAATGGTAGTAAATCCTGTCACAAAGAATCTTCTCCAATAATTTCCCTACCACTCACGTAAGGCTCACCGGCCTGTAATTTCCTGGATTATCCCTGCTACCCTTCTTAAACAATGGAACAACATTGGCCATTCTCCAGTCCTCTGGGACCTCACCTGTAGCCAGTGAGGATACAAAGATTTCTGTCAAGGCCCCAGCAATCTCCTCCCTTGCTGCCCTCAGTACTCTGGGGTAGATCCCATCTGGCCCTGGGGACTTCTCCACCTTAATATTCTTCAAGACGCCTAACACCTCCTCTTTTTTGATCTCAATATGATCCAGGCTATCTACATAGTCTTCCCTAGACAAATCGACTGCTAAGTCCTTCTCTTTGGTGAATACTGATGACAAGTACTCATTTAATATCTCTCCCATTTCTTCTGGCTCCACACACAGATTCCCACCTCTTTCCCTGGCTACCCTCTTGCTTTTTACATATGTATAAAAACCTTCCACTTCCAGTTGTATTTCTTTATTCTAAACAGAAGATTTCCCTCCACGATGGTTGATGGGGCTCTCGATCATGCTCATCCAATTTCTCATACTTCCACCCTTATCTCTTCCCCTCCCTCCCAAAACCATGATAGGGCTCCACCTTTGACCTCATCTTGTGTGATCCATGCACAATATCACTTTGATCCTGTTCTTCACATGCAACAGATCACCCTCCATCATAACTGCAACTTCCTTGAAACCATCGCCAAACACATCTTCTCCTCCACTTCCAGAATTTTGAAGGGACCATACTGTCCACTATACATTGCTCCACTATGAAGTGCCATTAGCTGCACCTTGACCTTCCTCCAATATTGTCCCTGAGTGAGTGAATATTCTGGGTGTTCCCAAGAACAATGACAAATGGGATTTAACCTAAACAAATGCAGTGTGCTGTGGGTAGGTAGGATAAACACAGGATACACTGAGCTTCTACAGTGAACAAAACTGAACGGGAGGAAAAGATCAAGGTGACATTGTGCACAGATCACTCAAGATTCAAAACCAATGCAGAAAAGTCAAAGCAAACAGGATATTGGGTTGTACTAATACAACGATTCAATATAAGTTAAACCACTTCCCAGTTTTGGCTAGTTTGAAAAACTCCCCTTACATCTTACCTGCTGTTTCCTATTTTGTAGCCATCTTTCAATCTGTTCTGTACCTGATCCCCTAAACCCTGGGATATTTAATGGCTGAGACTACACTGGGAAATGCCTCTACCTACTAGACCACAGGGAGAGTTCTAAACAGAAATACATAAATGTTCTCATTGTTGCAAATATCTAGTTCATGGTTGATGTTAATATTTTAGAGGTAACATCTGGTTCTGGGAAGATTACTGTTGTGAAGGTGAAGTACTTAAAATGCTGGGCCTCAGTGATTGCGAGAACACCCAAAATAGGGGCAGGTCAACAGGTTACCCGTGTTTGTTGTTTGATAAGAGCCCAAATAGAAGCTATAAAACAGCAGGTGGGCTGGATTTAGCTGGAAAAATAGTAAATGAGGGATAATTAGCTTAAAGATCAGTTTGAAGATAGGTCAGACTAAGCTACGTCATCATGGAGATTGGTGGAGCTTTGGAAGGCCCTCTGGTTTCAATTTTTCTGGGCCTTTTTTGGGAACCGTTTTTGAGTGGCAGCGGGCCCAGAGGCTTAAAAGAGCGCGACAGGGGGGGGCAAGACTTCCAGTAGACCCAGAGGCTTAAAAGAGCGCGACAGGGGGGGCAAGACTTCCAGTAGACCCAGAGGCTTAAAAGAGCGCGACAGGGGGGGCAAGACTTCCAGTAGACCCAGAGGCTTAAAAGAGCACAAGGGCAGGGGTGAGACTTCCAGCGGACCCAGAGACTTAATGAGCGCATAAGGGGGCAAGACTTCCAGCAGGCCTGGAGGCTTATAAGAGCAAGTGAGGAGGCGAATCAGAGAGCGGACCTGGGGCTGCTGCTGGTGGGGTTTAGCCTGTGGACTGTTCACATTCAGAGAAAACCAAGTCAGACATCACAGAATTAGTGATTGGTGAGGTTTTTCCTCATTTGATCATTTATCTTTCATTGGCTGGTACAAATTATTGGTAACTATAAGATTTTATTAATAGTAAAGTTTTGTAGAAGCAGTAGTAAAACTTATTGGGGGTAGTAGGGTTTATTAATTAAAATTAATAAATGAATTAACACAAAGATGGCAGGGTAGGTGATGTGTTGTGACTACCGAATGTGGGTGTTGTAGACACCAGTGTGATCCTGGGCAAACACATCTGCAGTAAGTGCATGTGGCTTGAGGAGCTCCGGCTCAGAGTTACTGAGCTGGAGGCTGAGCTGCAGACACTACGATGCATCAAGGAGGGGTAAAGTTACCTGGACACTTTGTACCAGAAGGCGATTAACACCCCTTGGGGTAGGCGGATCTTTAGAATTGTTCCAGGTCAGGGACAGGAGGGTGTGACAGTGAGTCAGGCAGGTAAGTGATCCAGCAGGTAGTGATGGAGGAGCCTCAACCCCTGACTTTGTCCAATAGGTACGAGTTGCTTGCTATCTGTGTGGATAAGGAGAAGGGCTGCAAGATGGATGAGCAATCTGGCCATGGTACCATGGTGAAGGATGCCATTCAAGTAGGGGGTGGTGGGAGCAAAGTGCAATGTGGTAATGATAGGAAACAGTATAGTCAGGAGAATAGATACTGTTCTCTGCAGCTGCAACTGGGAGCTCTGAAGGGTGTGTTGCCTGCCCAGTGCCATGGTTAAGGACATCTCCTCGCGGTGGAGAGAAGCTAACTTTGAGTAGGAGGGGGAGAATCCAGCTGCCGTGGTCCATATGGGAACCAGTGACATAGCTAGAACCAGGACTGATGATCTACTAAAAGAATTTGAGGAGTTAGGTTCCAAATTAAAATGCAGAACATCAATGGTAATAATTTCTGCACTGTTACCTGAGCCACACGCCAAGTGGCATAGGGTCAAGCAGATTAGAGAAATAAATGCGTGGCACAAAGAGTGGTGTGGGAACAATGAGTTTCAATTCATAGGGCACTGGCATCAGTATTCAGGGAAGGGTGAACTATTCCGTTGGGATGGGCTACAGTTGAACCAGGCTAGGACCAGTGTCCTGGTCAAGCGTATAACTAGGGCTCTGCACTGTGCTTTAATCTAACATGTTTCAGGGGGTGCGGTGGGTTGGGGGGTGGGTTTGGTGATTGAATGAAGAGAGATTTAGAAATTCAAAGAGAAAGGTTGAGGCATTGGAGGAGTATAGCAATGTGGGTAAAGTCAAGCAGAATGGGGCAGGAAGGGACAAAGAGTTTAACAAAAAATGTACATCACTGAATAAGGTTATTGCAGGGAACAGAAGTAAAAAATGAAATTGAAAGTTCTCTTTCTGAATGCATGAAACATCTGCAAAATATAGATGAACCAGTGGCACAAATCAAGGTAAATGATTTAGATTTATTGCCATTATCGAGATATAGTTACAAGATGATCAAGGTTGGGAAATAAATATTCAAGGGTACACAACAATTCAGAAAGACAGACGAAATGGCAAAGGAGATGGGGTAGCTCTGATAGTAAAGAATGACATAAGGACTTTAGAGAGAAGGGATCTGGCCTGAGAAAATCATGAAGTAGAATCGTCTAGATAGTAATTAGAAATAGCAGGAGTCAGCAAACACTGGTGGGGAGTAGTCTATAGGCTCCCTAACAGTAGTTATACCACTGGACAGAGCATTAAACAAGAAATCATTAGACCTTGTAACAAAGGCAATGTAATAATTGTGGTAAATTTAATCTTTATATAGACTGGGATAATCAAATTGGCAAGAGTGGTCTTGAGGATGAGTTTGTGGAACGTTTTCATGACAGTTTCTGGGACCAATACGTTTTGGAACCAACTAACAATGAAGCAATCTTAGATCTAGTATTGTGTAATGAAGCAGAGTTAATCAGTAGAGTCATAGTAAAAGATCCAGTGGGAAATAGTGATCATAATACCATTGAATTCCAGGATAAATTTGAAAGTGACATTCTCCAATCATAAACAAGAATCTTGAACTTAAACAAAGCTAATTACATAGGTATGAGGGGAGAACTGGCTAAGGTAAATTGGGTAAAGGTATGGCTGTAAATAAACAGTGGGAACATTCAAAGAAACAATTCAAAATGACCAAGAAAAATACGTTCTATTGAAAAATAAAAACTCAGCAAGAAAGACCCATCCGTGGCTCACTCAGAAAGTTAGGGATAGTAATATATTGAAAGGGGAGGCTTATTGCAAAAGGCCTGGTAAAAATCTGGAAAAAATTCAGGCTTGGGCTGATAAGTGGCAAGTAACATTTGTGCCACACAAGCGCCAGGCAATGATTATCTCCAACAAGAGAGAATCCAACCATCTCCCCTTGACATTCAATGGCATTACCATCGCTGAATCCCCCATTACCTGGACCTGGAATCATATCGCTGTTCCTTCATTTTCACTGGTCAAATCTTGGAACTCCCTCCCAAACAGCACTGTGGGTGTACCTACACCACATGGGCTGCAGCAGTTGAAGAAGGCAGCTCACCACCACCTTCTCAAGGGATAAATGGGACTTTTGCAAGTTGGCAGGTAGCGAATAGTAGAATACCATAAGAGTAGTGCTGGGGCCTCAGTTATTTACAATCTACATTAATGTCTTAGATGAAGAGACAGAGAGTAGTGTATCTAAGTATGCTGATGATACAAAGCTAGATGAAAAGGTAAGCTTGTGGGGAGGAGATAGAGGCTGCAAAGATATAGACAGGTAAAGTGCGATGGCAGATGGATTATAATCACCACGTGGATTGCAGTGGTTGAAGGCGGCGGCTCACCATCACTTTCTCAAGGGCAATTAGGGATGGGTTAGTTAGTGTGAAGTTATTCACCTTCATCGAAAGAATAGAAAGATGAAAAACTTGTAAGTGTTGATGTTAAGAGACTTGAATGGGTTTGTACAAGGAAAATTTAACATACAGATAGAGCAAGCAATTAGGAAGGGAAATTTCATGTTAGCCTTTATTACAAGGAGCACAGAAATAAAGGAATATTGCTAGAGTTGTACAGGATTTTGGTGTAATGACATCTGGAGTAGAGTGTGCAGTTTTGGTCTCCACATTTAAGAAAGGATATACTTGCATTGGAGGTACGACAGCGAAGGTTCACGAAGTTAATCCCTGGGATAAGGGCATTGTCCTCTGATAAGAGGCTGACCAAATTGGGTCTATTTTCTCTGGAGTTTAGAAGAATGAGACAAATGCAACCCGGCCAACTACCATCCCATCAGTCTACTCTCCATCATCAGTAAATGGAAGGGGCCATCAACAGTGCTAGCAAGCGGCATTTGCTTAACAATTACCTGCTCACAGTTTGGGTTCTGCCAGAGCTCCTCAGCTCCTGACCTCATTACAGCCTTGGTTCAAATATGGACAGAAGAGCTGAACTCCCGAGGTGAGGTGAGAGTGACTGCCCTTGACATCAAGGCTGCATCTGACCGAGTGTAGGATCAAGGAGCCACAGCAAAACTGGAGTCAATGGGAATCAGGGGGAAAGCTCACCACTGGTTGGAGTCATACCTAGCACGAAGAAAGATGGTTATGGTTGGTGGAAGTCAGTCATCTCAGCTCCAGGACATCACTGCAGGAGCTCCTCAGGGTAATGTCCTTGGGCCCAACTATCTTCAGCTGCTTCATCAATGACCTTCCTTTCATCATAAGGTTAGAAGTGGGGATGTTCGCTGATGATTGCACAATGTTAAAATACCATTTGTGACTCCTCTGATACTGAAGCAGTCCATGTCCAAATGCAGCAAGACCTGGAAAATATTCAGGCTTGGGCTGACAAGTGGCAAGTAACATTCGCACCACACAAGTGTCAGGCAAAGACCATCTCCAACCAGGGAGAATCCAACCATTGCCCCTTGATGTTCAATAGCATTACCATCACTGAATCCCCCACTATCAACATCCTGGGGGATTACCATTGACCAGAAACTGAACTGGTCTAGCCATGTACATACTGTGGCTACAAGAGCAGGTCAGAGGCTAGGAATAGTGCGACGAGTAACCCCCCACCTGTCTCCCCAAAGTCTGTCCACCATCAACAAGGCACAAATCAGGAGTGTGATGGAATACTCCCACACCACATGGACTGCAGCGGTTCAAGAAGGCAGCTCACCACCTCCTTCTCAAGGGCAAGTAGGGATGGGCAATAAATGCTGGCCCAGCCAGAGAAGCCCATATCCCATGAATGAATTTTTTAAAAATCCAGCAGTGAGTAACTTCACTTCTTACTCTCCAAGGCTTCTCCGCCATCTACAAGGCGCAAGTCAGGAGTGTGATGGAATTCTCTCCACTTGCCTGGATGAGTGCAGCTCCCACAACACTCAAGAAGCTTGACACAACCAGGAAAAAGCAGCCAATCTATGGGTGGAGCTAGAGGCCGTCGGTAGAGTGTTGAACGAATGCTTCACATCTGTCTTCACCCAAGAGAATGAGGATGAAGATATTGAACTTGGGGAGAAAGACTGCGAGGTTCTTCAGCAAATTGATATAGGGAGTGACAAGGTATTGGAGATGTTGGCAGGCTTAAAAGTGGACAAATATCCAGGTCCGGATAATTTGTGTCCCAGACTGCTGAGGGAGGCAAGGGAGGAGATCGTAGGGGCTCTGACCCAAATTTTTAATTCCTCTCTGGCCACGGGGGAGGTGCCAGAGGACTGGAGAACAGCTAATGTGGTTCTGCTATTTAAGAAGGGTCATAGAGATAAGCCAGGGAACTACAGGCCAGTGAGTCTCACGTCAGTGGTAGGGAAACCATTGGAGAAAATTCTGAAGGAGAGTATCTATCTCCACTTGGAGAGGCAAGGTTTGATCAGGGATAGTCAGCATGGCTTTGTCAGAGAGAAGTCATGCCTAACAAATTTGATTGAATTTTTTGAGGTGGTGACCAGGTGTGCAGATGAGGGTAGAGCAGTTGATGTAATTTATATGGATTTCAGCAAAGCCTTTGACAAGGTCCCACATGGGAGACTTATAAAGAAGGCAAATGCACATGGGATACAGGGTAATTTGATAGGGTAGATTCAAAATTGGCTTAGTTGTAGGAGACAGAGGGTGATGACAGAAGGATGCTTTAGTGACTGGAAGCCAGCATCCAGTGGCATACCACAGAGATCTGTGCTGGGTCCTCTTCTTTACCATTTATATAAACAAAATAGATGACTATGTGGGGGGTAGGATTAGTAAGTTTGCGGATGACACAAAGGTCGGCTGGGTGGCTAACAGTGAGGTTGAGTGTCTTGGGCTACAGGAAGATATAGACGGGATGGTCAAATGGGCAGATAAGTGGCAGATGGAATTTAACCCTGATAAGTGTGTGGTGATACACTTTGGAAGGAGTAATTTGACAAGGAAGTATTCAATGAACGGCATGACACTAGGAAGTTCTGAGGAACAAAGGGACCCTGGCGTGTGTGTCCATAGATCTCTGAAGGCGGAGGGGCATGTTAGTGGGGTGGTGAAAAAGGCAGATGGGACACTTGCCTTTATCAATCGAGGCATAGATTACAAAAGTAGGGAGATCATGCTGGAGTTGTATAGTACTTTGGTGAGGCCACAGCTGGAGTACTGTGTGCAGTTCTCATCGCCACATTATAGGAAGGGTGTGATTGCACTGGAGTGGGTGCAGAGGAGATTCAGTAGGATGTTGCCTGGGATGAAACATTTAAGTTATGAAAAGAGGTTGGATAGAGTTGGGTTGTTTTCGCTGGAGCAGAGAAGACTGAGGGGTGACCTGATCGACGTGTACAAGATTGAGGGGCATGGACAGGGTGGGTAGGGAGCAGCTATTCCCCTTAGTTGAAGGGTCAGTCACGAGGGGACACAAGTTCAAGGTGAGGGGCAGGAGGTTTAGGGGGGATGTGAGGAAAAACTTTTTACCCAGAGGGTGGTGACGGTCTGGAATGCACTGCCTGGGAGAGTGGTGGAGGCAGGTTGCCTCACATCCTTTAAAAAGTACCTGGATGAGCACTTGGCATGTCATAACATTCAAGGCTATGGGCCAAGTGCTGGTAAATGGGATTAGGTAGGTAGGTCAGGTGTTTCTCATGTGTCGGTGCAGACTCGATGTGTCGGAGGGCCTCTTCTGCACTGTGTGATTCTTGATTCTGTGAAAGCCAGCTAGTCTGGGTGCTTTGAAGTATAGTAGTTTTGAGATGTTAAACAGTAAGGATGTTAAGGTAAAGAGTGCATTTGCATTTCGTTGAATAAACCATTTAAAAACTTGGAGTGAAATCTTGCACCTATCTTGGAGACACCAAGCAATATGTTTATATTACTAATAAAATTGGTACTATGAAAGGGGTTTTATTGTTAGAAGAGGTGGAGTTCAAAAGACCTGGTGATACAATGAGAATTTGCATTCAAAGGGATAGCTAGGTATATACAGAAAAGAGTTGTGTGTGTGGAAGCTGCCTGTAAACCTACAATCATGCGAAGGAACCAAATTGAAAGGAGCCTCATTTTGAATTCTTAAGATAAAATGTGCTTTGCCTGGCGTCTGTTTAAGTCTATGGGTTATTGTTGCCTTGGGGAAGATTACCTGGGAGTGATTAATTTGGGGATTTGTTTAAAAGTTATTATGGTCGTCATTTGTAGACATGTGTATATGTTTAACTTTGTTGTTAAATTAATAAATGTTTAATTTAACCTCTGGAGGCTTGGTGGTTTCATTTCTTAATTCAGAGCTGCATCTCAAACGTACCAATTGAAAATAAAGGTTATGACAATTGTTTAAAGTTTTCCTCTGGGATTTTAAATAACTCAGCCGTTACCAACTACTGTGTCTTAACAGTCATGTCACTGGACTAGTAATCTAGCAGCCCAGGCTAATGCCCATGGAAAGATGGGTTCAATCCCACCATGGCAGCTGGTTGACTTTAAGTTCAATTAATTTTTTGTTTATTCATTGGATGTGGGCATCACTGGCTAGGCCAGCATTTATTGCCCATCCCCAATTGCCCTTGTTCAGAGGGCATTTAAGAGTCAACCACAATGCTGTGGGTCTGGAGTCACATGTAGGCAAGACCAGGTAAGGACAGAAGATTCCCTTCCCTAAAGGGCATGAGTGAACTAGATGGGTCTTTACAACAATTGACAATGGTTTCATGGTCATCATTAGACCTCTAATTCCATTTATTTATTATGTCCCCAGAACATTACCCTGGATTACTAGTCCAGTGACACTGCCACTACACCATCACCTCCCCCTGAATCTGGATAAAAATCTGGAATTAAAAGCTAGTCTCATTAATGGTTTATTAAACATGAAATTATCATCGATTATCATAAAACTCCATGTCCTTTCAGGAAGTAATCTACCATCCTTGCCTGGTCTGGCCTACATGCGACTTCAGACCCACAGCTTTTAATTTCCCTCTGAAATGGCCGAGCAAACCATTCAGTTCAAGGGCAATTAAGGATGGGCAATGAATGCCAGCCTTGCCAGTGACGCCCACATCCCATGGAAAAATAAAAACAGGCCTCCATAGCCAAGAGATGGTAAATGAAAGATTTATTTCTGAGAATAGCTGGAGCAGAGAATTCTCCAGAGGATTATGGCAAATTTATGGGTGGTCCCTACAGAAGTAAATAACTTTAAGATTGATGTGTTTTATAAGAGAATTCTTGGAGGAAGTAGGGAATAAACCTGAGTGCATAACAAATAGTTTATTCTTTTATATAAAAGTCTACTTTGTTAAAAGAAAAGTAAAATCTTGTGGCATAGTTCTATTGGTTAAAATTAGGTATTCAAATCTTTTTTAAAAATGTTAACATCCCCTAACCAGGCTGTAACATCATCCAGACAGTGATCGTTCTGATGTTTGACTTTTTCTCAGCTGCTGGTAGAAATGACTGAGTGTAGAGTGGGACAGAGGGAGCTTCGGTTACATTGCCCTGTGTATTCACACCCAGTAACTCCCTCACCCTAACCACTGTTACATGGATGAGGAAAGATCACTACCAATACATAGTCACATTTACAGCCCAATCAAATGGATTGTGGACAACTCTAAACAATGGAAGGCAGTACAAGCTCGTCAGGAACCCAAAGAAGGGAAACATCTTAACCAGGATAAACCAGCTGAGTGTGAATCAAAATCACACTTACCTGCGTCTGGTGAAGTAAATGGGGTTGTTCAATTACCAACATCTGATCCAGAATGAGACACGACTGCAGGTCGCATATGGTAAGAAATCATTGCCACATTCTCCAGTATGTAGGTGTACATTGAGGGTGGGTGGTGTAACACAAAATGTTCATCAGCTATGGGTCAATTGTAGCATTTTTGCCCCTGTCAATAGGTCATGGGTTCAGGTCTCACTTCAGAATTTGTGCACAAATTCTAGACTGACATTCCAGTGTAGTACTGATAGTACAATAGTTTCCCCACCACTGAGGTTAGACTGACTGGCCTGTTGTTCCCTGGTTTATCCCTTCCCTCCTTCTTGAATAGCAGTACCACATTGGCTGTCCTCCAGTCCTCTGGCATCTCTCCTGTGGCCAGAGAGGCATTGAAAATTATTGCCAGCGCCCCTGCTATCTCCTCCCTTGCCTCACTTAACAGCCTGGGAACATTTCATCCAGGTCTGGTGATTTATCTATTTTTAAGCCTGCCAGCCCACTTAGAACCTCCTCCCTTTCTATGCTAATTTCTTTAATTATATCACAGTCCTTATGCCTGATTTCCATAACCACGTCATCCCTTTCACTTGTGAACACCGGCATAAAGTATTCATTTAGAACCCTACCTATGTCTTCCGGCTCCACACACAAATTACCACTATGGTCCTTAATGGGCCCTACTCTTTCCCTAGTTATCCTCTTACTCTTAATGTACTTGTAAAATAACTTTGGATTTTCCTTTATTTTACCTGCCAATGTTTCTTCGTGCCCCCTTTTTGCTCTCCTAATTTCCTTTTTAAGTTTCCCCCCTACACATTCTATACTCCTCTAGGGCTTCCACTGTTTTGAGCCCTCGGTATCTGCCATAAGCCTCCCTTTTTCTCTTTATCCAATCTTGCATATCCATTGACATCCAGGGTTCCCTGGATTTGTTAGTCCCACCCTTTATCCTTACTGGAATACGTTGGCCCTGTGCTCTCCCTATTTCCTTCTTGAATGAGTCCCATCGCTCTGACGCAGATTTACCTAAAAGTAGCTGCTCCCTGTCCACTCTGGCCAAATCATATCTGATCTTATTAAAATCGTCCTCCCCCCAATTTAGAACTCTAATTTCTGGCCCATCCTTGTCCTTTTCCATAATAACCTTGAATCTAACGGAGTTATGATCACTATCTGCAAAATGATCCCCCACTGATATCTCTACCACTTGCCCAGCTTCATTTCCTAAAATTAAGTCCAGGACTGCCCCCTCTCTTGTAGGACCTTCTACGTACTGGCTTAAAAAGCTCTCCTGGATGCATTTTAAGAATTCCGCTCCCTCTAAACCTATCACACTATGACTAACCCAGTTAATGTTGGGGAAGTTGAAATCCCCCACTATTACTACCCCATTATTTTTACACTTCTCTGAAATTTGCCTACATATCTGCTCTTCTATTTTTCTCTGACTATTTGGGGTCTATAGTACACTCCCAGCAATGTGATTGCTCCTTTTTTGTTTTTCAATTCTACCCACATGGCTTCATTTGAGGACCTTCTAAGATGTCATCCCTCCTTACTGCTGTAATTGATTCCATGATCAATATTGTGATACCCCCTCCTCTTTTACCATCTTCCCTGTCTCGCCTGAAGACCCTACATCCTGGAATATTGAGCTGCCAATCCTGCCCCTCTCTCAACCATGACCCTTTGACAGCAATGACATCATATTTCCATGTGTTAATTTGTGCCCTGAACTCATCTGCTTTATTTGTCAGACTCCTTGAATTAAAATAAATACCACCTAACCTTGCCAAACTCCCTTGTGCCTTAACTGGCCTATAATTTCTATGCCTTCCAGACTCACTTGCTCTCTCTTCTAATTTTGGCTGTGCACCTTCCCCGCTGAACCTCCTCTCAAGATCCCATCCCCCTACCAAGTTAGTTTAAACCCTCCGCAACAGCACTAGCAAACCTCCCCGCAAGGACGTTGGTTCCATTCTGGTTCAGGTGCAACCCGCCCTCCTTGCACAGGTCCCACCGCCCCCAGAAACAGTCCCAGTGTCCCAGAAATCTGAAGCCCTCCCTCCTGCACCATCTCTCCAGCCACACATTCATCTGGACTAACCTCCTATTTCTATACTCACTAGCGCACTACTCACTGCTGTTGGAGTTGGCGTCTTTCAAAAGTGTTATTAAAGTAAAGTCCTGTCTATCCTCTCAGATGCATGTAGGACATCCCACAGCACTATTTCGAAGAAGAGAATGGGAGTTATCGCTGGTGTCGTGGCCAATATTTATACATGCAAACTTACGAATTAGAAACAGTAGGCCATTCGGCCCCTTAAGCCTGCTCGGCTATTCAACAAGATCATGGCTGATTTGATTTTAGCGCTTGTGGCGTCAACTCCACTTTCCTGCCTACCCCTATAGCCTTTGACACCTTTGTTAGTCAAGAATCTATCTACCACTGCCTTAAAAATATTCAAAGACCCTGCCTCCACCGCTCTCTGGGAAGAGAATTCCACAGACTCACGACCAACTGAGAGAAACAATTTCTCATCTCTGTCTTAAATGAGAGGCCCCTTATTTTTAAACTGTGTCCCCTAGTTCTAGTCTCTCCCACAAGGGGAAACATCCTTTCAGCATTCGCCCTGTCAAGTCCCCTCAGGATTTTGTGTTTCAGTAAGATCACCCCGCATTCTTCTAAAACTCCAATGGATCTAGGCTCAACATTTCCTCATAAGTTAATTCCCCCATCCCAGGAATCAGTCGAGTGAACCTTTTCTGAACAGCTTCGAATGCAGTTATGTCCTTTCTTAAATAAAGAGACCAAAACTGTACACAGTACTCTACATGTGGTCTCACCAATGTCCTGTACAACTGTAGCAAAACTTCTCAACTTTTATATTCCATTCCACTTGCAATAAACAACAATATTCCATTTGGCTTCCCAATCACTTGCCGTACCTGCATACTAACCTATTGTGATTCATGTACCAGGACACCACCTGTACTATAGAGTTATGCAATCTCTCTCCATTTAAAAAATATACTGCTTTTCTATTCTTCCTGCTAAAGTCATCAAGTTCACATTTTCCCATATTAAACTCCATCTGCCATCCTTATTTTCCATTATTAAATCTCCAGACTCGCTCTCTCTAGAGGATCAACGCTCACTTTACTTATAAGTACCCGTATCAACTCTTACTGTCTGTTTTTTAACATTTTTGGCTAGCTTTCTTTCATACTCTAATTTCTCCCTCCTTATTATTCTTTTAGTTATTTGTTGCTGTTTTGTGTCATCAGCAAACTTGTAAATATTGCATTTGGTTCCCTCATCCAAATCATTTATATATATCATGAATCGCTGGGGCCCAAGCACTGATCCCTGTGGTACACCACTAGTTACCGCCTGCTACCCAGAAAAAGACCCATTTATTCCCACTCTCTGTTTCCAGTCTGTCAACCAATTCTCAATCCATGCCAGTATATACCCCCAATCCCATGTGCTTTAATTTTGCCCACTAACCTCTTATGTGGAACCTCATCAGCCTTCTTGAAATCCAAATATGCCACATCCACTGGTTCTCCCTTATCTATTCTACTAGTTACATCCTCAAAAAACTCCAGATTAATTAAGCATGCTTTCCTTTTCATAAACCTATGCTGACTTTGTTTAATCCCGTTAATGCTTTCTAAATGTCCTGTTACCATGCCTTTTATAATTGACTCTAGCATTTTCCCCACTACTGATATTAGGTAACTGGTCTGTAATTCTCTGTTTTTTCTCTCCCTCCTTTTTTAAATAGTGGGGTTACATTTGCCACCTTCCAATCTGTAGGAACTGCTCCAGAGCCTATACAATTTTGGAAGATTATCACCAATGCATCCAATATTTCCAGGGTCACTTCCATTAGTACTCTGGGGTGTAGATTATTAGGCCCTGGGGATGTTTCAACCTTTAACCCCATTAATCTCTCTAGCACCATTTTTTTCACTAATACTGATTTTCTTCAATTTTTCTCTCTCACCAGACCCTTGGTTCCCTAACATTTCTGGGAAATTATTTGTGTCCTCTTTTGTGATGACAGGACCAAAATATGTGTTCAATTCTTCTGCCATTTCTTTGTTCCTCATTATAATTTCCCCCATTTCTGACTGAGAGCGCTACATTTGTCTTCGCTAATCTTTTTCTCTTCACATACTTATAGAAGCTTTTACAGTCAGTTTTTACGTTCCTTGCAAATTTACGCTCATACTCCATTTTCCCCTTCTTGATCAATCTTTTTGTCTACTTTTGCTGAATTCTAAACTGCTTCCAATCCTCAGGCTTGCTGCTTTTTCTGGCAATTTTATATGTATCCTCTTTGGATCTAATGCTATCCCTAATTTCTTTTGTAAACCATGGTTGAGCCACCTTTCCAGTCTTACTTATGCGCCAGACAGGAATGAATAATTGTTATAATTCAATACGTTCCTTAAATATTAGCCATTGCCAATCCACTGTCAACCATTTTAGTAAGGTTCCCCAATCCATCATTGCCAACTCACGCCTCATACCCTCATAGTTCCCTTTATTTAGATTCAGGATCCTAGTTTTGGATTCAACTTCTTCACTTTCCATCCTAATGAACAATTCTATCATTTTATGGTCACTCTTCCCCAAGGGACCCCACACAAGATTGTTAATTAATCCTTTCGCGTTGCACAATACCTAGTCTAGGATAGCCTGCTCTTTAGTTGGTTTCTCAACGTATTGGTCTAAAAAACCATCATGTACACACTCCAGGAAATCCTCCTCCACAGTATTATCGCTGATTTGGTTTGTCCAATCTATATGTAGATTAAAATCACCCATGATTACAGCTGTACCCTTATTACATGTGTCTCTAATTTCCTGCTTAATGTCTTCCCTTACATCTCAATTACTGTTTGGGGGCCTATAGACAACCCCCACAAACATTTTCTGTCCCTTGGTGTTTCTTATCTCCATCCAAACAGATTCCACATCATGATTTTCTGAGCCAGAATTCTTCCCAACTATTGCATTGATTTCCTCCTTTACTAACAGTGCTACCCCACCTCCTTTCCCTATTTGTCTGTCCTTCCTAAATACTGAATACCCCTGGATGTTCAGTTCCCATTCTTGGTCACCCTGCAGCCATGTCTCTGTAATTGCAACTATATCATAACCGTTTATACCTATTTGCGCTGTTAATTCATCTACCTTATTGCAAATGCTCCGCGTATTAAGATACAATGCCTTTAGACTTGTCTTTTTAACATGGTTAGTCATCTTAGCTTTATTTTACACTATGACCCCATTTGTTTTTTGCTCTTGTTTTTTCTGCCATCCACTTTTGCTTCTTACTTTTTTTGTTTCTGTCCTTGTTTCCCTGTCCTCCGTCTCCCTGCTCAGGTTCCCATTCCCCTGCCATTCTAGTTTAACCCTCCGTGACTGCACGAGCAAACACCCTCCCAAAGACATTTGTCCCGGTCCTGCCCTGATGAACCCGTCCTGTTGTACTGGTCCCATCCCAGAACCAGTCCCAATATCCCAGGAATCTGAATCCCTCCCCCTGCACCATTTCTTCAGCCACGTATTCATATTATATATCCTGTTTTTTCTACTCTCGCTACTTTTTAATTTATGTCCTAACTCCGTATATTCAACTTGTAGGACGGCTTCCCTTTTTTTAAACCTGTGTCGTTGGTACCAATATGTACCAACTGGCTGTTCAGCGTCCCCCTTCAGAATGCTCTGCAGTCTTTCCGAGACATCCTTGACCCTGGCATCAGGGAGGCAACATACCATCCTGGAGTCTCTTTTGCGGCCACAGAAACACCTGTCTTTTCCCCTTACTATTGAATCCCCTATCCCTATAGCCCTGCCACTCGTCTTCCTCCCCGCTTGTACAGCAGAACCACCCGTGGTGCCATGAACTTGGCTCCTGCTGCTTCCCCTTGAGAAGTCGTCTCCCTCAACAGTATCTAAAATGGTATAGCTGTTAGAGAAGGGGAGGGCCACAGGGAAATCCTGCACGACCTGCCTTCCTCTTCTCTGCCTGGTGGTCACCTATCCCCTTTCTGCCTGTTCAGTCTTTACCTGCAGTGTGACCACCTCACTGAACGTGTTGACCACGATAACCTCGGCATCGCGGATGCTTCACAGTGAATTCACCACCAGCTCTAGCTCCGAAATGCGGTTAGCCAGTAGCTGCAGCTGGACACACTTCCTGCTTACAAGGTCGCCAGGGACACTGGAAGTGTCCATGATTTCCCACATAGCGCAGGAGGAGCATATCACGGGTGCGAGCTCTGTTGCCATGACTTCCCTTTAGATTAAGCTCATTAGTTACTCCCTTTAAAGAATATTAATTATGCTAGGGGCCTTATTCCACTCCAAACACTCTCACTACAATCCAAAGTCCTCGCCTTATTTTGTTTAAGCTAATGGACTGCAGCAGTTTAATTAGTGGAAAAAGTAAAAGTATTCACCTGGCCCCACTTACCAATCAGCTGCCTCCCAACCGTTGTGTCACTTTTTGTATTGTGACGTCCTCGCACCGCTTTCAGCCCCGAGTCCAGCTCCTGCTCTTTTTAAATCTCCACTCAGACTCTCAGCTCCCGCTCTTTTTAAATCTCCACTCAGACTCTCAGCTCCCGCTCTTTTTAAATCTCCACTCTGACTCTCAGCTCCTGCTCTTTTTAAATCTCCATCTGACTCTCAGCTCCCACTCTTTTTAAATCTCCACTCTGACTCTCAGCTCCCGCTCTTTTTAAATCTCCACTCTGACTCTCAGCTCCCGCTCTTTTTAAATCTCCACTCTGACTCTCAGCTCCTGCTCTTTTTAAATCTCCACTCTGACTCTCAGCTCCCGCTCTTTTCAAATCTCCACTCTGACTCTCAGCTCCAGCTCTTTTTAAATCTCCACTCTGACTCTCAGCTCCCGCTCTTTTTAAATCTCCACTCTGACTCTCAGCTCCCGCTCTTTTTAAATCTCCGCTCTCTCAGCTCCTGCTCTTTTTAAATCTCCACTCTGACTCTCAGCTCCAGCTCTTTTTAAATCTCCACTCTGACTCTCAGCTCCTGCTCTTTTTAAATCTCCACTCTGACTCTCAGCTCCCGCTCTTTTTAAATCTCCGCTCTCTCAGCTCCTGCTCTTTTTAAATCTCCACTCTGACTCTCAGCTCCAGCTCTTTTTAAATCTCCACTCTGACTCTCAGCTCCTGCTCTTTTTAAATCTCCACTCTGACTCTCAGCTCCCGCTCTTTTTAAATCTCCGCTCTCTCAGCTCCTGCTCTTTTTAAATCTCCACTCTGACTCTCAGCTCCCGCTCTTTTTAAATCTCCACTCTGACTCTCAGCTCCCGCTCTTTTTAAATCTCCGCTCTCTCAGCTCCTGCTCTTTTTAAATCTCCACTCTGACTCTCAGCTCCCATTCCTTTTAAATCTTACCAAGGCCGCCGCTCCTCTCGCACTGCCACTAAAAAAATCGCTTTTTAAATTTGTGGGGAATCGTATTTAAACAGCTGCTGGTTGTATACAGGGGTACTGTAAGTGTTCTTATTTTACTCTTAATATGGCTCATTTTAATTGATCTTATTTTTGTCTCCAGAAAGCAGCAGGGCTGATCCATCACAGGAAGCTGAGAAACATTATTTACAAACTGCAATAGAAACCTGTTCTACTCACCCTGCACTGAATCTCAGCCAGCAATTTGAGCCGGACTTGCTTTAGTGATCACTCACTGTGTGATCCTGGGACCTGAGTGCAAAATTCTTCCTGTTAATCAGCTATTTGGCAAGGTTCTGCATCATCCCGTGGTGATGAATTAGTTTTGGTGGGACAGTGTAATATGGGTAATAGTGAATCAATAGCCTGATTTAAATCTCTGCCATTGGCTGGAATGGAACTCGGGGCTGAAAGTGGCGCGAGGATGTCACGATTCAAAAAGTGACACGGCTCAGGGGAGGCAGCTGATTGGTAAGTCGGGCCAGGTGAGTATGTTGGCTTTTTCTACTAATTAAACTGCTGCAGTCCATTAGCTTAAACAAAATAAGGTGAGGACTCTGGACTGTAGTGGGAGTGTTTGGAGTGGAATAAGGCCCCTAGCATAATTAATATTCTTTCAAGGGAGTAACTGGCTGCTGATTGACCATTTTACACTAACGCACCAAGACCAAATGATCCCAATACTACGAATGGAATGTGAATTTGAGCATTCTCAGTCTAAGTCTGTACAAACACCCAGGCTTTATCTATGATGTAAATAGTGGGAGAGCTCATGGGGCAGAGGTGACCGTGAGTAGGACAGGTTTGAACTGCCAATTATTTGCTCAGGGAACTGGCTGCTGCCTCCAACTCCTCGGCTGCAATGGGAGATTCTGCTGGGGGTCAGCCAGCTTCCAATAACTGATCTCAGAGTGAATCTGTGCTTTTACTGTCAGTTTAGCAAAGTTACATGATGGAGCTGCAATGGTAGTGAACAGTACAATAAATTAACAATTGTTTGTGTGTGTACCTTGACCCCTCCCTAGCATCAGCTTGCACCACATTTCATAAAATCATACAGCACAGAATGATGCCATTTGGCCCATCATATCTGTGTCAGTTCTATGAAAGAGTTATTCTATTTGCCCCACTCCCCTGTTCTCTCCTCATCTCCCCGAAAAACCCTCCCTTTCAAGAATTTATCCAATTTCCAGCTGAAAATTAGTATTGAATATGCTCCCATCGTCCTTTCAGGCAGCGCATTCCAGATCATAACTCTGTATTAAAAAAAAGTTTCCTCAAGCTGCTTCTGGCTCTTTTGCCAATTACCTCAAATCTGTGTTCTTACCCAATCCTTCTGGTGCTGAACACTTATCTCAGGACATGGGTGTCCCTGATAAGACGGGTATTTATTGCCGAGAGAGTTTTACTTTCTATCCAATCCGTGCTGTACCTGGCCTGGGAATGTTTGATTAGCTAGTGTTGAGAGGGTTATACTCTGTATCTAACTTGTGCTGTCCCTGTCCTTGCAGCACACCCTGTGGGTCTGTCATCTGCTCTTCTGACAGCAGTCATGATTCCTTCAGCGTGTTAAACTGCACTGTGCCCCCTGAATTCCAATCAGTCTTCCAAGTTAACAGCAGTCTACTGGGAATCAGGATTATTCACACCTTACATGGCTTATGAGCCCGATTTGGAACCTGCACATTATTGAACAACAGGAATGTAATGAGGTCCAGGCTACCACATTGGACATTAACCATCAGAAAATCGCCATTTTGAAACACCTTCATTGCTGGGACTGCACAGGTGGAGTCCTACAGTTCACTGTTGAGCAGGTATCCAGATTTGTGTGATAGTTTGCTACAGGCTCCATAATCTTAGCACCTTGAGGGAAAAGCTCTTACCACCAGCTACCAGAGAAAAAAATGAAGAGGAGTAGAAACACAAATGAAGACGGGGGATGAGGTGGAGGAAGAGGCAGAGGAAATGGAGGAAGAGGAGGAGGACGAGAAGCTGCAATCTTGGCAACCCCTTACTGTCAGGGCTCTAAGAAACAATTCCATTGAACCTAACTGTAGCTCTCCATTCATCATCACTGACACCCTCCTTACAGTTTTTATATACGTTCACAGGATATGGGCATCACTGGCTCGGCCAGCATTTATTGCCCATCCCCAATTTCCCTCGAGAAGGTGGTGGTGAGCAACCTTCTTCACCCAGAAACAGAGAAGGAACAGCAATATTGTTCCAACTCAGGATGGTGTGTGGTTTGGAGGAGAAGGTGGTCTTCCCATGCATCTTCTGCCCTTGTCCTTCCAGATGGTAGAGATCGCAGGTTTCAAAAGTGCTGTCAAAGGAGCCTTGGTGAGTTGCTGCAGTGCATCTTGTAGATGGTACAGACTGCTATCACTGTGCGTCGGTGATGGAGGAAGTGAAACTTTAAGGTGGTGGATGCTACCAGTGTCAATCAAGCAGGCTGTTTTGTCCTGGGTGGTGTTGAGCTTCTCGAGTGCTGTTGGAGCTGAACTCATCCAAGCAAGTGAAGAGCAAAGCAGAAATAAAATGCAAAACTACAAAATTGCAAAACTTAGTGACTGCAGGCCTACATACCCACTGCTGCAACTTTAACACAACTCTAATATTATATGGTTCTAAAGGTGAACAGCATCAATTCGCCAAATGTCTGTGACCAATTAGCCACATGTGACGAGTAACTTAGAAACATAGAAGATAGGAGCAGGATTAGGCCATTCAGCCCTTCGAGCCTGCTCCGCCATTTATTATGATCAGGGCTGATCATCCAACTTAATAGCCTGCTCCCACTTTCTCCCCATATCCTTTGATCCCTTTCACCTCAAGAGCTATATCTATCTCCTTCTTGAAAACATACAATGTTTTGGCCTCAACTACTTTCTGTGGTAGCGAATTCCACAGGCTCACCACTCTCTGGGTGAAGAAATTTCTCCTCATCTCAGTCCTAAATGGTCTACCCCATATCCTCAGACTGTGACCCCTGGTTCTGGACTCCCCCCACCATCGGGAACATCCTTCCTGCCTCTACCCTGTCTAGTCCTGTTAAAATTTTATAGGTTTCTATGAGATCCCACCTCATTCTTCTGAGCTCCAGTGAATATAATCCTAATCGACTCAATCTCTCCTCGTGTGTCAGTCCCGCCATCCCAGGAATCAGTCTGCTAAATCTTCACTGCACTCCCTCCATAGCAAGAACATCCTTCCGCAGATAAGGAGACCAAAACTGCACAATACCAGGTGTGGTCTCACCAAGGCCCTGTACAATTGCAGCAAGACATCCCTGCTCCTGTACTCGAGTACATTGGGCAATTCTGCTCTAAACTAGAATTTACACTGTGTGTGAATGAAACCTCGTGCAGAGTCAAAGAGAGAGATAAGTAATAATCTGATTTAATTTGATAAGTGTCCCTTTGCTTTATTAATAATTAAGTGCTTATTATCCCTTAAAAAGATAAAATTACTTAACAAAAGTGGATTAATTTTGATTGTGGGGTGTCATCTGAGGCGCCAAAGGAAGAGGGGAAAGTGCACTGCAGACAGGAAAAATAATATGATTTAATTTATTAAGTTTCCTTAGTTACATTGATAATTTGAATCTTATTGGATTTATAAAGGGAGCTCTCTTGTTAATAGGATTTAAACTGGTATCCCTGTATGATCCCAATTGGGCAATTGGGAGGATAGAAACAAAATTACTCATTGAAACTGTATCCATGGAAACTACCAATGGTGTAACCATGGAGAATGTAGATACTGTACCTATGTATGCTGTATCCATAGATACTGTAGCCATGGAGACTACTCATAAGTAGTACATTTTCTCTGAGATACTGAACCCATAATGACTTAATTTGATGAGTTTTCCTTATTATTTGGTATCTATTGTTTGAGGCTCTTTAAAAAGGGAGCACTTTTGTAAAATTATTTTTATTTTGATTGATGACATTGGGGCCACCCATTGCCATTCTGATTAACTAACAGAAAAGATAAATAGTATATGTATAGATACTGCACTTGTAGAAACTGCATCTATAGAATCTGCATCCATATTTACTCATTTTCACTATATTAACACATGGTGTGATGCTTAGAATTCAATCCCATTTATTTCTTTGCAGATTGATAAATAAGAATTAACATTCACTAGGACCCACTGTATAACAGCAGCCGAAATGCAAGAAATAGCAAAATCAGTTGATCAGATCTTTAAAATTAATTAAAAATCTAATGAAATTAAACACGTGAATTGGCACAAGAAGGAGCAGATTGCTCTGATTTACTGACCTTAAAACTGTACAATCTTTTACTGGGAAATATCGATATTGTGAGACAGTAACACACAACAGTTTCAGCTGGTTGGGAACTTTTTTGTGTGTGTTGGAGACGAGTGTTGGAAACCCACTGCCCACTCCATGGGGATCAGTTTGGGATCTGACTGGATTTCATGGCTGTGATTCAGCAACAACTTGCATTTATATAGCATACAAACATATGTTTATATTTATATAGCATCCTTAAAACAGGAAAACGTCCCATTGTACTTCAGAAGAGACATTAGGATATGTGATCCAAAGCTCCTTAAAACCCGCACCTTTGACCAAACTTTTGGTCAAGTGTCTTCATATCTCCTTACATGGCTTGGTGTCAAATTTTGCCAGATTACACTCTGGTGAACTGCCTTAGGATGCTTTACTACACTAAACTACATTAAAGGTGATACATAAATGCAAGTTTTTGTTGTTCGTGTCCGAAAAAAGGGACAACAATCAACCCCGTTGTGTCAGTATTTCACAATGATGCTGATATTTAAATCTGTTTTTAAATGTGTGGTGAATCTTATTTAAACAGCTGCTGGTTGTATGTGGCGGTGCTGAAAATTCTCTTATTTTACTGTTAATATGGCTCATTTTAATTGATCTTGTTTTTGTCCCCAGAAAGGAGCAGGACTGATCCATCACAGGAGATTGAGAAACTAATGTACAAACTGCAATATAAACCTGTTCCACTCGTCCTGCACTAAATCTCAGCCAGCAATTTAAGCTGGACTTGCTTAAGTGATTATTCACTGTGCGATCCTGGGTCCTGAGTGCAAAATTCTTCTGGTTAATCAGCTATTTGGCATGGTTCTGCATCACGCTGTGGTGATCATTTAGTCTTGGTGGGAGAGTGCAACACGGGTGAAAGTGAATCAACAACCTGATTAAAATCTTTGTCATTAGCTGGAATGTACAAACCACAATATAAACCTGTTCCACTCGTCCCGCACTGAAACTCAGCCAACAATTTAAGCTGGACTTGCTTTCACGATCATTCGCTGTGTGATTTGATGTGGGTTCACCACCACCTTCTCGAGGACATTTAGAGATGGGCAACAAACTGCTGGCCTTGCCAGCGATGTCACATCCTATGAAACAATTAAAAAAAGATCCTGGGTCCTGAGTGCAAAATTCCCCCTGTTAGTCAGCTATTCGATATTGTTTCGGATCACCCTGTTATTTGGAATGAAATCTGCATGTTATCATTCCCATAATAAATCTGTAAACATTGCACAGGGCCAGAAATTCAGACTCATAAGTTTTGGGGATGCAGGCCCCTTGGATCACTGCCCTATGCTTCAACAGTAGGGCCCAGAGGCTTCCACAATATTCAGCCTTAAGGCTTACATATCATGTCAATAATGTCAATAGTAACCACAACCCATGTATCCAATAATGACCACAGCACAGTGACAACAACTCATGTATCCAATAGTGACCACAGTACAGTGACCACAGCCCATGTATCCAATACTGACCACAGCCCATGGATCAAATACTGACCACAGCCCATGGATCCAAAACTGACCACAGCTCATGTAACCAATACTGACCACAGCTCATGTAACCAATACTGACCACAGCCCAATATCCAATACTGACCACAGCCCAATATCCAATACTGACCACAGCCCAATATCCAATACTGACCACAGCCCATGTATCCAATACTGACCACAGCCCATGTATCCAATACTGACTACAGCCCAATATCCAATAATGACTACAGACTAATGTCCAATAATGACCACAGTCCATGTATCCAATAGTGACCAAAGTACCGTGACAACAGCCTGTTTTTTTTAATTCATTCATGGGATGCGGGGGTCGCTGACTAGGCCAGCATTTATTGTCCATCCCTAGTTGCCCTGGAGAAGGTGGTAGTGGTGAGCTGCCTTCTTGAACCGCTGCAGTCCATGTGGTGTAGGTACACCCCCAGTGCTGTTAGGGAGTTCCAGGATTTTGACCCAGCGACAGTGAAGGAACGGCCGATATATTTCCAAGTCAGGATGGTGTGTGGCTTGGAAGGGAACTTCCAGGTGGTGGTGGTAACAATAATCCAATAGTGGCAACAGCCCACGGGACTCAGTAATAGGGTTGCCAACTCTGGTTGGACACATTCCTGGACATCTGCAAAATTTGACAAGTTTTTGTACTTTCTTTAGTCAAGTGCCTTTGGTCAGCAAAGGCCGAATACAATATTTCAATGTTTCTTTGGTGTGGGGTACAGTTCTTTCAGAGCCTTGAATTCAAGCAGAGCTTGCAAATCAAAGCTGGATGGATGACCCCAATCCTGAGCTTCTTTTTGGGGTGGTTCCTGCTCAATCCTTTTTTCTCCAACAGTGGGAACCCACCACTTTTGTCCAATAGTTGGTTATCCCACTCACAATCCCCACATTTCCGGTCTTTAACTCTCACATTGCCAACTGTTTCAAACTCATATTCCCCACAATTCACTCACATTTCCAGTGTTTTACCCTCATGTTCCCAATATTTGACTCACATTCTCAATGTTTTCCCCTGCATTACCATGTCTCATATTCCCAATATTTTCCAACACATTCCCAGTGATTTTCACTCACATTCCCTGTGTTTCTCTCTCACATTCCCGGTATTTTCTCTCGCATTCCCGGTGTTTGATTTCTCACATTCCCGCTCTTTTCCCTCAGATTACCGGTATTTTCCCCGCGGGTCACCGTTATTCTGGCCCCGCCCCCTTTCCCACCTATCAATCAATCAATTGTCCCGCGTGACCGTTCGGAGCCAATCCCCGTGTCAGGCTCGGGCGCGGGAAATTTAAACTTGGGGGATTCGGTTGGTGAAGGGCGGTTTGTTCCAGTTTAAAATTCGGGCTCACCTCGTGATGATTGGCTGCCTCTCTGGCCATAGGCCCGGCTCTACCTGAGAGCCCCAGGCCCCAGGCCCCAGGCCTCTCCCAGTGGAGAGTCAATGGAGCCCGGAATCACCCTGTGCAAAGTAACCTGGTTTCAGCGGAACGACCTCTCCGCTGGACACTTTTGCTGAGTAACTGGCTGAAGACCCCAGAGTGACCGGGCCAGAGGGAGACCCCAGAGTGACCGGGCCAGAAGAAGACCCCAGAGTGACCGGGCCAGAGGGAGACCCCAGAGTGACCGGGCCAGAGGGAGACACCACAGTGACTGGGTCAGAGATCTGAGAATGACCACTCCAGAGGCCCCAGAATGACCAGGCTGGAGAGAGACCTCAGAGTGAGTGGGCCAGATGGATACTCCAGAGTGACCGGGCCAGAGAGAGACACCACAGTGAACGAGACAGAGACCTGAGAATGCCCACTCCAGAGGAACAGAGTGGCCGAGCCAGAGAGAGATCCTTAGAGTTACCAGGCTGGAGACCCCAATGTGACAGGTCAGAGAGAGAGCCAATAGTGACCATGCCAGAGAGAGAGAGAGACGCACTACAGTGACTAGGCCAGGGAGAGACCCACTACAGTGATCAAGCCAGAGAGTGACCCTACAGTGACTGGGCTGGAGGCCCCAGAGTGACCAGGCCTTTGACTCCAGAGTGACCCCCAGAGTGACCGGGAGAGGGGAAGCCCCCAGATTGAGCCGGGCCAGAGACGCCAGTGTGACTGGGCTGGAGAGAGAGAGAGACCCCAGAGTGACCAGACCACGGGGAGACCCCAGGTTGACCGTGCCGGAGACCCCCAGGTTGACCAGGCCAGATAAATACCCCAGAGTGACCATGCCATAGACTCCACAGTAACCAGGCCAGAGAGCGACCCCAGAGTGATGGGGCCAAAGAGAGAGAGAGTCCCCAAAGTGGCGCGTCCAGAGAGAGAGAGAGTTCTAGTTCTAGTATTTCGTCCTTCAGATGTTGGTACTGACCTCAGTCGTTGGTAAGATTTTAGAATCCATTATTAAGGGCGAGATTTCAGAATACTCGGAGTGCATGATAAAATAGGGCAAAGTCAGCATGGTTTCATCAAGGGGAGGTCATGCCTGACAAATCTGTTAGAATTCTTTGAGGAGGTAACGAGCAGGTTAGACAAAGGAGAGCCAATGGATGTTATCTACTTGGACTTCCAGAAGGCCTTTGATAAGGTGCCGCACAGGAGGCTGCTCAGTAAGATAAGAGCCCATGATGTTAGAGGCAAGGTACTAGCATGGATAGAAGATTGACTGTCTGGCAGGAGGCAGAGAGTGGGGATAAGAGGGTCCTTCTCAAGATGGCGGCCGGTGACTAGTGGAGTTCTGCAAGGGTTAATGTTGGGACCACAACTTTTCACTTTATACATTAATGATCTAGATGAAGGAACTGAGGGAATTCTGGCTAAGTTTGCAGATGATACAAAGATAGGTGGAGGGACAGGTAGTATTGAGGAGGCGGGGTGGCTGCACAAGGATTTAGACAGGTTAGGAGAATGGGCAAAGAAGTGGCAGATGGAATACAATGTGGGGAAGTGTGAGGTCATGCACTTTGGTAGGAAGAATAGAGGCATAGACTATTTTCTAAATGGGGAGAGAATTCAGAAATGTGGAGTTCAAAGGGATTTGGGAGTCCTAGTCCAGGATTCTCTTAAGATTAAATTGCAGGTTGGGTCGGTGGTTAGGAAGGCAAATGCAATGTTGGCATTTATTTCAAGAGGACTAGAATATAAAAGCAGGGATGTGCTGCTGAGGCTTTATAAGGCTCTGGTCAGACCACACTTAGAATATTGTGAGCAATTTTGGGCCCCGTATCTCAGGAAGGATGTGCTGGCCCTGGAGAGGGTCCAGAGGAGGTTCATGAGAATGGTCCCAGGAATGAAAGGCTTAACATATGAGGAACGTTTGAGGACTCTGGGTCTATACTCGATGGAGTTTAGAAGGATGAGGGGCGATCTGACTGAAACTTTCAGAATACTGAAAGGCCTGGATAGAGTGGACGTGGGGAAGATGTTTCCATTAGTAGGAGAGACTAGGACCCGAGGGCACAGCCTCAGGGTAAAGGGAAGACCTTTTAGAACAGAGATGAGGAGAAACTTCTTTAGCCAGAGAGTGGTGAATCTATGGAATTCATTGCCACAGAAGGCTGTGGAGGCAAGATCATTGAGTGTATTTAAGACGGAGATAGATAGGTTCTTGATTGGTAAGGGGATCAAAGGTTACAGGGAGAAGGCGGGAGAATGGGGTTGAGAAACTTATCCGCCATGATTGAATGGCGGAGCAGACTCAATGGGCCGAATGGCCTAATTTCTGCTCTTATGTCTTATGGAGAGAGACCCCAGAGTGACCGGGCCAGAGAGAGAGATCTAGACTGACCAGGCCGGAGAGAGAGAAACCCCAGAGTGACTGGGCCAGAGAGAGAGAGCGACCCCATAGTGACCAGGCCAGAGGGAGACACCACAGTGACTGGATCAGAGACCTGAGAATGACCGTTCCAGAGACCCCCAGAGTGAGTTGGCCACAGGGAGACCCCCAGAGTGAGCAGGCCAGAGGGATACTCCAGAGTGACCGGGCCAGAGAGACACCACAGTGACCAAGCCAGAGACCCAAGAATGACCGCTCCAGAGACACCAGACTGACCAAGACAGAGAGAGACCCCAGTGACCGGGACAGACAGAGAACTGAGAGTGACCAGGGTAGAGACAGACTCCAGGGTGACCGTGCCAGATAGAGACCACAGAGTGACAAGACCAGAGAATGACTCTAGAGTGACTGGGCCGGAGACGCCAGAGTGACCAGGCTATTGACTTCAGAGTGACTGAGAGAGAGGAAGCCCCCAGATTGAGCCTGGCCAGAGACGCCAGAGTGACTGGGCTGGAGGGAGAGAGAACCTAGAGTGACCAGACCACAGGGAGACCTCAGGTTGACTGGATCGGAGACCCCAGGTTAACCAGGCCAGATAGATACCCCAGAGGGACCGGGCCACAGTGAGAGACCCCAGAATGACCGGCCACGGAGAGAGACTCTCAGAGTGACCGAGCCAGGGAGAGACCCATGCTGATTGGGCCAGAGGGAGAGACCCCAGAATGACTGGGTTGGAGAGAGACCCTAGAGTGACCAGGTCAGACAGAGACGCCAGAGCAACCGGGCCAGAGGAAGACAAAAATACAATCCATATGAATAGAGATGAAAAGGCAGTAAAGAATCAATCATACTATGATGTGTAGCCTACAGACCAATAGTGGAAAGGAGGTGGAGGAAGAAATATGCAGACAAATTAGGGAATTGAGTAAAAAAATAGAATAATCTTGGGACCCGATATTAATTGGACAGAAGAGATGGGGAAAAGGGAATTGTGTTTCTAAAATGTGCATAATGAAGACTGGAGACAAAAAGGTTGTGTTATTGCATCAACACTCTTCTCCATTTTCCTCACTGCAATAATGCACTTCACCTCTAGCAAACTAACCACAAGTGTGGAGATAATTTACAGTACAGATGCTGCCTTCAATCCAAAATCACTCCAGCATGCAGCTAACTCTTGTGTATGTGCTAACTCAGAAACTGAGCTCCAGGTCATTGCCAACTCCTCCAGAGCATAAGAGAAAATGAACCTTTTACTAAACAGCTGGAAATCTAAGGACCTCAGCTGAGTTACCGAGGTGCTGACACAGTTTGGGGCCCATGCTTTGTAAAACTTAATTGAACTGCCATAATAGCAGCTCATTGCCCTTTTAAATAAAAAGAAAGAGAGAGGCGGGAACATGGTGAGGGGTCGACCCAACAGCCTTCATTCAGAATTTTGACTGCCTGCCACCTCCAAAGACACCTCCATAGGATTGGCGAAATTCCAGCCAAAGTTTCAGAACAGTTCTGGCAACAAGTTATAACAGTAACTCTGGCCGGGATTTTCCACTTCCATTTGCGGCAGATGAAATAACAGGCGGGGGCAGAAAATATCGCAAAAATCGGCTTTATATCATCGTGAAACCAGTTTGCGATCGTCCACTCCTGCCGTTGGTGGCAGGTCGCGTTTCCTGCTGCTGTACATCAGGAACATCATTTCCATAGATTTGTATCTAATTATAATCCCCGCAGGTTGGATCATGAGCACGCCAACGTGTTTCACAACAGTACATAAGCGCTGTGCACCTGGTGACCTGAACTTCGCTCCTCAATTCGAGGAACGTTGGCTGACCTTCTTTTGGGCAGCGCTCATAATATTTAGTGCCAGCCTTTGCTGGCAGTCCCACATCGGTTTCAGTGGGGCTCACAGACAAATCTGAGCTCAGCGGTAAGGTGGGGGTGTCTTTTCAATGGCTGCAGGGCGAGGGCTTGCTTGGGGAATTGGGGGAGGATTCCCAGGGTGTGTGTGGGGGTATATGTTTAACGGTGCAAGTGGCCTCACGATGTTGAGGGCCGAGGTGGACAAGGAACATAGACGTCTCCACCTCAGAATGTCCGTGGGCTAACTAACGGATATGCACCACAAAAACAATGGGATAAAGGAATACAGGGGGAGGAATGAGAGGTCAAAGAGGAAGGATAATCCATGTTTACTTCCTCAGCGACAAAGGGTGGGGGTGGTTCCATACTTGCACAGGGAGGGTCTAAGCTGGTCTAGCAATGAGAGTTCCCCACCCCCATCTTCCCACATGCAGTGATTGTGCAGAGAAAAAGTATAATGAGAACAAATCTTACTGCTGGGGACTCTGCAGGTGGGCTAGGATGCCAGCTGACTACACTGGCAGTGGCTGATTAAAGAGCCACCCAACTGAACTATGCATTCCCACATGAGCATACAGGCACAGCTGAGAGATGTTAGTGGTCTCCCAATCACATTGCAGGGAATCACCAATGTGAGGCAATGATGCGCATTCATGCGACACAAATCACACAAAGTGGCAATAATCGATCTCCTGGGTTTGACCCCTTGCTCACAGCGTAGCATGTTCCCAGTGTGAGGAAGAAGTTAAGTACAACTGGGCACCTAGCCAAGCTTTTGAAGCACGTTGCAGTAGGGGCACCAGACGGTTCCCAGAAGATAAGCCTCAACATATTGCATAGCCTGTTTAAAAATTGACACTCATGTATATTCCAAACACTGTAGTATTACAGTGCTGTGTATGAGGATGCCAGCGCCTGGGCTGAAAGCAACACATCCAGGTGGCTGGCCAAAACAATCCCATAGCAGTTGCTCGTGATTAGGGGGAGGGGGAGCACCTTGGCCCGCACCCCTCATTGTAGATCGTTTCTGTGGTGAGTAGTTGCCGACTCAGGAACCAGGGTCGTGAACTCACAATCGATCACAGGTCTTGGGCAGAAAGATTAGTTTTGCAGAAGACTCCAGATTCTTGTCTGTTTCTCGTTCATTCTGCACAGAGGTAGTCACCAGGAAGTTGGGGCCTGGATTCATTGCTGCCTGCATAATTGCAGAATAAGAGGAGAAGATTGCAACGGCAGAGGCTGGCTCATAGAAACATAGAAAACAGGAGCCTGCTCTGCCATTCAGTATGATCATGGCTGATCCCCTATCTCAATACCTTACTCCCGCGCTCACCCCATACCCCTTGACGCCTTTAGAGTCCAGAAATCTATCTATTTCCTTCTTAAATATATTCAGTGACTTGGCCTCCACAGCCTCCTGTAGTAGCAAATTCCATAAGTTCACCACCCTCTGAGTGAAGACGTTTCTCCTCATCTCAGTCCTAAATGGTCTACCCTGTATTCTGAGACTGTGATCCCTTGTCCTAGACCCCTCCAGCCAGACAAAATATCCCCGCATCAAGTCTGTCCATCCCTGTCAGAATTTTATGTTTCAATGACATCTTCTTATTCTTCTACACATTACAAGAGTACAAGCCTAGTCGACTCAATCTCTCCTCATATGACAATCCTGCCATCCCAGGAATCAGTCTGGTGAACCTCACTGCACTCCCTCTATGGCAAGTATATCATTTCTTAGGTAAGGAGACCAAAACTGCATACAATACTCCAGTTGTGGTCTCACCAAGGCCCTGTACAGCCGCAGTAAGACATCCTTGCTCCTGTACTCAAGTCCTCTCGCAATGAAGGCCAACATACCATTTGCCTTTTTAACCGCTTGCTGCACCTGCATGCTTGCTTTCAGTGATTGGTGTACAAGGGCACCCAGGTCCCTTTGTACATCAACGTTTCCCAATCTATAACCATTTAAATAATAATCTGCCATTCTGTTTTTCCTACTGAAGTGGATAACTTTATACTTATCCACGTTATGCTGCATCTGCCATTTGTCCACTCACTCAACCTGTCTAAATCACCTTGAAGCCTCTTAACACTTTCCTCATTGCTCACATTCCCACCAAGTTTTGTGTTGTCAACAAACTTGAAAATATTACATTTGTTTCCCTCATCCAAATAATTGATATATATTTTGAATAGCTGGGTCCCCAAGCACTGATCCCTGTGTTACCCTACTAGTTACTGACTGCCACTCCGAAAAATACCCATTTATTACTGCTCCCTGTTTCCTGTCTGCTAACTAATTCTCAATCAATGCCAGTATATTACCCCCAATCCCATGTGCTTTAATTTCACACACTAATCTCTTATGTGGGACTTTATCAAAAACTTTCTGAAAATCCAAATACACCACATCCAATGGTTCTCCCTTATCTATTCTGCTAGTTAAGTCCTCAAAAAACCCCATTAGATTTGTCACACATGATTTCCCTTTCAGAACTCCATGTTGACTTTGTCTAATCCCGTTGATATTTTCTAAGTGTCCTGTTATCACACCTTTTATAATAGACTCTAGCATTTTTCCTACTACTGATGTTAGGTTAACCAGTCTGTAATTCGCTGTTTTCTCCCTCCCTCCTTTTTCAAATAGTGGGGTTACATATAAGAACTAGGAGCAGGAGTAGGCAATTCAGCCCCTCGAGCTTGCCCCGCCATTCAATACGATCATGGCTGATCTCAATTCGGCCTCAACTCCAATTTGCTGCCCTCTCCCCATAACCTTTCAACCTATTACTAATTAAAAATCTGTCTATCTCCTCCTTAAATTTATTCAGCGTCCCGGCAACCACTGTGCACTGAGGTAATGAATTCCACAGATTCATGACCCTTTGAGAAAAGTAATTCCTCCTGATCTCTGATTTAAATCTACCACCCCTTAGCCTAAAACTGTGGCCTCTCGTTCTAGAGTGACCCACAAGGGGAAACATCCGCTCCACGTCTACTTTGTCTATCCCTTTTAGCATTTTATATACCTCAATTAGACCTCCTCTCATCCTTCTAAACTCTAGCAAGTATAGCCTAAACTGCTCAATCTCTCCTCATAAGACAAGCCCCGCATCTCTGGAATCAATCTAGTGAACCTCCTCTGAACCGCCTCCAATGCAACTACATCCTTCCTCAAGTAAGGGGACCAAAACTGTGCACAGTACACCAGGTGCGGTCTCACCAATGCCTTATACAGTTGCAACAACACTTCCCTATTTTTATACTCTATTCCTTTAGCAATAAATGTCAAAATTCCATTTGCCTTCCTTATTACCTGCTGTACCTGCATACTAGCTTTCAGCTATTCATGCACGAGGACACCCAGATCCCTCTGCACTGAAGCATTTTGAAGTTTCTCTCCATTTAAATAATAAGTCACCTTTTTCTTCCGACCAAAATGGATAACCTCACACTTATCCACGTTAAACCCCATCTGCCAAATTTTGGCCCATTCACCTAACCTATCCATATCCATTTGTAAATTTCTCATTTCTTCATTGCAACTTACTTTCCCACCTACTTTGGTGTCATCTGCAAATTTAGCTATAGTACCTTATATCCCTGAATCCAAATCATTAATATAGATTGTAAATAGTTGGGGCCCAAGGACCGAACCCTGTGGCACCCCACTAGTTACAGCTTGCCATCCAGAAAAAGACCCATTTATTCCGGCTCTCTACTTTCTGTTGGTTAGCCAATCCTCTATCCAAGCTAATATATTACCCCGAACTCCGTGTGATCTTATCTTGTGTATTAATCTTATGTGCGGCACCTTATCAAAGGCCTTCTGGAAGTCCAGATATACTACAGCTACAGGATCCCCATTATCCATTTTGCTTGTCACATCTTCAAAGAACTCTAGCAAATTAGTCAAACACGATTTACTCTTCATAAAACCATGCTGACTCTGGTGGATTGCATTTTGACTTTCCAAATGCCCCATTACTACTTCCTTAATAATGGGTTCCAACAATTTCCCAATGACAGACATTAAACTAACTGGTCTACAGTTTCCTACTTTCTGCCTCCCCACCTTTTTGAATAAAGGTGTTATATTGCATTTTTCCAATACACTGGAACCTTTCCAGAATCCAGGGAATTTTAGAATATTATAGCCAATGCATCCACTATCTCTGCTGCCACTTCCTTTAAGACCCTGGGATGTAGGCCATCGGGTTCTGGGGACTTGTCACCCTTTATTCCCAATAGTTTGCTCAGTACTTTTTCTCTAGTGATGGTGATTGTTCTAAGTTCCTCCTTCTCTATACCCTCTGCACTACCTGTTACTATTGGGGTGGTATTAGTGCCCTCCACCGTGAAAACTGAAGCAAAATATTGATTAAGCGTCCCTGTCTTTTCTGCGTTCCCCACTATTAACTCCCCAGTCTCAACCCCCAAGGGACCAACATTCACTTTAGCTACTCTTTCCTTTTATATACTTGTAGAAGCTTTTGCTATCAGTTTTTACATTTTGCACTAGTTTTCTTTCATAATTTACCTTTGCTCTTTTTATTATTTTTTTTAGTAACCCTTTGTTGATCTTAAAAAGTTTCCCAATCTTCCAGCCTGCCACTGACCTTTGCAATTTGGTATGCCTTAGTTTTTGCCTTTATGTTACCTTTAACTTCCTTGCTTAGCCATAGATGCTTTTTCCCCCCTTACCATCTTCCTCTTTGGAATATATTTTACTTGGGAGGAATTGAATAGCTCCTTAAATATCTGCCACTGTTCATCAACTGTCCTACCTTGTAGTCTTCCTGTCCAGTCCATTAGGGCCAAATCTGCCCTCATGCCTATGTAGTTACCTTTGTTTAACTCCAGAACACTAGTGTGGGACTCAAGTTTCTCGCTCTCAAACTGAGCTTGAAATTCTAGCATGCTATGATCACTCTTCCCTAGAGGGTCCTTTACTATGAGACCATTAATTAGTCCCATCTCATTACACAAAACCAAATCCAGAATAGCCTGCTCCCTGGTTGGTTCCACAACATATTGCTCCAAGAAACAATCTCTAATACACTCTATGAACTCTCCCTCAAGTATACCCTAGCCAATTTGATTAGTCCAGTCTATATGCATATTAAAATCACCCATGATTATTGCCATGCCCTTCTTACATGCTCCTAATATTTCTGGTTTATACTGTGCCCTGCTGCTGATCTACTGTTTGGGGACCTATAGATTACTCCCACCAGGGAATTCTTTCCCTTCCTATTTCTTATTTCTATCCAGGCTGACTCTACGTCTTGCTCTCCAGTGCCTATATCATTCCTCACTAGAGCATTGACCTCTTCCTTTACTAACAAAGCTACACCACCTCCTTTTGCTTCTTGACTATCCTTCTGAAACACTGAGTACCCTTGGATATTCAACTCCCAAACCTTTTCTCCCTGTAACCACTCAGTAATCGCCAGCAAATCATACCTATTTATCTCTATTTGCGCTGTTAACTCATTAGTTTTATTCCGAATGCTACGCACATTCAGATACAAAGCCTTTAAGTTTGCCCTATTGTCAATTTTCCCTACTCTTCTATGATTATTTGGTGTAATATGGCATTCACACACTCTGTCCCTTCCTTTCACTTTTTGGTAACAATCAGCCTCGTCACTAACCTGCACCCTTACCCTCTCCTTAAACTTTGATTTTTTATATTTCCATGCAACTGAACCCTCCCCCCTACTATTTAGATTAAAGCCTTATCTGCAACCCTAGTAATGTGATTCGCCAGGACACTGGTACCAGCATGATTCAAGTGGAGCCCCATCCGAATTGAATAGCTCCCTCTTTCCCCAGTACTGGTGCCAATGTCGGATTTATTCGAACCCATTTCTCCCAAACCAACCTTTGAGCCACTGTTCATTTTCCACCCTCCAATCTGCTGGGACTGTTCCAGAATCTACAGAGTTTTGGAATATGACAACCAATGCATCCATGGCCACCTCCTTTAGTACCCTGGGACGTAGATTATCGGGCCCTGGTGATTTATCGGATTTCAGTCTCAATTTCTCCAGCACTATTATTTCAGTAATGTTAATTTACTTCAGTTCCTCCTTCTCACTAGACCCTTGGTTCCCTTGTATTTCTGGGAAGTTATTTGTGTCTTCCTCTGTGAAGACAGAATTAAAGTAGTTGTTTAATTGCTCTGTCATTTACTTGTTCCCTGTTATAAATTCTCCCATTTCAGACTGTAAGGGACCTACATTTGACATCACTAACCTTTTTCTGTTTACATACTTATAGAAGCTTTTATAGTCCGCTTTTATGTTCCTTGCAAGTTTACTCTCATACTCTATTTTTCCCTTCATAATCAATCTCTTTGTCCTCCTTTGCTGAATTCTAAACTGCTCCCAATCCTCAGGCTTGCTACTTTTTATAGCAACTTTATATGACTGCTCTCTGGATCTAATACTATCCTTAATTTCTTTTGTTAGCCATAGTTAGGCCGCTTTTCCTGTTGTGTTTTTGCACCAGAAAGGTATGTATAACTGTTGGAATGCATACATTCATTCCTTAAATATTAGCCATTGTCTATTCACCCTGATGCCTTTTAATGAAGTTCCCCAGCCTATCTTAGGCAACTCACAACTCATACCTTCGTAGTTTCCTTCGTTAAGATTTAGGACCCTAGATTCAGATCGGACTACTTCATTTTCCATCTTAATGAAGAATTCCATCATGTTATGGTCACTGTTCCCTAAAGGACCCCACGCAACAAGATTATTAATTAACCCATTCTCACTGCACAACAAGATTATTAATTAACTCCTTCTCATTGCACAGTACCAAATCGAGGATAGCCTGTTCCCTAGTGGGTTCCTCAACATACTGGTCTAAAGAACCTGCCAAAGGAAGGAGCAAAATCCTCAAGACCAAGGTCCAGCAGGCCCCCCTGCGGACGCAGAGGACGTGGAGAGCCGAAATGTCATGCGTAGGCACCTCGCTAGATCCAGGGTGTACAGATATAGATGTCCGAGAAACAGTGCCGCCAATGCCTCTGCATGTCCAGGGATCTGATAAATCACATTTGCCTCATTCTGCACGAATTGGTGCCACAGGGACTGGGAGGACATCCTTTGCCAGTGGCTGTGAAAGTAACAGCTGCACTCAACTTCTATGCCACTGGCTCCTTCCAGGGCTCGAGTGGGCATCTCTGTGGGATCTCGCAGGCGTCCATACACAAATGTATACATGAGGTCACAGATGCCCTTTTTGCCAAGGCCCACAATTACATCAACTTTGACAGAGATCAAGGAGGCCAGAGCACTGGCCTTCACAGAGATTTCCAGGTTTCCATGGATGCAGGATGCCATCGACTGCAGTCATGTGGTTGTAAAGCTCCCTGGCAGCAGACACTGCAATACATAAAGAGGAAAGCTCACTGTGCAGCTGTTGTGTGACCATAATAAACAAATCCTGCAGGTTTGGGCCACACACTCAGGAAGTGTGCATGACTTATACCTTGAGTAGATCGCAGATCCTGGACATCTTTGAGGGATCATATAGGATGTAGGGCTGGCTTCTCAGGGACAAAGGGTACCCTCAAAGGACATTGTTGAAGAAGCCCGTGCAGTGGCCTCAGACTCCTGCAGAGAGGAGGCACAACCAGGCTCATGCCACTACCCGGAAATTGGTGGAGCACGCCATAGGGATGGAGAAGATGCGATTCCGATGCCTGGACAGATCTGGCGGAGCACTCCAGTACATTCCAAGATGGTGTCACGGATCATTGTGGCTTGCTGTGGGCTACACAATCTGGTGCTGCAAAGTGGGGAAGGCTGACCAGATGATGAGATGGAGAAACTGCACATCTCCTTTGATGAGGAGGACCTCGAAGGGGATGAGTGCTATGAATTTGAGGAGGTGATGCTGCAGGGGAAGAGGCCATAGCACAGCCAGGCGTGGCAGGTGTGCACGGGAGGGCCTCATGACCACAAGATTCCAGTAGGAGGATGATGACTTGGAGTGAGCATCCCCTTTGACAAGTGGCCTACATGAGAGGCCAACATGAACAGCAGCTTTGCTACTCCTATCTTTTCAATTATGCACTTCAAAATGAGAGTCAGTGTTTCCACATCAGGTTCCTATTGCCATGATCCTTTGATACTTAATGGAACATTGGGAGTGTGTGTCCTCGCTGAGATGAGGCGCTGTCTGGAAGAGGGCGCGTTGGCATCAAAGGTCCGAATGTGCTGACTCTTCAAGCATCCCAGCTGTGACAAGAGCCTACATGATGCTGGAGTTGATCCATTATTATTATTGGGCTCGTATGTGGTAGCATTCAATTGGACAACCCTCCTCGAGGCGATCCATGTCCAGCTACGCGACTATGCATTCTGAGTAATGTCGATGGTGCAAATCATGGGTGAAGCTTGGGCCAAGGTAGCCGAGGAGGTTCGACAGGCCTCAATCCATGTACACGTGAGTCAATTCTCCCTGTCACCTTTTCAATCCCATTGACACCCGGTACCCTCACTCAGGGATGTTGGCCTGCATTTTTTCTCACCTTACTATGGATGTGGACCACCTGAGGATGACCTGAGGCTGGGTAAATAACAATGGGGAACCAGGAAAAGGTAGAGGAGTTGAATAAATACTTTGCTTCAGCCTTCACAGTAGAAGATACTAATAGCATTCTAAAAATACTAAATAGTCAAGGGGCAAAGGGAGGGAGGAAATAAATACAACAAATAATCACGAGAGAAAAAGTACTAGGGAAACTAATGTGGCTAAAGGTCGATAAGCCCTCTTGACCTGATGGATTGCATCCTAGGATATTAAGGGAAGCAGCCACAGAGATTGTGGATGCACTGGTAGTAATCTTCCAAGAATCCTTAAATTCTGAAAAGGTCGCAAAGGATTGGGGAATGGCCAATGTAACACCCTTATTCAAAAAGGGAGGGAGACAAAAAACCGATAACTATAGGCCAGTTAGCTTAACATCTGTCATTGGGAAAATGTTGGAGTCTGTTATAAAGGATGTAATAGCAGAGCATTTAGAAATACATAATCTAATCAAGCACAGTCAGCATGGCTTCATGAGGGGGAAATCATGCCTAACAAATTTATTAGAATTCTTCAAGGCGGTTACAAGCAAGATAGATAAAAGGGAACCAGTAGATGTAATATATTTGGATTTCCAAAAAGCGTTTGATAAGATACCACACATAAGGCTACTTAATAAGATAAGAGCCCATGGTGTTGGGGGTCATATATTAGCATAGATAGCGTGGCTAACTACTAGAAGGCAGAGAGTTGGGATAAGGGGGCATTTTCAGGGTGGCAACCTGTAACTAGTGAAGTGCCACAGGGATCAGTGCTGGGGCCTCAATTATTTACAATATATATTAATGAGTTAGATGAGGGAAGTGAATGTACTATCGCCAAGTTTGCGGATGACACAAAAATAAGTGGGACGGCGAGTGGTGAGGATGACACAAAGAGTCTACAGAGGGATACAGACAGGTTAAGTGAGTGGGCAAAAACTTGGCAGATGGAATATAATGTGGAAAAATGTGAGCTTATGCACTTTGGCGGGAAGAATAGAGGAGCTGAATATTATTTAAATGGGGAAAGACTGCAGAAAGAGGCAGCGCAGAGGGATTTGGGAGTCCTTGTGCATAAATCCCAAAAAGCTAACATACAAGTTCAACAAGTAATAGGGAAGGCAAATGGAATGTTGGCCTCTATTTCAAACGGAATGGAGTATAAAAATAGTGAAGTCTTGCTAAAACTATACAAGGCACTAGTTAGACCACACCCAGAATACTGTGAACTATCCTTAACTAAGGAAAGATGTACTGGCATTGGAGGCAGTCCAGAGAAGTTTCACTAGGTTGATCCTGGGTATGGAGGGATTTTTTTATGAGGAAAGGTTGAGTAGGTTGGGCCTGTACTCATTGGAGTTTAGAAGAATGAGAAGCGACCTTATTGAAACATATAAGATTCTTAGGGGGCTTGACGCTGAGAGGTTGTGGGAGAGTCTAGGACCAGAGGGCATAATCTCAGAGTAAGAGGTAGACGAGGAGGAATTTCTTCTCTCAGAGGGTAGTCAATCTGTGGAGTTCTTTATGTTTTTATCCATGGAATGTGGGCATCACTGGCTAGGCCAGCATTTATTGCCTATCCCTAATTGCCTTTGTCCAGGGAGCATTTAAGAGTCAACCACATTGCTGTGGTTGTCACATGTAGGCCAGAACAGGTGACAACAGCAGATTTACATTCCTGAAGGATATGAGTGAACCAGATACAACAATCAACAATGGTCATCATTAGACTTTTAATTCCAGATTTTTATTTGATCCATATGCCACCATTTGCCATGTGGGGATTTGAACCCATGTCCCTAGTGCATTACCCTGGATGCCTGGATTACTAGTCCAGCAACAATACCACTATGCTATTCCCTCCCTTTACCACAGAGGGCTGTTGAGGCTGGATTGTTAAGTATATTTAAGGCTGAGATAGACAGATTTTTAATCAGTAAGGTTTCATAATCAAGGGTTATGGGGAAAAGGCAGGAAAGTGGAGTTGAGGATTATCAGATCCAGCCATGATCTCATTGAATGGCAGAGCAGACTCGATGGGCCGAATGGCCTACTTCTGCTCCTACGTTGTATGGTCTTACGACATTCAAACAATTACACGCCAGCCATTAACATGTTCCTATTTAATGCAGACATTATGCCTTCATGGGCAGCGCTGGCCCTGACGATTTGAAAAATTTCTTGATACCATGAAGCCCTCAAGGTCATGCATAATTTCCACTATAGAACACATTTAAGCTTCAGTACTTTATTGCTCTTACCCATTTCTCTCATCAGCATTGTCTGAAGGTACGACCGGCGGCTCCTGGTCATGCTCAACAGATCCATGACCCACCACATGTGACCATTTGGAATTAGCATTTGTGACCCCAGCCAGTGGTCTGGTGAGGGCATGGACAGTGCTGCATCCATTAAAACGAGAACCCTGTGGCCACTACACAGACAGCTACATGGTTAGAGACGCTTAGAGCGCCAGGACACTAGTTTGGCTGAGGGGGCCAGTGTCTCATAGACTTAATGTGGCAAGGTGCTCACACTTATTGCTCAGCTTATTAGATGTACAGTCAAAATATCACAAGTGCAGCTGTCAGACAGGAGTGCACAATAACTTACAGTATAGGCTCAAAGCATGGAAGCTCTGGCAGATGACAGAGTGCATGAAGTTCCAGGCCATATCACCCTTCTTCATGAGGTGGTGTAGTGGGATTGTCACTAGACTGGTAATCTTGAGACTCTCTGGAGACCTGGTTCGAATCCCACCACAGCAGATAGTGGAATTTGAATTCATTAAAAGTTTGCTGAAACCATAATCAACTGTTGTAAAAAGCCATCTGGTTCACTAATGTCCTTTAGGGCATTTAAAAAAAAAAGACCTAGTAAGTTGAATCAAATGGCCAGTTAAAAGGAATGAAACTGGATGGACCACCTGGCATTGAAATAGGCACCAGAAACAGCAGCAAATCCAGCCAGCCCTGTTGACCTGGCAAAGTCCTCCTCACTAATATCTAGGAGCTTGTGCCAAAATTGGGAGAACTGTCTCACAGACTAGTCAAGCATAGTCATCCTCACAGAATCATACCTTACAGATCATGACCCAGAGACCAATATCATCATCATCATCCTGTCCCACTGGCAGGACAGATCCAGCTGATGTGGAGGCACAGTGGTATACAGTTGGGTGGGAGGGAGTTGCCCTGGGAGTCTTCAACATTGACTCTGGATCCCATGAAGTCTAATGGCATCAATTCAAACATGGGAAGGAAACCTCCTGCTGTTTACCATGTACTGCATCCCCACCCCCAGCTAATGAATCAGTACTCCTAAGAGGAGGTGTCAGCTGTGGCTCAGTTCATAGCACCCTCGCCTTTGAATCAGAAGGTTGTGGGTTCATGTCCCACTCCTGGAAAACCAAGAACTGTGAAAGTACTCGAAAGAGTTACATGCTATCTGTTGATAACTCGAAAAGAGTTACATGTTGAACACCACTTGCAGGAAGAACTAAGGGTGCATAATGTATTCTGGGTGGGGGACTTCAATGTGCATCACCAAGAGTGGCTTGGTAGCACCAACACAGAGTCCTAAATGACATAGCTGCTAGACTGGATCTGCAGCAGGTGGTGAGGGAACCAACAAGAGGGAAAAACATACTTGATGCCAACCTGCCTGCTGCAGATGCATCTGTCCATGGTAGCAGTCCTTGTGGAGATGAAGACCCATCTTCACATTAACTATACGCTCCATTGTGTTGTGTGGCACTACCACTGTGATAAATGGGATAGATTTTCAACAGATATAGCAACTCAAGACATGTGGTGCTGTGGGCCATCAGTAGCAGCAGAATTGTACTCAACCACAGTCTGTAACCTTATGGTCTGGCATAACTCCCAATCTACCAATACCACCACACCAGGGAATCAACCCTGATTCAATGAAGAGTGCAGGATGGCATGCCAGGAGCAGCACCAGGCATAACTAAAAATGATGTGGCAACCTAGTGAGGCAGCAACACAGGACTACTTGCACTACAAGCAGCAAGTGATAGAGCTAAGCTATTCCACAACCAATGGGTCAGAGCTAAACTCTGCAGTCCTGCAACAATCAGTCGTGAATGGTGGTGGACAATTAAACAACTCACTGGAGGAGGAGGCTCTACAAATATCCCCATTTTAAATGATGGACGAGCCAAGCTCATCAGTGCAAAAGATAAGGCTGAAGCATTCGAAACAATCTTCAGCCAGAAGTGCCGAATGGATGATCCACCTCTGCCACCTCAGGAGGTCCCCAGCATCACAGATACCAATATTCAGCCAATTCGATTCACTCCACATGATATCAAGAAACGACTGAAGGCACTGGATACTGAAAAGACTATGGGCCCTGACAATATTCCGGCAATAATACTGAAGACTTGTGCTCCAGAACTTGCCTAGCCAAGCTGTTCCAGTGCAGCTACAACACTGGCATCTATGTGCAAATATGCACAAGTAGTTCCTGTACACAAAAAGCAGGACAAATCCAACCCGACCAATTACCGCCCAATTAGTCTATTCTTGACCATCAGTAAAATGATGAAAGGGGCGATCAACAGGGCTATCAAGCAGCATTTTCTTAGCAATAACCTGCTTACTGATGCTCAGTTTAGGTTCTGCTAGGGTCACTCAGCTTCTGGCCTCATTACACCATTGATTCAAACATGAACAAAAGAGCTGAATTCCCGAGGTGAGGTGAGAGTGACTGCCTTGACATCAAGGCCGCATTTGACTGAATGTGGCATCAAGGAGCACTATCAAAACTGGAGTCAATGGGACTCGGGGAAAACTCTCCGCTGGTTGGAGTTATACCTCTCACAAAGGAAGATGGTTGTCGCTGTTGGAGGTCAATCATCTCATATCCAGGACATCACTGCAGGGCAGTGTCCTTGGCCCAACCATCTTCAGCTGCTGCATCAATGACCTTCCTTCCATCATAAGGTTAGAAGGGGCTGTTCGCTGATGATTGCACAATGTTCAGCTTCATTCTTGACTCCTCAGATCCTGAAGCAGTCCATGTTCATGTGCAGCAAGACCTGGACAATATCCAGGCTTGGGCTGACATGTGGCAAGTAACATTCGTGCCACACAAGTGTCAGGCAATGACCATCTCCAACAAGAGAGAATCTAAACATCGCCCATTGACGCTTAATGGCATTACCATCACTGAATCCCCCACTATCAACATCCTGGGGGTTACCATTGACCAGAAACTGAACTGGATCAGCCATATAAATGCTCCCGCTACAAGAGCAGGTCAGTCGAGAAACTCACCTCATGACTCCCCAAAGCCTGTCCACCAACTACAAGGCACAAGTCAGGAGTGTGATGGAATACTGTCCACTTGCTTGGATGAGTGCAGCTCCAACAACACTCAAGAAGCTTGACACCATCTAGGACAAAGCAGCCTACTTGATTGGCACCCCATCCACAAACATTTGCTCCCTCCACCACTGATGCACAGTGGCAGATATGTGTACCATCTACAAGATGCACTGCAGGAATTCACCAAGGCTTCCTAGGAAGCACCTTCCAAACCCACGACCGCTATCATCGAGAAGGACAAGGGCATCAGATACATGGGAACACCACCAACTTGCAGGTTCTCCTCAAAGCCATGCAGCATCCTCACCTGGAAATATATCACTGTTCCTTCACTGTCGCTGGGTCAAAATCCTGGATCTCACTCCCTAACAGCACTGTGGGTGTACCTACACCACATGGACTGCAGCGGTTCAGGAAGGCAGCTCACCACCACCTTCTCAAGGACAATTAGGGATGGGCAATAAATGGCAGTCCCACCACGTCTTGGTGCTTCCCCAACATCCTACAGCCTACTGACTGCTGCACCCTGCTGTCTGTGATGACCTTGTCGGGTGCCCTCTGGTGGGCCGAGACCTGGAGGGCCTCGGCCTGCTTCTGGTGTCGTGCTGTGGGGCAAGTGGACCCTCCTCGGCCTGTGGAACCGGAGATGATGAGATCATAGGAAGAGCGATTTGGAGTCACCTGGGTAGATGGCTGTGGGGCGTGCAACTGCTGGTCCTCCTCTCTATGGGTCCTCCAAGGGACCCTGGCTGACTCCTTGTGAAGGGGTAGCTGGAGTGAGATTGAGCTGCCCACACCCCTCTGGCATGGACACTGTTAGAGGCCAGATATGTTGAGCTGGCGCAGCAATGCAGGACCCATGTCCTGGACCAAGGTCTCCATGGTGGCCGTCATCCTGCCAGTGTTGACCTCAGTGTGTTGGCAGGATGGTACAATCACCTCGGTCTGAAAGCGGATGGAATCCTGCATCGTTCCTGGCAATCTGAGCAATGCAGCTGATATCCCTTCCAGATGTTCCCGTGACTGTCGTTGCAGCTGCAGCAACTGATTGAGGACCGAGTCTGGAGGCTCATCATCTGACTCGGACTCAGCAGATTCCTTGCCTCCAGCAGTCCTCCAAGTGCCGGTGACCTCGGATGTCCGTACCTTCGCCTGCTGTGGACCAGATTGTGATCCCGAGCCTGCTCTGGATCTAGGTCCGTGAGTCTCTGTGCCGGTGGAACGTGTGGGTGATGGCTCTGACAGGTCTTCTAAGGCGCTGTCCTCAGGGTGCTCATGCAGATACTTGCTGCCGACCTCACCATTGCCGCAGGAACGGTCAACATCGTCTCTAGCCAGCGCGATGGCTCTGTTCTTAAAGTCACTGAGTACCTTGAGTTCTGGCACACCACCCCACTGTCTGGGACCTCTCCCTTTTATTGTTCATGATCTTGTCCTGCATAAAGACAAACATAGAGGGTGTAAGCAAGATGCATGGCAGGGCAAATGAGAAAGATGGCTCCATTTGTGGGTAATTTGTGGAGCCATGGATGGAACGAGGACAAGATCAGCAGAGGGGATGAGGCCATGTGAGGGTGTGTGTGAGAGAGTGTGCGGTAATGTCCATTGAGCTGGTAGTGAGTGAGTTCCCTGTGGATGTGTGATGGTCTTGGGAGTTGTGGGAGTGATGAGATGGTTGCCTTACCCTGGTGGAACAGATGAAATCATTCAGCCTTTCTCTGCATTGGGTGGTTGATCCTTTCTGACCAGCGTTTACAGTGACCACTGTTGCCACCGCCTCCCAACCAGATTGGTGTTGTTGCTGCCCCTCCCGCAGCCAGAGCGGGAGTAGAGGACATCATGACAGGTCACCACGGCGTCCAGCAGGCGCTCAAGTGAGGTTTTGGGGCCCTCTTCAATGGAGTTGCCCTATGCTGCAAGCATAGAGAACTGTGAGCGCTGTGGCCATTTAAATATGGCAACCAGAGTGAGGAAGCGGTGAGCTGACGTTGGGGCAGGTGAGCTGGAGGCTGCGTGCCAGCGATCCAGCGGGTTTCACCCGGGTATGTAATTAACGAGGTGGGACAGGGACGAAACGGTGAGAAAACCCGCCACTGCGGTCAGCGGGAAAAGTGCCAATTTCCACGCCTGCCACTGCACTTAGTGCAATTCAGGGAAAATCCCATCCAGACCGTTTCTCCCTCAACAGATACTCCAGGCCTGCTAAGTGTTTCCAGCACTTTCTGTTTTTATTTCAGACTGATGCATCTGGGTCTGTTATATCACCTTGTTTTGAAAATGTTAACTTGTTTTGAATACTGCCACTGCCTCCCTAATCATCATTGACTCTTTCGTGCTATTAACATCTAATATACTCATCCCATGTCTCTGCTATCACCAGAGGGACTCATTTGTTTCAAGCCCACTGACTGCCAGTTTGACTCAGTGGTAGTATTAATATCTCATTGTCGGATGGTTGGTTATAGGAAGCCCTACTCCAGCTCGCAATCTGGGGTGACATTTCAGAGCAGCACTGAGTGAGTGCTGTTGTTTGGATCATACAGTAAACTGAAGCCTCGTCTGCCTATTCAGATGGATTTAATAGATCCCATGATACAATTCAGAGAAGAACAGGAGAATTCTCCTAGGGGTAGATCTTGATTTTGTGAGATTGTGTTTTAATGGGTTCAGATGTTTTAAATTTTTTCTTATTCTTTCAAGGGATGTGGACATTACTGGCTATGGCAGCATTTATTGCCTGTCCCTAAATCTCCCACCATTTTTAATTCTATTCAATCCAGCTGAAATAAAAACTGGAAGAGATGCCTTTTTCTGCCATTCACGACTGATCTGTATTTCAACTTCATCTACCTATTTTTGTTCCATATTCCTTAATACCGTTCTTTGGCAGCCTACCATCTTGCAAGGCAATCGTTTGCGCTTTGCTGGTCAACTCTGTTAAACATCACCTGGTGTGGCTCAGGAGCTCCACTCTGGCATGACAATCTCTGCCGCATTTGCTGCACAGGAAGACAAGTGGTTGAGAACGTGTATAATTCCCTGGCCTCTGTTTTCTCTGGGTCCTCTTCTTGGATAGTTGGACTTTCCGTCTTACCTCACCTCTTTCAATGCCCTTCCAGTCACCACTGGCGACTGTCTCCCAGTTATCAATGTCCGTCATCTTCGTTTCTCACTTGCAGGTGTCCTTGTAGCAGAGGTATGGACGTTCAGGAGGTGGTGACCAGTTCATCGTATAGAAGATCTTTGGGTATACGGCTGCCATCCAACCAATGAACATGGCTGACCCAGCGCAGACATCTTTGGCTTAGTCATGAGTCTATGCTGATGGAATTAGCACACTCCAGGACCTCTGAGTTGGTGACTTTATCCTGCGAAGATATGCCAAGGATACATCTGAAACAATGAAGGTGGAATCTGTTCAGCCTTTTCTCCTGCATATATTGTCTGGGTCTTACTACTGTAGAGGAGTGCAGTGAGGACACAGGCTTGATGGATTCACAGTTTGGTGTTCTCTGTCAGGCTACAGTTGTTCCAAACTCTTACTCAGTTTGGGCATAACAGCTGCAGGTTTTGTAATGGTATGATGATTTCAGCAACAAGTGACAGATTGCTGATGATTGTGGAGAGTAGATATGTGAAGTTATCAACAGCCTCCAGGTCACATTGTTAATGCTATACCAGAACATTTCACTTACTAATGCTGATGATCAAACCACACTTTTAATAGCCTTACCAAACAAAAATCTGCTGAGCTAAAAGCAAAATACTGCGGATGCTGGAAATCTGAAACAAAAACAAAAATAGCTGGAAAAACTCAGCAGGTCTGACAGCATCTGCAGAACTTCTGATGAAGAGTCGTTTGGACTCGCAACATTAACCGTGTTCCTCTCTGCAGATGCTGTCAGACCTGCTGAGTTTTTCCAGCTGTTTCTGTTTCAAAAATCTGCCGAGCTCTGTTCTTCATAAAAACCAAACAGGTCGCAGAAAGTTAAGTCATTTCTAATGCAATTTCTAACCCTTTTGAAGAGTTAACAACTATTAACTATTGCCAATCTATCTCTCTAGCAGTGAAAATGAACCATGGGTGGAATTTTACTGTCCCACGCCGGCGGGTTTCAAGGCGCAGGGCGGGTTGTAAAATGCAGCTTGTGACATGCCTGCCACCTACCTGACCTGTGTCCCATTTTACGATGGGTGGGGGAGGCATCAGGCGGTCACCCGCCCTTGGTGCCATTGAGGCCCTTAAATGACCAGTTAATTAAGTGGCCACTAAAGGGCCTTATCTCACACCCCACCGCTATTTACCCACAGCAGGCGTAGGCCCACACCAAGCAGATAGCTTTAACTGCATGGCCTGGTGTTGGACAATGGGAAGGACCTCCTTTGAGAGGACCCTGTGCTCATCGAAGGCACCTTCCCCCCCTCTTTAACTCCCCCCGCACCAACAGCCTTTCAACCCAGCCCTCCAACTCCCTTACTCCTCTCACTGGGACCAAATTCATGAAGGGTCTAGACAGAGTAAATAGAGAAAAACTCTTCCCATTGATGCAGCTGTTAAGAACCAGAGGAAAGAGGTGAATGGCAAAAGAATCAATGGTGATATGAGGGAAAACTTTTCTTTTAAGTAGTGAATGGTTAGGATCTTGAACGGGCTGCTTAAGAGTGTGGTGGAGGCAGATTCAATCATGGCTTTCAAAAGGGAACTGCATAAGTACCTCAATAAACGGGGTTGAGGGGACAGGGCAGAGAAGTGGAACTATCAGAGTTGCTCCTGCCGAGAGACCCGACTGGCCAAATAGCCACCTCCTGTGCTGTAACCAAAGATTCCACTTAAAGGGGTGCTCCTAAAGTATCTGGCTTCCCTTCAGTCTAATGCTCTGGATTTTCAAGTGCGGAGAAGCTGGTCAAAGGACTTTCTTGTGGCTCTGCTCCACTTGATTTGACCATAATCACTAACCAGTGGTCCAAGATGTATTGGACCCATGGGAGAGTCACCCAGGCTGCCCACCTCTCCTGTGGCTATATGGCTGGGTGGTCCTAGCAAGTGGGTCACATGGTGTTTGCCCATCTGTTTGAAGCGTTCCACAGCAGGTAACACCGGAGGATGCTAGTTGCATTGTTAATGGATCAGGTTAAATTGTGGATTTGTTTCACAATATTTGACAACGATAACAATTTGAATAAACCATGACTTCAAACTAAAAGTACCAGTGTCAATCTTGGCTCAGTGGGTAGTACCCTCACCTTTGAGTTTTTTTTATTCATTCATGGGATGTGGGTGTCGCTGGTTAGGCCAGCATTTATTGCCAATCCCTAATTGCCCTTGAGAAGGTGCTAGTGAGCTGCCTTCTTGAGCCGCTGCAGTCCATGTGGTTTAGGTACACCCACAGTGCTGTTAGGAAGGGAGTTTTAGGATTTTGACCAAGCAACAGTGAAGGAACAATGATATATTTCCAAGTCAGGATGGTGAGTTGCCTGGAGGGGAACTTCCAGTTGGTGCTGTTCCCATGTATCTGCTGCCCTTGTCCTTCTAGATGGTAGCAGTTGTGGATTAGGAAGGTGCTGTCTCAGGAGCCTTGGTGAGTTTCTGCAGTGCATCTTGTAGATGGTACACACTGCTGCTACTGTGCGTCAGTGGTGGAGGGAGTGAATGTTTGTAGATGGGGTGCCAATCAAGTGGGCTGTTTTGTCCTGAATGGTACACAGCTTCTTGAGTGTTGTTGGAGCTGCACTCATCCAGGAAAATGGAAAATATTCCATCACAATCCTGACTTGGGCATTGTATATGGTGGACAGGCTTTGGGGAGTCAGATGAGTTACTCGCCACAGGATTCCTAGTCTCTGACCTGCTCTTGTAGCCACAGTGTTTATATGGCTGGTGCAGTTCAGTTTCTGGTTAATAGTAACCCCCAGGATGTTGATAGTTGGGGATTCAGTGATGGTCATGCCATTGAGTGTAAAGGGGTGAATCGAAAGGTTGCGGGTTTATGGTCCCATTCCAAAGTCTTGAGCACATAACCTAGGCTAATACTCCCAGTACAGTGCTGAGGGGGTCCTGCACTGTTGAAGGTGCTGTCTTTCAGATGAGATGCTAGACTGAGGTCCCATCCTCCTACTCAGCTGGACATAAAGAATGAAACGGCACTCTTTTGATGAAGTGTAGGAGAGATCTCCCTCATGTCCTGGTCAATATTTATCCCTCAATCAATTTCACTAAAATAGGTTATCTGGTCATTATTGCCTTGCTGTTTGTGGGAACTTTCTGTGTACAAATTGGCTGCTATGTGACTACATTTCACAAATTATTTCTTTGGCTGAAAAGTGATTTGGGACATCCTGAGGTTATGAAAGGCAAGAGATAAATGCCAATTTCTTTCTGTAATATTGGCCGCAGTGTTCAATAATTGGCTGTAAAGTACTCCAGGATGTCCTCAGGTGATGACAGACACAAGAGAAATGGTAGTTGTTTCTTTGATCAGCTGTGAAGGGTTTATGATGTCTCTCACACATGAAAGGCGACACTGTATATAAATGCAAGTTCTTTCTTTTACTGTACTGGGAAAACTTCAGATACCAAGAAGCTGTTGATCGGGGAAGGAAGTGAATCAGATTTTGGCTGGAGGTGGGGAGGGTGTGAGTGGAGCAGAGGGAGTACATCTTCGAGGGTGGTGGCAAAGGAATTAATGTCCTGCTACCAGACATTAGATTGTTACTTTGACATTAAGCTTTTGTTTAGATTTTGTTTGCGAATGCTATTTATATATTCATTCTGCATGTCCAGTTCTATTCCTTAATTGACCTCATTAAATTGCCCCTAAACAGAATTCTCCCATCTCATTTCTTGAAGTTGCCCTTTCTCATAATGAGGTGGACATTCATAGGCATAGTGGGCAGCACACTCATCTCTGAGTCAGAAGGTTGCAGATTCAATCCCCATTCCAAAGACTTGAGCACACAATCTAGGCTGACACGCCAGTGCAATACTGACAGTAGTGCTGCACTATTAGAAGTGCCGTTTTTCAGATGAGACATTAAACTTGGGCCTTGTTTGCCCTCTCAGGTGGATGTAAAAGGCAAGATTTGAAGGAGAATTCTCTCCTCTGCCTTGGTCAATATTTATCCCTTAATTATCTTCATGAATAAATCAGATTATCCATTCACCATCTCATTTATTTTCCACATTAAAACAGTGACTACATTTCAAAAGAACTTAATTAGCTGTGAAGCGCTTGGGAACATTATCAGGTCATGGAAGACACTATATAAATGCAGTTTCTCTTCCTATGGCCATGTTATTGAACTTGCCAATATAACGCCTTTCACTACCTCAGAATGTCACAAAAGGCTTCCCAGCCAATCAACAACTACAACTTGCATTTATATAGCACCTTTTATGTTGCAAAATGTCCCAATCTGTTTTAGAAGATTAGACAAAATTTGACACCGAGCCTCAAAAGGAGATATTAAGGCAGGTGACCAAAAGCTTGGTCAAAGAGGTAGATTTTAAGAACTGCCTTAAAAGAGAGAGAGTCAGAGAGATTTGTAGGGAGGGAGTTGCAGAGCTTGGGGCCCAGGCATCCAGAGTTAAAACGACAAAAATCAGGAATGCTCAAGAGGCCAAAATTTGAGGAGCGCAGATATCTAGAGGAGTTGTTGTCGGGCTGGAGGAGATTATAGAGATAGGGGGGGGGCGAGGCCATGGAAGGATTAGAAAACACATGAAAATTACGTTTGAATCCTTGTAACGCAGGAAACCCTGCTGTAGTATAAGGGTATCTGGAATAGCATGGGTTAATGTGGGACTGGGAAACAGTACTGCCCACAGTGTGATATAAGGAGACATATGACCTGAGACTGGAGTCATTTGGACTGGACAGCGACCTGTGTAGAAGCAAGCATGGAGTTAGCTCATAGCTTGGGCTGTAGCCTGTATATATGTACGCAGTTATGTGCTACGAATAAACAGTTAATATTCAACCGTGCAAGACTCAGAACCTCTTTGTGAGACCTACTGAACATACAATGTGGCGATAGCAAATGGAAAAACCCAGAACCTCAGAGAAGTTAGAGCAGAAATTCAAATGCTGGAAAACGAAAGGAACAGCATTCTTACCGGACTGAAAGCAAATCAGTGAAGACACAGAGGGAGATCACCTGAAAGAAGCTCCATTGCAGAATTTTAAGCAGAAAGGCATAAGAAAAAAACTCCATTGTGCAGCTGAGGCTTCACAAGATCTCGTGGAATTGTGGATGCCCACAGAGTCAGAGAACCTAGTAGGGGTGAGCAAAAAATTCAGTTCTAAACCAAACTAATTTAAAAAGCTTCAGTGCTGTAAAAAGAAGTAAGAGCAGCCCGCTTCCAAAAGCACCGCTGCTGGCCCTGGCTCAGAATTGGCACCATACCACATGGCAGCTGAGCTCATTGTAAGAAAGAAAAAAAAAATGAATCAGAAGGTTTAAAAAAAACCTGCCAAAGCCGGGAATCCACTGTAAAATGCCCAAAAATCCTCAATCACAGGGAAAGCCCAGAATAGTTAATTGAGTAAATTGTTGCACAAAACTAAAGGCAAAGAGGTCAGGACCACCATCGCCACAGGAGCCCACCAAAGCACGGCAAGTGTGGGAAAACCCTTTAAAGAAATGGTTGCTGTTGGTGTCATCTTTAAAACCTGCACAGCATTTAAAGCTGTAATCGCCTGAACTTTAAAGCATTCCTGGACAAGAAGTCAACATTACCAGTCCAATTTGGACTGATCCAAGGGCCAGACCAAACAGAAAATTGGAGGCTTTTGGTGGAAAAGATTCTTATGATACATGATAGCTTCAGGATTAGATTTAAAAAAAGAGATAGCATGTAAATGCACTATTTTGTTCAGCAGGTCTGATAGCCAATTATATTATTGCGAGGTGAGGAATAAACGAATCCTCAGATAAATTTTATGAAGTTCTAAAATCCTTCAAAACGTATTTTACTTTAAGAAGCAACAAAATTTTATTGCAAAATTAACAAATGTGTCCAATAGCCCTGAGAATCGGTTGACTCTCCTGTAAAGCGATTATACAGATTGGCGGAAGGCTGTGATTACAGTGACCTTAAGTCAGAACTCATAAGGGACAGAGTGGCTGACAATGTCTTTTCAAACATACTACAGGGCAAGGAAAATCTGACTAGAAAAGGCCATCCATCAGTCAGACAGTCTGAAATCTGTCAACAGCACTGATTCATTTTACATGGTGAAAGCAAGCCATGGTGCAGCACAACTCCAACTGTCCAGCTGGTAAAGCAACAAAACGGCAGAGAAACTCCAAGCCAAGGAAGACAACACCCAAACCAACCTAAAGAGGGTGGGCGAACATGTCAGTTTCGTGGAGCCGAGAAACCTCACAGGTGAGATCAATGTCCAGCAATCTCAGTGCAGTGTTTCAACTGCAACCACCTGGGACACTTCAGAAAGCTAAAACATGCAGATGGGCGGAGGATTCTTTTTTTTATTTCACGGGACATCAAAATCGCTGGGTAGACCAGCATTCTCATTGCTCATCCTAATTGCCCTTGAGAAGGTGATGGTGAGTCAACTTCTTAAATCATTGCAGTCCATGTGGTGTAGGTACAGCCATATTGCTGTTAGGAAGGGAGTTCCAGGATTTAACCCCAGCAACAGTGAAGGAACAGTGATATAGTTCTAAGTCAGGGTGGTGTTTGGTTTGGAGAGGAACTTTCAGGTGGTGCCCTTGTCCTTCTAATTGATAGAGGTCATGGATTTGGAAGGTACTGTCAAAGGAGCCTTGGTGAGTTGCTGCAGTGCATCTTGTAGATGGTACTGCTGCCACTGTGCATCAGTGATGTAGGGAGTGGATGTTGGAGTGGTTGATGTGGTGCCAATCCAAGTGGGCTGCTTTGCCCTGGATGGTGTCAAGCTTCTTGAGTGTTGTCAGAGATGCACTCATCCAGGCAAGTGGAGATGTTATGGCACAGCTGATGGTAAATGCTGAGTTCTTCAAATCCCAAAGGGAAACTTGAAACAACTGCCACAACTTGTTTTGCAATTTGTATAAATTTCGAGATGTGTGCCTTAAATTCAGTCGTAATAAGACCACCAAGTCATATAGGTTTTTACAAAACTATATTAAACATTTATTGATAAAAGAAATGACTTTAAATAGATACATAGATCTACAAATTGCTACTATCATAACTTCTAAACCTCCTACTTAATCTGACTCCCAGTTGCACTTTCATTAAGGCAACAGTAAGGCATATATTTTTAAAAGACCCAGGCAAAGTAAATGATACCCTGAACAGTCAAATGCAAAGTGAGTTCTCTTAATTTCAGTCCCTGAAGGCAGCAGTTTGGCACATACAGGTTGAAGGCGTTTCACACATGCTGAATCTTAGACTGCCTTCTCTTACACACAGCCTTCGCCTCTATACAAAAACAAAAAACTTCTGCGGATGCTGGAAATCCAAAACAAAAACAGAATTACCTGGAAAAACTCAGCAGGTCTGGCAGCATCGGTGGAGAAGAAAAGAGTCGACGTTTCGAGTCCTCACGACCCTTCAACAGAACTGAGTATAGTTAGGAGAGGGGTGAAATATAAGCTGGTTTAAGGTGGGCGGGGGGAGAGAGAAGTTGGTGGGGGGGGTGGGGGGAGGTGGTTGTAGGGACAAGCAAGCAGTGATAGGAGCAGATAATCAAAAGATGTCACAGACAAAAGGATCAAAGAGGTGTTGAAGGTGGTGATATTATCTAAGAAAATGTGCTAATTAAGAATGGATGGCAGGACACTCAAGGTACAGCTCTAGTGGGGGTGGGGTGGAAAGACTGACAAGGTATTAGTTGTAGATTTTAAAATAATGGAAATAGGTGGGAAAAGAAAAATCTATATAAATTATTGAAAAAAACAAAAGGGAGGGGGAAGAAACGGGGTAGGGATGGGGGGAGGGAGTTTAAGATCTAAAGTTGTTGAATTCAATATTCAGCCCAGAAGGCTGTAAAGTGCCTAGTCGGAAGATGAGGTGCTGTTCCTCCAGTTTGCGTTGGGCTTCACTGGAACAATGCAGCAAGCCAAGGACAGACATGTGGGCAAGAGAGCAGGGTGGAGTGTTAAAATGGCAAGCGACAGGGAGGTTTGGGTCTTTCTTGCGGACAGACCGCAGGTGTTCTGCAAAGCGGTTGCCCAGTTTGCGTTTGGTCTCTCCAATGTAGAGGAGACCGCATGCTCTCTGCAGGAATTGACCAAGGCTCCTTCGACAGCATCTTCCAAACCTAAGGCCACTAACATCTGGAAGAACAAGGGCAGCAGACACAAGGGAACACTACCACCTGGAAGTTCCTCTCCAAGTCACTCACCATCCTGACTTGGAAATATATCGACTTGGAAATATATATGTCACTGGGTCAAAATCCTGGAACTCCCTCCCTAACAGCACGGTGGGTGTACCCACACTACATGGACTGCAGCGGTTCAAGAAGGCAGCTCAGCACCACCTTCTCAAGGGCAATTAGGGATGGGCAATAAATGCTGGGTCTAGCCAGCGACCCCCACATCTCATGAACAAATAAAAAAAAAATCCATGGGATGAGGTACCATGCCAGGAAGAGACTCAATTGTGCTTCTTGGGTGAGGTCAAGGATTCTGGATTTTCTTGTTAGAATGCGGACATCTCAGTAACTGGTCACCACACCAATTTCAAATTGGACATGGGAGCCAGTGTCATGGTCCTCTCAGATAAAGAACTGTGTCTGAGAGATTTCTGGCTGTGAATGACAGACACACCACTCTATGGCATGGAGGAATCCAACTCCCGGTCATAGGCATGATCGTAAAACCACTAAGGTATGGCAACAAGCCATTCAAAGTCATGTATGTCATCCAAAATCAATCTTTTTCTCTCTTGAGCCGTAATGCCTGTGTTGTCCTTAACCTTCTTAAAACAGAAGATGTCAAGACAATCTCTGTCTTCAACTACATGGAACTGCAAGTTCCCAAGTGGCCACCAGTAAAGAGACGCTCGGCTGGGACTTCAGCTCTGAACTGTCTTCACTCGTTGCAGAGCTGGTTTGTCCAATTTCTTTGCAGGTGACTCCTCTTTGGTCAGACCATTCAAACCTCCAGCTAATTATCACTGTGCCTCGAGTAGAAGGCACACAGGGAAATGACCTGAAACAGAATAATGAGCCACAACCCCCAACTCCAACCGTTGTTGTCATACTATCTGTAAAGACCACGGCACAGACACTGCAACCTCCAGCCAACGTGCAAAGTTGCAAGACAATGCAGGAGCAAGGACCTAGTGACTATCAACTCACCAGTGCACACCTCAGTGTGGTACGGAAGAACACAGTAATGCGATAAAAGCCAAACTGCAAGGTGAGCCCACTGATGAGGAACATCCAAACGACAGGGAGTGACGCCTTCGACTCCCACAAAGATCACAGCGAACCACACGGAAAAAGTAAAACTGGGTCCGTACCACGACTGAACGGAGTGAACACTCTCTCCAGGAAGAACGGGACAAGCCGGTGGTCTCCGAGCAGAGCAGGGGGGGAGTTGACAAAGAGAAGTTCAACTTCAAGGGGTGGAAAAAACATATTAGAAGAAGACGACCAAGCTCCAGAAACACAGACTACAACTCAAATTCCCAATCAACAAAGATAAAAGCAAAATACTGCAAAACACTCTCTCCACAGATGCTGCCAGACCTGATGAGTTTTTTTTCCAGCATTTTGTTTTTTTATCCCAACTAACAGAGGTTGCCCAAATCAACAGAGTCCACCACTCCTTCAAATGTGACCAGAACGAGATCTGAAAGAATTGTCAAGCCTCCAGACTGTCTGAGTTTATAAAGTCCAAGACTTGAGGGGGGAGGGGTAGAAGGGGATTGTAATGTAAATACCTGTTGGGGGGATGGGGGCTTGTAGTATAACGGTACCTTACATAGCAAGGGTTAATGTGGGACTGGGAAACAGTACCGCCTACAGTGTGATGTAAAGAGACAGATGACCTGAGACTAGAGTCAGTTGTATACTGGACAGAGACCTGTGTAGAAGCAAGCATGCAGTTAGCTCATAGCTTGGGCTATACTGTGTATGCAAGTACATAATGTGTTATCAATAAATAGTTAATGTTCAACCATACAAGACTCAGAACCTCCTGGTGAGACCTACTGAACAGACAACACCCACAGTTGATTTGTGCACAGCAAGCTCCCAAGGACAGCATTGTGATGATGGCCAGATATATCTGAGTGATGATGTTGGTTGAGGGATAAATATTGGCCAGGAGACTGGGGAGAACTCTCCCCTGCTCTTCTCCGATGTGGTGACATAGGTTTTTGTTTCAGATTGATTTTCAGGTCTGGGTTTGTTTTGTGTTTAATTGCCAGTGAATTTCTGCAGCCCGTAGGCGGCGCCCAGCCTCTCTCTCTCTCTCTGTGACCGGGGGAATGAAGGCTTTTTGTGGGGCGGGAGCATTTCAGCAGCGCCGCCTTCTCTCCAGCCTCCCTGCTTTCCACATATGGGAAAGCGAAGTGTCAGCAGCACACAGAGAGAGAGAGAGGGAGAGCAATCCGGAATAACACCCACACTGATGTGTGCAAAGCAGCGATCACACCCGGAGCAGCAGCAGCAGCGGTAATCCGGAGCCAGATCCCAAGCCGGAGCTCGGTGCTTCCCTTCGGCTGATGGAATAAACCGAGCCGACACCCGGAGCGGCTGCAAATCCGGAGCAAGAAAGAGCAACGGCAGCATTGTAATTCCCGACGGGAACTGGAATCAAGAGTTGGAGCTGGCTCTAGAGAGGAAACCAGGATCAGAACTGGAGCAGGATTAATAGGGGAAAGCAGGGTCAGACCCGGAGCAGTTGGAGGGAAAGCAGGGTCAGATCAGGAGCAGAATTAACTGGGGGGGGGAAACCAGGATCAGACAAGGAGCAGGATGAGAGGGAAAACTGGCACCAGACCCAGAGCTGGATGAGAGGAGAACCAAGATCATAGAGGGAACAGGGTTTGGGAAGGACCAGGATCAGACTCGGAGCAGTGTAAAGTCAGTTCAGGATCAGTTGGTGATGATTTATTTGATAGACTGAGCAGACAGTATTTGGTCGTCTCAGCGCCAACTCCATCTCAGTTACTGTTTCAAACTGCCCAAATTGAGCCCTGGGTTAGGATTCCCCCCGGGAATACATTTGACTTTACTGGTGAAAGGGCTGCACTCATACTGAGCTAGTGACTGTGACCAGATCAGGAATGAATTGTTGATTAATTATGAATAGATCAGACCTGACGAATTATTCATTAATTGTTGCTTCATCGATTTATCATTGTTGGATTATCCATTGGCTGGAACCAGATAATCAATAGGTCAGAGCTTGGTTATTGACTGATGCATTGTCAATTAATTGTCGCTTTCCAGATTTATCAATACTGGATTATTAATTGATTGTTGCTGGATTATCAATTGACTGGAACCAGATTATCGATGGATTACTCACTGATCGATGGATCATTGATTATTTGTTGTCGGATTATCAATTGATCATTAATGGATTATTGATTTATTTTCTAACTCTGACCCAAGTCCTGCTGATAACTCTTGATTTATTAGTTGGTTTGAGATTGCCTGCAGCGGACACAACCCTAGTTCTGCTGGTGTGAAGCCCTCCCTCTAAACCTCTGAAACCTCCTCTCCTCCCACCAGCCCATCATTAAGAGGTTCCTGATTTGGGAAAGATGTGAATCAGATTCCAGCGGTCGGTGGGAGGGGCGGGGGGAGGGAGGGAGGGGGCTCTGGGGCGATGTCGAGAGAACCAACACTCAGATTGGACCTATCCAGCGATGTGCTGATACCAGACCCCGGGCCGTACTCTGCTCCAGTGCTAGGCTCAATGCCCGGGTGCAGCCATCTCCGCCCCTCTTCGTACAGGGCGCTGCGGAGTGCCGTCTCCACCTTGACCAGGATCGACGACTTCTACTGCGAGAAAATTGGGTCGGGATTCTTCTCGGAGGTCTTCAAGGTAGGTGGATCTGAATGTTGCTCATCTCACCAGAGAAATGTGTCCATAATTGATGTTGGGAGAGAGGCGCAGCTGAGTACTTGAAGCAACAACTGATCCTGGAACACTGTGTACACCCGCGGGTCCGTCTGTACCTGCGTGTCCATCGATACTCAAGGGTTCGTCTGTATCTGAGGGTCTGACTGTACCTGATCAGCCTCTGTTACCTGAGGCTTTGCTACCTGAGTTAGGCTCTGATTTGGATGTAGGGAACGTGCTGAAGTTTGCAGATGATCATAGCTAACTAAGACTAAAGCAATGGTTCTCAAACTTTTTTGGTTGAATGGTCCCTTTTCAAACGCGTTAATAATCACAAGAACAATAAGAACGACTTACATTTATATAGCACCTTTAATGTAATAAAATGCCCCAAGGTGCTTCACAGGAGCATTATAAAACAAAATGTGACACCGAGCTACGTAAGGAGATATTCGGAGATGGCCAAAAGCTTGGTCAAAGAGGGAGGTTTTAAGAAGTATTATATAAGAAGAAAGCAAGGTAGAGAGGTTTAGGAGGGAATTCCAGAGCTTAGGGTGTAGGCAGTTGAATAGTCGAGTCTAGAGGTAATGAAGGTGTGGATGAGGATTTCACCAGCAAATTGGTTGAGGCAAGGCCTTAGTTAGCGATGGTACAGAGGTGAAAATGAACTCTTAGTGATAACATGAATATGAGGTCGGAAGCTCATCTTGGGGCCCAATATGACACCAAGGTTGCAAACAGCCTAATATAAAAGCAAAATAGTGCAGATGCTGGAGATCTGGAATAAAAACAAAAAGCTCAGCAGGTCTGGCAGAATCTGTGGCGAGAGAAATAGAGTTAATGTTTCAAGTCCAATATGATTCTTCACCTGGAGAAGAGTCATATTGGACGCAAAACATTAACTCTGTTTCTCTCTCTGCAGATCTACAGGTCAGGAGTGTGATGGAATTCTCCCCACTTGCCTGGCTGAGTGCAGCTCCCACAACACTCAAGAAGCTTGACACCGTCCAGGACAAAGCAGCCCGCTTGATTGACACCACATCTACAAACATTCACTCTCTCCACCACCGATGCACAGCGGCAGCAGTGTGTACCATCCACTAGATGCATTGCAGCACCTCACCAAAAGCCCTGTCACAGTACCTGCCAAACCCGTGACCTTTGCCACCTAGAAAAACAAGGGCAGCAGACACATGGGAACACCACCACCTGGAAATTCCCCTCCAAGTCACTCACCATCTTGACTTGGAAATATATCGCCGTTCCTTCACTGTCGCTGGGTCAAAATCCTGGAGCTCCCTCCCTAACAGCACTGTGGGTGTACCTACACCACCTGGACTGCAGCGGTTCAAGAAGGCGGCTCACCACCACCTTCTCAAGGGCAATGGGACAGGTAATAAATGCTGGTCTAGTCAGCGACGCCCACATCCTGTGAAAAAAAGATGCTGCCAGACCTGCTGAGTTTTTCCAGCACTTTCTGTTTTTATTGTGAACAGTCTAGTTTAGTCTCAGACAATTGCCAAGAATGATCAGAAGTCCCACTGCTCCCCCATCTAAATTACAATATCAAACCACACTCGTAATATGAGAGCGCTGCATGTGATAAGGGTTTTAATGATGCTTTTAAGAAAACAAGTGTTTACTTACAGGTATCAGATGGGTGTGCCTATTTAATTATTTCAAAACTTTCCTCTCTTGAACAAGACTGAACTGAACTCACCAGGTGCCCACTGCCAACTTTGGTAACTGCGGGTTCACTTATTGATCTTCCCGCTGTTCTCGAAGCTCCTACCTGTGCGGTCCACTCCGCATTGCACATAGAACAGCCATTCTCCAACACCAGCTTGCACCAAGCCCATTCAAGATGCAACATATATAGGGCAGTACAAGTGGGTAAATTGAGTTAAGATACAGATCAGCCACGATTTATAATAAAAACAGAGAATCCTGAAAATACATGGCAGGTCTGGCAGCATCTGTGGAGAGAGAAACAGAGTTAACGTTTCAGGTCTTTTTGTCAGAGCTTTCCAGCATGTTCTGCTTTTACTTCAGATTTCCAGCATCAGCCGTATTCTGCCCTTATATCAGTCATGATGTAACTGAGTTGTAGAAAAGGCTTGAGGGGCTGAATGGCCTCCAGTTCCTGTGTTTCCAGTAAAACGATTGGATGGGTGTTCACAAGCTGGAGTATGGGTTCCTGTTGTCCGCACATAGGATATTCCTGGAGTTTTGAAGTGGAAAACTCAACCGTCACACTGTTACATATTGTGGAATTTGCTACTTTATACACCTTTTAGTCAACATAAATTGCCCTAATCAACACTCAAGTTCATTGTACACAAGAATTAAGAGCAGGAGTAGGCCTTTTAGCCTCTCGGGCCTGCTCCGCCATTCGATAAGGTCATGCCCGATCTGATTGTGGCTTCAACTCCACTTTCCTGTCCACCCCCCCCATAACCCTTGACTTCCTTGTCGATCAAAAGTCTGTCTAACTCAGCCTTGAATATATCCAATGACCCAACCTCCACTGCTGCCTGGTGAAGAGAATTCCACAGAATATTGACTCTTTGAGAGAAAAAAATTCTTCTCAGCCTTAAATGGGAGACCCCTAATTTTTAAACTATACCCCCTAATTCTAGACCCCTTTCTGCCCCCCCACCACAAGGAGAAACATCTTCTCAGCATCCACCCTGTCAAGTCCCCTTAGGATCTTATATGTTTCAGTAAAATCACTTTTCACTCTTCTAAAATTTAATAGATACAGGATCAATTGTATAAGCTATCTCTATCTTTTTAGTTTAAAAATGTCTTTCCATTCTTCAGATATGGTTCTGAAAAGATAGACTTATAAACTGAATGTTCCACAAGTATATAGAGATGATTTTTTAAAATCTATTCTTTGGTAAACAATCTTTGTTTTCTTATTTAACTAGCAGCAGAGAAACGTTCGGCACTGGTGATCACAGCTGTTGTCTGTGATCTGTTCATAACAGAGAAGTACCATCTATATATTCAAAAATTTTCTGAACTTCCAGTTCACAAACCCAGATTCCTGTTGTCATGATTTCTGTTCACATTTTTCTATTAACCTTTCCCTTTGTCAATTGCCATGTCAACATTTCACATGCAATTTTCTGACCTTAACTGTCACAGTGTAGTTACAGACCTTGGCCATTAGGTGGCAAGTTTTCTAAAACCCAATTCTTGCTGCCTTCGTTTGTCCAAAACATTATATACTCATCAGCTGAACACGGCCAGTTTGATGGCTGTTAATAACATTACATAAATGCTATCACTTGGCTGAATTCGCAATCCGTTATGTTTGAAAGTCTTTTGCAAGGCAAAAATCTCTCAACCTTACAGTGTGAAGAAGCATCATTGCCATGGTGATGTGCAGATTGCCTGCGGGGAATTTCTGCACATGGTCAGAAGGTGCGCACATGGCTGAGAGCCCTCTTCCACTGCAATGTGTGAACATACTCAACCAGGGCCCAGGCTTTCAGAAGAAGCTAAAGGCAAAATACTGTGGATGCTGGAAATCTGAAACAAAAGCAAAAAGTGCTGGAAAAACTCAGCAGGTCTGACGGCATCTGTGGAGAGAAAGACAGAGTTACGTTACGAGTCCGCCTGACTCGTCACACGGGCTCATAACGTTAACTCTGTTCCTCTCTCTCCACAGATGCTGTCAGACCTGCTGAGTTTTTCCAGCACTTTTTGTTTTTGTTCCAGAAGAAGCTGAGGCCTTCAACTGAAAACTTCAACAAAAATAGTAAGAGGCACAAAGGTGTGTAAATATCGCCATGCTGTCAAACGATATGTGTGATGTTTTGTTTAAAACCTTTTATATTTAAAATGGAGTTATCAAGAAAACACGTGGGACAAATTATTTTTCAAATAGATTTTGAGTGATTCTCTTAGTTGATCAACAAAAATCAATTTTAAAAGAATTTGTTGTGATATAGCAGCTTCACAACCTCAAGACAGCCTAATGTGCTCATGGTGCTGGACTGAGTTTTTTTTAACCTCTGCTGAGTTTAACTCCTGAGGAGAAAGACAGCAGATCTTGTCTTTGAGAGCCTGTGAGAGCACAGTCTCACACTGCTTCAATCGCATGGCCCTGAGAACCACTAATATTAAAAGGGCATTTTACAGGGAGCAGATTGCGGGTCCCACACCTCTTGGCCAAAACTCAGCTCCCTACATCCTAACTCCCACCAAGAAATGTTCACCTATCACTCCTGGGGTCACTGACAAATCTGTCAACACCTCGAGTTTAAGACTGTAATCCTCATTTTCAAATCCCTCCATGGTCTCACCCCTCCCTACCTTTGTGACCTCCTGCAGCCCCACAACCCTCTTGAATTCTCTGCGCTGTCCAAATCTGGCAATTGTGCGTCTCGATTTTTATCACTCCACCATTGGGGGCCACGCCTTTAGCTGCCCAGGCTGCAACTTCTGGAATTCCCTCCCTAAACCTGTCTACAAATTATGGTGGAGCTAGAATAAGAGACCCTGAAGGAGTTGACCAAACGTTTTGTGTTGTTTTAAGGGTGATATTATCTAAGAGCAGGAAACAAGACATCTTAGCACTTGGAGCGGTGTGATTTAACAGTATGGGCAGTTCAAAGTCCTGGGGCCCAGACGCTGTCCATCCACATTCGGGACTTCAGTTTAATCTCTTACCCGAAAGGCCTATTCCAGTCTTTTCCTCAGTAACCTGCAGCAGGTGTGCGAGAGCAGGTAGCTCCCAGGATAATCTGATCAGATTCATGTTCTGACGGAAGCAAATTGAGAGCCCGGGGAATTAATGGCAGGATGAAAGCTAAACTAGGTGTAAGCTGAGGCCTAGGACCCCAGGCCTGGCTGTCAGGGGAATGGTTGCTTTGAGTCCCAGCAGCATGAGCGAATTGTCTGATTTCACAGCAAGTGTTTCACCAGGTGTTCCTTACTCTCCCGTTGTGGCACTGCCTTCATCATACCATCTTGTATGTAGAATTAAATAGAGTTTTACAGCACAGAAACAGGCCATTCAGCCTCCACTGGTATTTATACTCCACACAAGCTTCTCCCACACCTCTACATCTCACCTTATTAACATATCCTTCTATTCCTTTCTCCTCAGGTACTTACCTAGCTTACCCTTAAGTACATCAATGCTATTTACCTCAACTATTCCATGTGGTAGGGAGTTCCACATTCTAGCCACTCTCTGGGTAAAGAACAAAACAAAAATAAAAATACCTGGAAAAACTCAGCAGGTCTGGCAGCATCTGCGGAGGGGAGCGCAGTTAACGTTTCGAGTCCGTATGACTCTTCAACAGAACGAAGTAAAAACTATTTTTCCTTAGTTCTGTTGAAGAGTCATACAGACTCGAAACGTTAACTGTGTTCCCCTCCGCAGATGCTGCCAGACCTGCTGAGTTTTTCCAGGTATTTTTATTTTTGTTTTGGATTTCCAGCATCTGCAGTTTTTTGCTTTTATCTCTGGGTAAAGAAGTTTCTCCTGGATTCCCCATTGGATTTATTAGTGACTGTCTTATACCAGAACCTAGTTTTAGTCTGCCCACAAGTGGAAACATCTCTGTTTAAATAGATCTTTCCTCTCCTCTGACATATGGAGGCCTGCTCTCTGCCTCTTTCTTGAACTGGTAGAATCATACAGCACAGAAGGAGGCCATTTGGCCTATTGTGTCTGTGGAACTCTTTGAAAGAGCTATTCAATCAGCCCCACTGCCCTGGGGCTTTCAGATATTTATCCAATTTTCGATTGCAAATTACTGTTGAACATTTGCTTCCAGCTTCCTTTCAGGCAATGTATTCACTGTGTAAAAGGTGAGAGTTTAGGATATGGGCTGAGCAGTTACTAATTTCCCAGATTCCAGTAGATGCAGCAGCTTCCCCACTTCAATAGGAAATGGTTAACTTCGCACCTGACTAAGGTGTCAGCTGTAGCTCAGTGCATAGTGCATTTGGCTCTTGAGTCAGAAGGTCACGGATTCAGGTCTCCACTCAAGAGCCTTCAGCAGATCAACTCAGCTGACACTAGTGCAGTACTGAGAGAAAGATGCACTGTTGGAGGTGTTGTCTCTTAGTTAAATTAAGGCCCCATCTGCCCCCTCAGGTGGATGTGAAAGACCCCATTGCTGCCTTTTTTAAGAGGTTCCTTAAAAACTAACCTCTTTGACCAAGCTTTTGGTCACCTTTGCTAATATCTCCTTGTCTGGCTTGGTATCAAGTTCTGTTTGTTAACGCTCCTGTGAAGTGCCTTGGGATGTTTTACAATGGTAAGGGCACTATACAAATAGAAGTTGGTATTGTTGCATTAGTGCCTCCCCTGGCCCATCCTTTGCGCCATCAGTGAGACAAGAATGTCATGTATATCCTGGACATTACCTCTCAGCACAGGACTGTGTGGAGTGTAGAGCAGCTATACTCTTCCACTGGGAGGGGCTGATCAGCCTTTTTGAAGCACACACAGTGCCATGAAATTCCAATTGCGGTTTTAAGACAAGTCATTAAACTCAACATTAAATCAAAACACGACAGACTGCAGGCTGTGTAAGGTGATTTACTTGTTCTTAAGCTCCGTGTAATCCCTTTTAACTGGGAATAGCAATCTGCCTAACAACCTGAGATAGAAGTGCAGTCATTCAAGTTCATTCAAAGAACTCTCTGCAAAACAAATGCTCCATGCCAGTAAAAGTTTAAATGTGGTGTATTAACCTGAAAATTATGTCAAACTCTGCAGGGTATAGGCAGAGAGGAGAAGCAACATTAATCCTGGATTGTAACACACTGCACCACGATAGCACAAAAAGGATTCCTGCCATTCAGACAATTAAGCCAGTTCTTTGAAAGAGCTATCCAATTAGACCTAGTCACCCCACTCTTTTCTCCATAGCCCTGCAAACTTTCTTTTCAAGTATTTAGCTAATTCTCCTTTTGAAAGTTACAATTGAATCTTCATCCATTGCCCTCTTAGGCAGTGTACTGTAGATAGACGACCAGGCTTAGGCTGTTATACCATTGGCAACTTCACCCTCTGCACTAATCTGCATGTTATAAACTGTGTTCTTTTATTGGATGATGGAAGAGTACTGGGCACATGTTACAGACAGAATGTATCCTAATCTGCACCAAGTCCTGTTCATTCACCTATCACCGGCTTTGCTTGCTGACCTACACTGGCTTCCAATCCAGTGACGCCTCGATTTTAAAATTCTCATCTCATTTTCAAATCCCTCCATGGCCCCATCCCTCACTATCTCTGTAATCTCCTCCTGTCCCACAACCCTCCGAGATATCTGCGCTCCTCTAATTCTGGCCTCTTGAGCGTCGCTGATTTAAATTGTTCCACCATTGAAGGCCGAGTCTACAGTTCCCTGGGCCCTAAGCTCTGGAATTCCCTCCCTACTCCTCTCTGCCTCACTAACTTGCTTTTCTCATTTTCAGACTTAAAACCTATCACTGTCTGAGCTTTTGGTCACCAGCCATAATATCTACTTACTGGCTCCGTGTCAGATGTTATTTGAATATGCTGCTAGGAAGTGATTTGAGACATTTTATTAAATCAATGGTGCCAAATAAATGCAAGTTGTCATTGTTGTAAACAGGAGAGAGGGATTGTGTGTCTAACAGTATTGATTGCGGGAATGGGGACTGGGTAGTGACCTGTGTCTACCTACAGCAGAGTTAATCTGCGGTTAATGCTCTCCTGTTAACCTCCGAGTGGATTGAGCAGTTTTACAATTCAGACAAGTAGCTTATTAGCTTTGAACCCTTGACTAGGGTTCCTCTAAGAGGCTATCCCTTTAATATCAGAGGTGGAGGTGGTGGTGTTGGACACTACAATTAGAGGGTGGAATACATTCCGGTTTGTTTGCTAACCAGGTCCAGTGCATCCTGTGAAGTTGGTTGTTTTTTCAGTGTTCTTTATTATCCTGTTTGATGTGAATGTTGCTGCAATTAGACCCCACCCTTGGAAACCCATTCCACCTGCTCATTAATATCTTTAGAGAATGGCAGTGGAAACATAACCGATCATTGGCTGACCGTTAATAATTCAGCACACTTTCGGGCAAAGAGGATAGAAGAAAATTAATAAGTAAACAGTTGGAGGGAGCAAGACGGAGACAGATAAGTGCATGCAGAGCAGCCAGACACTCATGCAGAGAGGGACAGATGGCAGGATAGAGACGCAGGCAGAGTGGCAGGATAGAGACACAGGCGGATAGAGACAAGTGGGGTAGAAATTGGTGTAAAACTGGATCACCAAGAGGCAGATTCAGGGTCCAACTGGTTCACTCATGTCCTTTAGGGAAGGAAACCTGCCGTGCTTACTTGGTCTGGGCTAAAAGTGACTCCAGACGCACATCACATGGTTGACTCGCACTGCTCTCATATTAAAGGACATTAATGACCATCATGACTTGAACTGAAGCCATCTCTTTATTTCCAGATTATAAATTCTCAAACTGGTGGGGTTTGCATTCACGTTCGCTGGATTATTAGTCCAGCAACATAACTACGACACTCCCTACTCTGAATTTATGCACTTTACGACTGGCTTCAGGATGAAAATAGCACTGAATAAGCATGTGTTATAGGGACATAGGAACAGGATAAGGCTGTTCAGCTCCTTGAGCCTATTCTGCCATTTAATGAGATCATGGCTGAATCGTATCTTAACTCCATCCTTCCACCTTGGCACTATAATTCCTTCATCTTCTGGCTAGCAAAAATTTAAAAGAAGGAAAGACTTGCATTTACAGAGTGCTTTTCACAATCACTGGATGTCTTAAAGCACTTTACATCTAATAAAGTGTAGTCACTGTTGTAATATAATGTAGGAAACATGGCCAATTTGTGCTCAGCAACAAAAACGGAAAATGCTAGAGAAACTCAGCAGGTCTAACAGCATCTGTGGAGAGAAAAACAGAGTTAACCTTTCAAGTCCGTATGACTCTTCTGCAGAGTTCCCACAGCAAGCTCCCACAAATAGCAATGTGATAATGACCAGATCATCTGTTAATTTTTGTAATGTTGATTGAGGGACAGACATTAGCCAGGACGCTAGCAATATCTCCCCTGCACTTCCTCAATACAGTGCAATGGGATCTTTTACATCTACCTGAGCAGGCAGATGGGGCCTCAGTTTAACATCTCATCCAGAAGACAGCACCTCCAACAGTGCATCACTCCCTCAGTACTGCACTGGAGTGTCAGCCTTGATTTTTGTGCCCAAGTCCTGGAGGGGACTTGGATCTAGAACCTTGTGATTCAGAGGTAAGAGTGCTACCAACTGAGCTACAGCTGACGATCTTAGATTTGGAATTACTAACTGAGTGAGTATCTACTGCTTTTTGTGAGAGAGAATTCAACACTTCTGTTACCATTTGTGGAGGTCTTGTGGTGCAGTCCCAGCCTCTGAGCCAGAAGCTCTGCGTAATAGACCCACCCCAAGACTTGATGGCCAAGGGCAGTACATTCATAACGTCGTCAAACAGGTTGAATGTCAACTTGCAAATCCTCCCAACACACGCCAACGACAGGTGGTAAGAGTGGGAGAGTTTCCTGGTCAGCCATGTGATGGAAAGGATGTTGGGGCCTCTACCATCACTCTCCACAGCTCCAAACTATAACATGTATGTGAAAGTGCATGTTCCCAAAGCAACTCGACTCCTTGAGTGAACTGTGACACACCACCACAACCACCCTTTGCATGAAGAAATGTTTCCTAACTTCTCTCCTGAATAGCCTGGACCTGATTTGAAAGGTTATGTCCCTTGTTCTATACTCCCTCATTAACAGAAATAGTTTCTTTCTATCTACCCTATCATCCCCTTTCAAAATCATAAAAATTTAAATCAAATCATCCCTTAACCTTCTATATTCTGGCTGTCAGTATAAAGAATAATGAGATAATAAATAGTCATTTGGTAGTAGAGAACATGAGTATTGAAAAAAGAGACATGCTGTCAAAGATTTTTGTCTTTGCTCATCAGGATAGATGCAAGAATACCAAATTTCAAAGGGAACCGCAATTTATACTACTTGAGAAAAGGGTGCTGAGGCGCTGGCAATTGGATTCTGATTGGTTGAGTCATTGCCATGGAGAATGGACCACAGAACAGTTGTCCCGCAAGCTTTTGTTTAAATTCAGAACAGGCAAGTCAACTCTGATTGCTCAAGGCATTGTAGTGGGGAATGCACCAAGGCACAGTTGTAAGCGTAAGTGCAGGTGTGATGTCATGTATGTAGGGCGTATGTCTCAATGACAGGTGGATGGGTATCAAACATCACATCCCTTTGGTTGTTCACATCTAGCAGAGAACTGACAGCACTCAACCAGCCTGTGTGTGAAAAACTCAGAACATAGTGTCCAACATTAGATATGATTCAGTGATTGGACAACAGTTACTGAACAATCCTGAGTGTGCCAAGAATTACACTAACAATCTATTTAAGACTATCAGTTGGGCTCGTAATGTGACTCACTTATACTTCTTAGAAGCTACATATATTCATATGCAGGCCTCTGAAGATGAAAAGAACATATCTAGGATTTGTGCTTTTTCAACTAAACAAAAGCTTTAGGGACAGCTTGCCCTAGTGCATGCCCCATGCCAATGTCCCAACCAATCAGAGTCTACTTTCCAGGTTTGAATTTAAACAAAAGCTCGGAGATAACTTTTCCCTGGTGCATCTTCATGGCAACCCCTCAAGCAATCAGAGTTGACTTGGCAGCCAATCAGCACCCTTTCCTCATGCAGTATAAATTATTGTTTCCCCTGGAAATTTGGTATTCTTGTGATTTTTGTCCTGATGAGTGCAAGACAAAAAGCTTTAACAGCATGTCTCTCTTTTCAGCAATGAGATAACAAGGGAAAGTCAGCGTGGTTTCAGAAGCAGTGGGTCCTGGTTTATGGAGTAGATTTTAATAACCTGTGGGTTTCAGGCGAGATAACCAGTGGCTTGAAGCAGAATGAGAGCTTAGTGGCTTCACGACCTCAGGACATTCCAACTGTCACAAAGGGATCGGAATCTGCATTCTCTGGATTACCAGGGCATTTAAATTGCATTTAAGTATTTTTCTCACCTGGCAGAGCAGTGTGTTTGGCCTGTGCCAAACTGGGAGAAGTTGGATGCAAGTTCACAGACTGTGCCTGTGTACTGACCTCCTCACAACTGAACTGACTGCAGATGTGAGGCAGACCAAGGCAGCTAGGTGAAGAGGTCAACCTCCAGTGCCTGCCAGCAGCAGGAGCAGAGTTTGCAGAAACCTGAGACCCGGGGACAGCTATATCACTCCCGCTTCTGAGTCAGTGCTGTAGGTTGTTAGTTCGAGTCCTGCTTTAGAGACTTGAGCGCATAATCTAGGCTGACACCCCGAGTGCTGAGGGAGTGCTGCACTGTCACTGGTGCAGCCTTTCAGATGAGACTTTAAACCGAGGGCCTGTTTGCCCTCTCAGTGGGATGTTAAAAAAAAATCCCTTGGCAATATTTTGAACGAGCTGAGGAGTTCTCCCTTGTGTCCTGGCAAATGTTTATCCCTCAGCCATCTCTAAACCAGAGTATCTGGCCATTATTGCAGTGCTGTTTGTGGGCTCTTGCTGTGCGCAAACTGCTGCGTTACCTACATTGCAACAGTGACTACACTTCAAAAAAATACTTCAATGACTGTAAAGTACTTTGGGAAATAGTGAAAGGCCCTATAGAAGTATAATTCTTGCCTTTTTTCTCCCTAGTCCACTGCTATCGGGGTTGGCAGGAGTGTTCTATAATGCACTGAGTGAACATGTATCCTCTACTGATATGTCAGATGTGGTGTGGGGGAGATGCTCTGTTGATGCCTCAAGGTCACGGAGTAGGCAGTGGTATGATGTGGAACTCTGTGTCAGATCATCTAGGACAAAGACTGAGGAATTTGAATCTCTGGACTTACAGTATGTTCCACAATTTAAAGGCTGCCTTAGTAATCCTCTCAGTCCTGTCTATATATTGTATGAGCATTAACCCTCTCAGTCCTGTCTATATATTCAATGAGCATTAATCCTCTCAGTCCTGTCTATATTGTGATGAACAATGTATAAGTTTTAAGTTGGATTTTTATATATGTGTATTTTTGTGTTTAGAAAGGTGAGATGGTTCCAGTTTCATTTAGGTTTTTTATGAGCCTTGCTGCCTAGAAGTCTGGGTGGACCTGTGGCTGAAAGGTCAGTCTTTTGGGTTTGCTTATGTATATATACATTTTTAATGAGGTTTTACAACACCTGAAGTTAAAGAGAGGGGTTAAAAAGTGGTTAGAAGTTTAGTGATTTTGGGGGAAAAAAAGCACAAAATAGAAAATACTGGGCTGTTGCCTAGTGACAGTGATCAAGTGACGGGGAGAGACAGAAGAAGACAGGGGAGAGTTCAGTGTGTGTCAGAGAGTGAAGACAGGGATTTTTCAGCTCTCTGAGAACAGAAAAGTACCAAGGCTAGTGGGACAGTAATTAACTCAACAGTCAGATATAGGGCTCGGTAATGTGCTCAGTTTAGCAATATTGCTACTGAAACAGAGAGTTTAGAGTGTAGTTATTTTTGAGTGTCTTGGGGAGAGATGCAAGTTGGATGAGAAACATCAAGTGAATGCTCAAGAATTTGCTGGAAGAAAACCGTTTGCATGTATGCCAGCCCAAGCAAGAAGCCTTTGTGTCAAACTACTAGTAACTCTCCACTGGTTTTTGTGTCTGTAATGATATTACTGGGTAAAGAGATATTGGGAAATTGAATCTTTTTTTGAGTTTGCATTGAGATATTTCCAACCTTTTGTCTGGTGTAATATATTTCATTTTTCTTGTTTTAATAAATATTTTATTCTTGGTGTTAAGAGTTTGTCAGCAGTCTCCTGTGAATTTGTTCAGTAACTTTCCATGGTTTCTAAAAAAAAGGTTAGGGTCTATCAAGCCAGGTTTCACGCTGGGATCTGACTTGTCCAGTATTAACATCAGCTGGGATTGTAACAATATATCCTGTGAACATTAATCCTCTCAGCCCTGTCTATATATCCTATGAGCATTAACCCTCTCTCAGGCCTGTATATATAATGTATGAACATTAACCCTCTGGGTTAAAACAGGGAATTATAGACCAGTCAGCCTGACGTCGGTAGTGGGGAAAATTCTAGAGTCCATTATAAAAGATTTAATAGCTGAGCACTTGGAACACAGTGGCAGAATTGGACAGAGTCAGCATGGATTTACAAAAGGGAAGTCATGCTTGACAAATCTACTGGAATTTTTCAAGGATGTAACTAGTAGAGTTGATGAGGGGGAGCCGATGGTTGTGGTTTATTTGGACTTTCAGAAGGTTTTCGACAAAGCCCCACATAAGAGATTAGCGTGTAAAATTAAAGCGCATGGGATTGGGGTTAGTGTATTGAGATGGATAGAAAACTGGTTGGCAGACAGGAAACAAAGAGTAGGAATAAACGGGTCTTTTTCCGAATGGCAGGCAGTGACTAGTGGGGTACCGCAGGGATCGGTGCTGGGACCCCAGCTATTCACAATATATATTAATGATTTAGATGAGGGAACTAAATGTAATATCTCCAAATTTGCAGATGACACAAAGCTGGGTGGGAGGGTGAGATGTGAGGAGGATGCAGAGATGCTTCAGTGTGATTTGGACAAGCTGAGTGAGTGGGCAAATGCATGGCAGATGCAGTATAATGTGGATAAATGTGAAGTTATCCACTTTGGTAGCAAAAACAGGAAGGCAGATTATTATCTGAATGGCTATGAATGAGAGAGGGGAATGTGCAACGAAACCTGGGTGTCCTCGTACACCAGTCACTGAAGGTAAGCATGCAGGTGCAGCAGGCGATAAAGAAGGCAAATGGTATGTTGGCCTTCATAGCGAGAGGATTCAAGTACAGGAGCAGGGATTCCTTGCTGCAATTATACAGGGCCTTGGTGAGACCACATCTGGAATATTGTGTGCAGTTTTGGTCTCCTTATCTGAGGAAGGATGTTCTTGCTATAGAGGGAGTGCAGCGAAGGTTTACCCGACTGATTCCTGGGATGGCGGGACTGACATATGAGGAGAGATTGAGTCGTTTAGGATTATATTCGCTGGAGTTAGGAGAATGAGGGGGTATCTCATAGAAACCTGTAAAATTCTAACAGGACTAGACAGGGTAGATGCAGGAAGGATGTCCCCGATGGTGGGGGAGTCCAGAACCAGGGGTCACAGTCTGAGGATACGGGGTAGACCATTTAGGACTGAGATGAGGAGAAATTTCTTCACCCAGAGAGTGGTGAGCCTGTGGCATTCGCTGCCACAAAGTAGTTGAGGCCAAAACATTGTATGTTTTCAAGAAGGAGTTAGATAAAGCTCTTGGGGCGAAAGGGATCAAAGGATATGAGGACAAAGCGGGAGCAGGCTATTGAGTTGGATGATCAGCCATGATCATAATGAATAGCGGAACAGGCTCGAAGGGCCGAATGGCCTACTCCTATTTTCTATGTTTCCCTCAGTCCTGTCTATATATCCTATGAACATTCACCCACTCTCAGTCCTGTCTATATATCCTATGAACATTCACCCTCTCTCAGTCCTGTCCATATATCCTATGAACATTCACCCTCTCTCAGTCCTGTCTATATATCCTATGAACATTCACCCTCTCTCAGTCCTGTCTATATATCCTATGAACATTCACCCTCTCTCAGTCCTGTCTATATATCCTATGAACATTAACCCTCTCTCAATCCTGTCTATATATCGTATGAACATTCACCCTCTCTTAGTCCTGTCTATATATCGTATGAACATTCACCCTCTCTTAGTCCTGTCTATATATCGTATGAACATTCACCCTCTCTCAGTCCTGTCTATATATCCTATGAACATTCACCCTCTCTCAGTCCTGTCTATATATCGTATGAACATTAACCCTCTCTTAGTCCTGTCTATATATCGTATGAACATTCACCCTCTCTCAGTCCTGTCTATATATCCTATGAACATTAATCTTCTCAATCCTGTCTATATATCCTATGAATATTAACCATCTAAGTCTTGCCTAAGTATTCTATATGCATTATTCCTTTCAATCTGGTCCATACATCCCATGAACATTAACCCTCTCAGTTCTGTTTACACGAAGCAGAGTAGGCTGATTGTGTCTGGATTATATTAATCTAATTCAGGGGCGTCTGATTTGCATCAACCTCTCCTGGATAATAACAGAAGGCAGAAATGAAAACCTGCCTCTCCCAGAGATGGGCTGAGGGTTTTAAATTCTTGACGTTATATAGAAATCTTGTGGGGGAGGGGATTTGATTAACCATGAGATTGCTCTTCAAAACATCAATCGAATCTCTAAGGGGACGTACGGACCACTGTAGTCTAGCTACAATCTACCTGAATCTTTCTTGAGGTGTTAGGAATGAAAGATTTTTACTTGCAATGCATCCTATCTCACCTTTCAGAACCATCATGGGAATTATGCCAGGAACACTTTGGAATTGTAGAATGTTCTAGTACAGAAACTAACCACTTGGCCCATCAAGACTCTCCCTGCGTATTTTCTCCACACAAAACCCCTTGTCTAATTCCACTCAGTTGCTCGCTCTCGGAGCCTTTTAATTTTCCTTACCTTCAAGCAACTATCCAATTGCCTTTTGAAAGAACTCTTGTCTTTGCTTCAACCACCCTCCCCCCCGCCCTTAACTCTTCCTTTAATTATACTAAGTTTGTGACCCCACCTCATTCCATCTCACTGACCAGTAGAAGCAATCTGTTTAACTTCTCATCGGCCATTATAATCTTGAAGACCTCTATCGGGACACCATTTACTTCTCTCAAGTCCACAGGGTCAGCTGTGGGGCAGGTGTCAAACTGAGACCCCATTGCCTGACATAAGAGTCTTCAGGGGCACTATAGGAAGAAGAGCAGGTGAGTTCAGTCATGATCTGGTTCGTGTGAAACTTTACAAAACACTGATTTGGCCTCAAATGAAATTTGGTGTCCAATTCTGGGCACTGCATTTTTAGAAAGAAGGCTTTAGATAGGGTACAGAAAAGATTTAATAGATTAAACCAAATGGTTCCAGGGATGAGGGACTTCAGTTAAGTGGATAGATTGGAGAACCTGGTGTTTTTTTCCCTTGAGAAAAGAAGATTGAGAGGAGATTTCATAAGAGGTATTCAAAATCTCAAGGGGTCCAGACAGAGTAGATAGAGAGAAACTGTTCCCATTGACCAAGGGTCAAAAAACCAGAGGACATTGATTTAGGGTGATTGGCAAAAGAACCAAAGGTGACATGAGGAAAAATGTTTTTTACACAGTGAGTGGTTAGGTCTGGAATGCACTAACTGAGAATGTGGGGGAGGCAGGTTCAATCAATACATTAGAAAGGGAATTGGCTGAATCTAAAGGGACAAAATTTGCAGGGGAATGGGTGGAGCTAAACTGCTCTTTCTGAAAGCTGGCTCAGGTTTGATGGGCTGAAGAGCCTTCTTCTGTGCTGTAACTGGGCTGATAAGTGGCAAGTAGCATGGGAAGATAGAAACAGAAGGAGGCCGGCCATTCAACCCCTTAAGCCTGCACTGTCATTCATTGGAATTATAGTGTCATGGAATAGTTTTTCTATATACTCGTTCATAGGATGTGGGTGTCGCTGGCTAGGCCAGCATTTATTGCCCATCCCTAATTGTCCTTGAGAAGGTGGGGGTGAGCTGCTTTCTTGAACCACTGCAGTCCATGTGGTGTAGGTACACCCACAGTGCGGTTAAGAAGGGAGTTCCAGGATTTTGACTCAACGACAGTGAAGGAACAGCGATATATTTCCAAGTCAGGATGGTGAGTGGCTTGGAGGGGAACTTCCAGGTGATGGTGTTCCCATCTATCTGCTGCCCTTGTCCTTCTAGATGATAGAGGTTGTGGATTTGGAAGATGCTGTCCAAGGAGCCTTGGTGAGTTCCTGCAGTGCATCTATTATTCTATTGAATGACAGTACAGGCTTAAGGGGTTGAATGCCCTCCTACTGTTTCTACCTTCGCATGCTATTTGGATGCAATTCCAAAATACATGTCACTATAAAACAAGCCTCTTCATCCCTGGAAATATCCCAGAGAATTAAGCTTACACCTTTTAATGGGATTCTCAAAACTGTGGACAATACTCCAGTTATGGCCTAACTAATGTCTTGTACATGATCCCTTTCCTGTTGTATGCCATGCATCTAGATGCAAAGCCACACACGTTCCTTTTGCCTTTTTCTTATCATTTACTTGTGTGAACAACTTTCATGACTTCATATTACAACTTACTGCCTTGAGCGGTGTTGATAGGGTAAATAAGGAGAATCTGTTTCCACTGGTGGGAGGGTCAGTTACCAGAGGACACAGATTTAAGGTCATTGGATAAAGAACAAGAAGGGAGATTGTTTTTTCCTTAACGCAAATTCATATGATCTGGAATGCACTGCCTGAAATGGTGGTGGAAGCATATTTAATAATAACTTTTAAAAAGGAACTGGACATGCAGTTGTAAAGGAATAAATTGCAGAGCTATGGGAAAAGAGCAGGGGGTGATGAGGGATAGTGGAATGATTAGCAGAATAAACTGATAGGATTTGATGAAAAGGGGTGGGAGGAGGCTCACATGGATCATAAACCAGGCATAGGCGAGAGGGCTGAATAGTCTGTTTCTATGCTGTAAGCTCTATGAAATTTGCTCTTTCAAAAAGCCAACATAGACAAGATGGGCCAAATGGCCTCCTTCTGTGGTGTGTGATTCTACATCTGTTTAAAATCTTACCATTCAAAGTAACTCAGAATTGCTACAGTGCAGAAGGAGGCCATTCTGCCCATCATGTCTGCACCAGCTCTCCCGCCATCTCCCAGTAACCTTGCATATTCTTCCTTTTCAAGTGCAGTCTAATTCCCTTTTGAATGTCTCGATTGAACTTGCCCCCACCACACTCACAGGCAGAGCATTCCAAACCCTAATCACTCGCTGCGTGAACAAGTTTTTTCTCATGTCACTTTTGCTTCTCTTGCCAATTACTTTAAACTTCTACCCTCTCATTCTTGATCCTTTCATGATTGGGATCCATTTCTTTATTTCCATATATTTCCGTTCTCTATTCTTACTTCACGTTTTTTGCACCAAACTGCATCTGCCATCTATCTGCCCATCAGTGGCCTCTTGCAGGTGACATAATTTTCAATTCTCTTTTTAAAGGATCACAGTTAGACATGGCTGTAACAAGAACAGAGATCCTAGGGCTTTGACTTGTGACTGGAAAACGTTATAAGAACTTGCATTTACATAGAGCCTTTCACAACCTGAAGTCATCCAAATTGCTTTACAGTCAATGAAGTACTTTTGAAATGTACCAAGTTGTAATGCAAGAAACGTGATAGCTAATTTGTGCACAGCAAGCTCCCACAAACTGCAGTGTGACAATGACCAGCTCATCTATTTTAGTGATGTTGGTTGAGGGATACAAATTGGCCATGCCACCCCAGAGCTCTTCTTCAAATAATGTGGGATCTTTTATAGTCACCTGAGAAGGGAGACAAGGCCTCAGTTTAATGACTCCTCCAAAAGATGGCATCTCCAGCAGTGCAGCACTCCCTCGGTACTCTGCAGTGGAGTCTCAGCCTGGACTATGCGCTCAAGTCCTTTGAGTGGAAGGGACCCTTAGGAAAAGTAGTCTTGCGTACCCACAGGTGAAAGATTTTTCCACAGTTAAATGCCTGCTCCAGGAGTACGGCTTTGTGGGTAGTGGCCTATTTTGGTGGTTTCCAGCTGGCACGGTGTTGGAGACAGCCTAACAACCGGACACTGGGCAAAGTTTCCCATGGCCAGTGTCCTCTAAGTAGAAATGTTGCAGGAACCATTTTTTAGCTCCTCCAATTCTGGCTTTCTGCTCATCCACGGTTTGATTGCTCCGCCTTTGGGTTTTTTTTTCCGAAAAATATATTTTATTTATAATATTTGTAAAATACATTACAAAACATTCCAAATTTAAAATTATTAAAAAGTGCAATAAAATTTGACTTGCCTTCACACAGCTTGTTAGGTGGCTTAATACAATTGTAAGCCTCTTGGTGTTTACGATATACATTCCATGTCAGAATACAGCCTGAGAGCAAAACATTTCAAATTGTAAATTGCAGAAAGTGCATTAGAATTCAACTTCTCTCTATACAGCATGTTTCATTCAATGTAGATTCAATGTCCAGCATACAGCCTGAGGGGTTCTATACAGGTTCCACCCCGTGGGTGCACTAAGGCTGAAAGCCTTTAGGTGGTAACCTTTCCTCATTGTGCCTTTGCAGTGGCTGCTCCAGGTTTTACTGCATCCCTCAGCACAAAGGAAGATGGTTGTGGTTGTTGGGGGTCAATCATCTCCGTTCCAGGGCCTCACTGCAGGAGTTCCTCAGGGTAGTGTCCTAGGCCCAATCATCTTCAGCTGCTTTATCAATGACCTTCCTTCCATCATAAGGTCAGAAGTGGGGATGTTCGCTGATGATTGCACAATGTTCAGCACCGTTCCTGACTCCTCAGATACTGAAGCAGTCCATGTCCAAATGCAGCAAGACCTGGACAATATCCAGGCTTGGGTGACAAGTGGCAAGTAACATTCACACCACACAATTGCCAGGCAATGACCATCTCAATCTAACCATTGCCCTCGACATTCAATGACATTACCAGCACTGAATCCCCCACTATCAACATCCTAGGGGCTACCATTGACTAGGAACTGAACTGGACTAGCCATATAAATACTGTGGCTACAAGAGCAGGTCAGAGATTAGGAATCCTGCAGTGAGTAACTCACCTCCTGATTCCCCAAAGCCTGACCATCAACTACAAGGCACAAGTCATCCACTTGCCTGGATGGGTGCAGCTCCAAAAACACTCAAGAGGCTTGACACCATCCAGAACAAAGCAGCCTGCTTGATTGGCACCCCATCCACAAACATTCACTCCCTCCACAGTGGCAGTAATGCGTACCATCTAATAAGGTGCACTGCAGGAATTCACCAGGGCTCCTTAGAACCTTCCAAACTCATGACCACTACCATCTAGAAGGACAGTGGCAGCAGACACGTGGGAACACCGCCACCTGGAAGTTCCCCTCCAAGTCACTCACCATCCTGACTTGGAAATGTATCACCGTTCTTTCACTGTCATTGGATCAAAATCCTGGAACTCCCTCCCTAACAGCACGGTGGGTGTACCTACACCGCATGGACTGCAGCGGCTCAAGAAGGCAGCTCACCACCACCTCAAGGACAATTAGGGATGGGCAACAAATGCTAGTCTATACAGTGACACTCATATCACATGAATGAATAAATAAAAGCACGTAGTCCTGAACCTTGGAATGTGCCAGCCTGCAACACTTGGTCATGGATAACACTTTGCACTGGAAAACTAACTAGTTTTGGGCAGACCAAAGAGCATCTTTCACCGAGTTATTGGTCTTCCAGCTACACTTGATGTTTGTCTTGGTGTATATTCCGGGAACAGCCCGTACATCAGGAGAGTCCTCTGTCATGGAGCTGCTCAGGATGAACCTCGACAAAAGATACTGCATCTCTCTCCAGGTCTCATTTGCAAAGACACATTCCACAAGGAAGTGGACAACGGTCTCTTCCCCACCACAACTACCTCAAGGGCACCGTGCAGAGGGGGTAAAACTCCAGGCGTGTAGGAAGGATCTGACAGGCAGGGCCTTTTTCACCATTAGCCAGACTACACCTTGATGCTTGTTTGAAAGTTCTGGGGGCAGAATATTTAGGTCGGTGTGCAGGTGCGTTCCTGATGCGTCCGACCGAGAAATGAAGCGTGTTGACGTTGGCCGAGCGTGCCAATGTCAACGCGTGCCCTTGTGATATTTCGCTAGGTGAGCACGCCATTAATTAACTGACCAGTTAAGGCCCTTGAGACACCAATTGCCCTGGAGTTTATGTGGCCCGTGCGATTTTCAGGGCGTCGCACGGGTTAAACAGGCAGGCAGGTCGGCCTTATTTTCAAAAACCTCATCCACAGGTGGGAGAAGAGGGGTGAATGGGTTCGCTAACGTGAGTAGTTTCTACTTTAGCTTTTAACTTGCTGCTGCTTGCTTGTGTGAACAGGGCATCTTCATTTCGCTTGAGATCTGCTTTGACAGAAATAAGAGGCTTCAGTTCAGGACTCAGTGTTGTTTTCCAGGCCCCCAGAGGATTCATCCCACTTCATTCATATCAGACAGCCTTCCCTTACCCTGGGAATGGGGATTGGGGTCTCCTCTGGAGGCACCTCCTCTGAGGAGGAAGAGAGGGCCAGAAGAAGGAGGAGGCCAGGTGTCCCTATTCAGCCTCCAGGGGAGTGACCTGTAGGGGGAGAGGCACAAGCACAAGGGGCGCAGGGCCCACAGGACGTCCAAGGCAGAAGGGGCCGCAGAAGACGCCACTATCCTGCTGCCGGGGTTTACAGGCAGCGAAGCAGCTACCTCAATATGTCAGAGGTGCAATGCCAAAGGAGGCTCCGCCTCTCCAGGGAGACAGTGACCTCCATCTGTCAGAGGATTGGACCTGAGATCAGCTCCGACTGTGTGGGTGGACACCCCATGCCAGTAGCGCTGAAGGTCACAGTGGCCCTCAACTTCTATGCCTCCAGCTCTTTCCAGGGGTTGGTGGGTGATCTTTGCGGAGTCTCCCAATCAGCTGTCCACAGTTGTGTCAAGCTGGTGACAGACGCTCTGTTCAGGTGTGCACTGACTTTCATTCATTACCGTACGGACGAGGCCAGCCAGGCTGAGCGAGCCAGAGGCTTCACGGCCATTGCTGGCTTCCCCCATGTCCAGGGTGCTATAGACTGTACACATGTGGCCATCAAGGCGCCAGCGGGTGAGCCCGGTGCCTTCGTCAACAGGAAGGGCTTCCACTCCATGAACATGCAGATAGTGTGTGATCACAGGATGCTGATTCTACAAGTCTGTGCAAGGTACCCAGGCAGCTCCCATGACGCCTACATCCTCAGACACTCCCAGGTGCCGGGGCTCTTCAGTGCTTCAGCCCGGCTGGATGGTTGGCTGCTGGGTGACAAGGGCTATCCCCTCAGAAGGTGGCTAATGACGCCTCTCCGCCATCCAAGAACAGAAGCTGAACAGCGGTACAATAGGAGCCTCCACAAGGGCTGTGGTGGAGAGAACCATCGGTCTTCTCAAGATGCGCTTCAGATGCCTGGACCGTTCAGGGAGCGCACTCCAGTACCCCCCAGATCGTACGTCACTGATAGTGGTTGCATGCTGCGCTCTCCACAATCTGGCGATGGAAAGAGGGGACTCTGTGGAGGAAGAAGATCTTGATGCAGCTGCTCTGGCAACAGACGATGAGACCAGTAGTGAGTCCGAGGATGAGCACAGTCAGGAGAAAGCTGAGGATATAGATGCTGACCTGGGTAACCTCCAGGGAGGCAGGGACACCCGGGATGCTTTGATCCAACGCCCCTTCAGCTAGCCTATCAAATAAAAACCACCATCACATGCCAGGGCTGCAGGCTCCATTCTCGATCCCTGACAGGAACATTTGCTTGGTGAACAACATGCACTATGTACTATTTCAATAAAGTTTAATGAGAAACAAGTCACTCATAACATCATAGGTTACCCTGCACCTGCAGAATGAATGAAGCACCCAGAGGCTTATTGTACAAAAACACATTTAATAATATGGTGCCTGGCATAAAGTTAACAAATGAAATTCAGAGGTGTTCTCCGTCACAGTAATTAAGAATTAAATTAAAAGTGGGGAAAACAAATATTAGGCCATGTTGTGATTAAAGTGCTTTAAATTTACATTTTCGGGTGCTACATCTGGGTGCTCCCCCCTCGCTGGCACCAGCATTGGAGACAGCTGCACATTCTGCTGTTCTGTTGGCCTTGATGACCTTGGTGGGCGTCCTCTGGCCCGTGGAGCCTGTGCTGGCCCCGCCTGGGAGGGAGCGGCCAGTACCACAGCTGGTATCTCCCCAGTCACTGCAGCCTCATCGGATGCCACGGTCACTGGCAGAGGGGTGGAGGAGCTGCTGCCATCATCTGGAGCGCCCTGAGAGGAGCCCGCAGAGATGACAGGCAGCTCGTGCGCCAACGTGAGGTTGCTGTGGACCTCCCAGCTCACCATTGATGGATGGGCACCGAGCTGGGATAGTGGGTGCCCAATCCATCTCCCACACTGACAGTGACCACCTGAGGTCATTGCTGGTGTGAGGGCTGCAGGTCTGAGCGCATCCCCAGGAACCCCTGATTCAGCTCCTGGAGGAGCCTCTCCATGAGAGTTGCCACTCTCTCCATGGAGGAGCAGTGCGCTCAGCCATGAGGGTCATTGCATTGTTCATGCTCCACATGGACTCCCCCACAACCCAGAACATGACACACATTCCCTCATGTATCCCCGCCAGATCCTCCCGCACAACCTGCTGGACTTCCAGCATCTGCTGCTTTGGGGATGACTCCAGAGGCCCATCAGCCACTGACTGAGCATCGTCTGGTCCCCAGCCGACTTCTGACTGCCAGCGCCCTGGGCACTCTCTGTCTCCACCTGAACCTCAGGAGAGTGTGAAGTGCCCTCACCGCTGTGCACTGAGATACTAGCTGCTGATCTAATGCCCACCGAGGTGCTGGTATCTGAGCTGGTGCCTGCTTGGCAGAGAGGGTGTGATGCAGGTGTGTTCTCTTGGGTGTTGTTCTCTGGGGTCAGTGGTGGGCCTTCAGACTCCTCACCCCGATGGGCTGCTGGTGAGCTTGAAAGGAAGAACAAGGGCATGTCATTAGTTGAAATCATTACACTGTTACTGTGCCTGCCTGGCACTCGGATGAGACAGAGATAAGCATCAGGGGACCCTCGTCTTTCCATTATCAATGGGGATTCCAGGTTCAAGGCTCACATCAATATAGAGACTACAGTGGAATGGCTGCAATGTCAGACATTCTGACCTCAGTGCACTGCACTCTTACCTCCCTGTGGCACCCCAACCTCACCACGGCCGATTGACCTGGGTGCATGGCGCCTCTCCAGCTCCATGGCCTCCTGCTCATATTGGGTCAAGATGAGTAGGTGGGGTGGGTCCCCCGCCAGTCCACAACCTCTCGGCATTGTTGTGGGATGTCTTCTCCTGAAAGGACAGGGTAGCATTGATCAGTCCACCCTGTACCTGCATTGCCATTTGCAACTTGGCCAACCCCACCTGAGGAACACCTCGCGGGGCTCAGCCCACTCGTGACCCTGGAGCCACAAAACACTCAGTCCAAGCAGCCAGGGCTCACCCCCTTACCCAGAGGCTGCCTCGTTGACATTTGCCATTCACACTGTAAAACCTGTGAGGTCCAAGGGGGGGGATGGGCAACTCTTAACACCGCCCAACATGGTGCTCACCCTTCCCGATCGCAGGAGATCATTGAAGCGCTTCCAGCACTTCACCCATGTGTGCCTCACCCCATCACGGCTACTGACCCTGGATGCCACCTCCTCCCAGGCATTTTTAGTGAGGTGAGGGGGGGGCTCCTCCTCCCGTCCCTGGGGACAAGGATTTCTTGCCATGCTGCCCCCTCCTCCAGGAGGGCAGCGAGACACTCATCAGAGAAACGCAGGGCCAAATGCCCCACTGACCTCCTCTCCCATCTACCAGCAACCAGATCCATCATGGCGACTTTGCGTCCCTCTGTGGCACCCTTCCAGGGGCTGCCTGGGTCCCTTTAGAATCGGCTGCTGGGTTGCCCTATGGACCTGGCGGACATTGAGCTCCCGCCCCCGCCCGCCCCTTCACGCTATTGCCACTGTCGTGTCTTACGCTGGGCAGGGCCTTATTTGGCCCGCCTGCGTAAAATCGCGATGCGGAGCTGATTGCGAAACCCAACTGCCCCTGCTGAGCCCGCCCGACGAGCAAAAACTTCCGGCCCTGGTGATGAGGTATTTTGGGGCTGTACTTTCCACGAGGAATAGGTGGTATGGCCTGGTCTCACTACTTGGAGTGTTCCATGACAACATGGCCAGACCCATCCTTCGTAACTCCGGGGACAGGTAGAACCTCAGCACCTAGCGACACTTGGTGTGGGGTCTACGCACAGCTTGATGCAGCTACAAACAAAGGTGGCCATCAGGATGATGTTGGACATGTTTGTCCCTCTTTATCTAGAAGTTTGTACATTGTGCTGCCTTGAGCATGGTCCGTTTTTGAACTCCAGATAAAGCGGAAGGTGGCTCGGGTGATCGCCACAGCGCAGGAGTGAGGAATGGGCCTGACCTGCGCCCCGTACAGCAACAGCGAGAGCACTTCACACCAGATGACTAGGTTCTTTTTTTTTATTCATTCACGGGATGTGGGGGTAACTGGCTGGGCCAGCATTTATTGCCCATCCCTAGTTGCCCTTGAGAAGGTGGTGGTGAGCTGCCTTCTTGAAACTCTGCATGTGGTGTAGGTACACCCACAGTGCTGTTAGGGAGGGAGTTCCAGGATTTTGACCCAGCGACAATGAAGGAACGGCGATATATTTCCAGGTCAGGATGGTGAGTGACATGGAGGGGAACTTCCAGGCGTTGGTGTTCCCATGTTTTTACCCACAATGGAAAGGGAACATCGCTCCCACATGCCCAGTTTGTTTGCTCAAAGCTACTCTCTCCGTCCAGTTTTTAGCGCATGCCCCCCACCCCCCCCAATTCATATCTGTAGCACCTTCAGGCAGTCTGACCTGATAGTGAAGGAAACAAAGGATCAGTCAACCCAGTTCCCAAGGAACATGGCCTCACTCTTGCTGTGATTCACCTTGGCTCCCGAGGCCAGTTCAAACTGGTTGCAGGTGCTTATCAGTCTGTGCACCGACAGCGGATCCGAGCAGAAGACGGCGATGTCATTCATGTACAGGCAGACTTTGACCTGAGTGCCTCCACTGCCTGGGATTGTCACCCCTCCTTTGCCCACATTCTTCCTGATGGACTCAGCAAAAGGTTCTATGCAACACCCGTACAGGACAGGGGAGAGAGGGCAGCCCTGGCTGACTCCAGATTTAATTGGAAAGCTTTCCGATTTCTACCCATGGTTTGGAACTGTGCTAATGATGTTTGTGTAGAGCAGTTGGATCCAATTGCAGATTCCCTCCCAAAACCCCATTTTGGAGAGCACATCCATCATGTAGGTGTGCGATATTCTGTCAAAGGCCTTCGCTTGGTCCAGGCTGATGAGGCAGGTGTCCACACCCCTGTCCTGCACATAGCCATGCGCTACTCAGGGATACGCTTGCCTATCAGAGATCTTCCTGACGGGTACAGCGCAGGTCTGGTGAGGATGGATCACCAACTCCAGAACAGATTTTTCTGTCTTTGGTGCCTGTGTGCCCAGTTGTCTTGGCCTTAAACCCTAGAATTTCCTCCCTAAACCTCTCCATCTTTCTACCTCGCTCTTCTCCTTTAGGGTGCTCCTTAAAACCCGTGTCCTTGACCAAGCTGTTGGTCACCTGTACTGTCGTCTACTTATGTGGCCTCGTGACTTGCTTTGTTTGATAATTATTTCTGTGAAGCACCTTAGGACCTTTTACACATTAAAAGCAATATATAAATGTAATTTTTATTGTGTCCCTTATCACATTGGTCAATCTGCAACAACGTTTACTCATTTAAGCTTGGGTTATGTTGTTAGGCAATAATTGATCTGTTCCTCTGATAGGCTCAGCATGAACTAACCTCGTCGGAGGTTTTTACTCTGCTCTCATTTTGGATGTGTTTAATTCGGACTTGTGTTCTCTGACCGTGGTCAAAGTTGAATGATCAGCATTGTACTTTCCGTTTATGTCAAAGTCTGGAACAGTTATAAAAACAGTAAATTTTTAATCATTAGACTGAGCGTGACACTGTGTTTACAGGGGCGTTACACCATCATTAAAATCACTGAAAGTATAGTTATTTAATATCTAGATTCTGCCTCATCAACTCTTAGCATGTACGCACTTGCATGTCTGTCTATGTGTGTGGGTGGGTGTACGCTTGATTTGTGTATGTTTATGCATGGGTGTGAGCATGCACACTTGTGTTTACATGTATTTGAGTGTATACACTTGTTTGAGTGTGTGTGAACGTGTAAGTATATTTGCGTGTGTTCATTGCAGGGTTTGTCAGTTGGCGTGCAGGGGGCGGGCCCAATGCGCCGACGCATAAAACAACAGCGATGACGTTGGGCGTGTGTCCCAACATCATTGCGCAGTCCCGCGACATTTTGTTCTGCACGCGCGCGCCCACCGACATGTGAACGGCCTATTAAGGCCGTTAAGAAAATAATCGATGGGATTGTTAACGCTGCCCGTCCAACCGTAAGGTCGGCGGGCAGGCGAAAAGGCCAAGCAGGCTTCGCAATTTTTAGGAAACCTCATCCACGAGCGGGATGAAGTTTCCTAAATCTTTTATTAAATAAATAAAAAAATTTTCCCAAAATATAAAAACATGTCCCATCTCATGTGACACAGTCACGTGAGGAGGCCATGTTTAAATAAATTTTTAAATCATTTATTTAATTATTTTAATATCGATTCAAGCTCCCTGAGGCAGCTCCGTGCCTGTGCGCGGAAGAGCACAGGCCCCGACTCTCCACCCCCCCCCCCCCACGCCCGCACAGGCAGCGCTATGGCTCGAGCATTACGCTGAAAGACCCGCCTATGTAAAATGGCGGCACGGAGCTGACAGCGGGCGGCGATCAGCTCCGCGACTGCCCCCCCGCCCGCTCCTGCCGAGCCCACCTGCTGCCTGAAATACTCAGGCCCATGTATTCACATGTTTGAGTGTATATGCATGTGTGTGCGTGTGAGAGTGCGTGCGTGCACGTGCACACGTGTGACTTTATTTGCATGATTGTGGGTGGCCCCTGAAGGTGGCTGGAATCTGGCTTTGTTACGAGCTCCTCCTATGGTCTGTGGAGGCCTGCTGTCTAAATTTGCATATTAAGGTTGGACACGTGTGAGGCATTGAAGGGCAGCTGGGATTCGAGGAATCCTTCCCCCTGCAAGATTCCGAACCTAATGCCTGTCTCCTGTGAATGCCAGGACCAATCCCCTGCTATAAGAACATAAGAAGTAGGAGCAGGAGTAGACAATATGGTCCATCAAGCCTGCTCCGCCATTGAAAATTATGGTTGGTCTTGGGCTTCAACTCCACTTTCCTGCCCACTCTCCAGGTCCCATGATTTCCTGAGAGACCATGTCTATCTCAGCCTTAAAAATGGAGCATTCACAACCCCCTGGGCTAGTGAATTCCAAAGATTCACAACGCTTTAAATGAAGTAATTTTTCCTCATCTCCTGAATGATACTGAGACTGTGCCCCCATGTTCTAGATTCCCCAGCCAGTGGAAACAACCTGTGTCCACCCTTCAGAACCTTGTATATTTCAATGAGATCACCTCTCATTCTTCCAAACCCCAAAGAATATTGGCCCAATTCACTCAGTCACTCATCATGTGACAGATAACCCTCTCATCCCAGTGACCAATTTAGCTGTACTGCCTCCAATACAATTATATCCTTCCCTAAACATGGAGACCAAAACTGCACACAGTGTTCCAGTTGTGGTCTCACCAGACCCTATACAATTGTACTCAAATCCCCTTGCAATAAAGGCCAACGTTCCATTTGCCTTGCTAATTGTATGCTGTACCTGCATGCTAACTTTATGTGTTCCTTGTACAAGCACACCCAAGTCTCTCTGGGCATCAACATTTACAAGTTTCACGCCTTTAAAAATAATCCTGCTATTCTATTCTTATGATCAAAGTTTATAATCTTACGGTTCCCCACATCCATCTGCCACCTTGTTGCCTGCCCACTTCCTGTCTATATCTCTTAGTATCCTCCTCACAGCTTGCATTCTCACCTCATCAGCAAACTTAGATACATTACTCTCTGCCTCTTTATCTAAGTTAGAAATAGCGAGGCCCCAGTATTGATCTTTACGGGACTCCACCAGTAACAGGGTGCCAACTTGAAAATGCCCCATTCATCACTATGTTGCTTCTTGTCTGTTACACAATCCTCAATCCATGCCCTCCCCACCCTCCGCCAATGAAAGCCAGAGCTCATCACCAGAGCGGTTTGTCAAGGGGGGAAGGGGGAGGTAATAATGGGTAGGATGAGGGTGGTTGGGAAGGGTTAAGAAGAGATGAATTCTTTATTAATGATCAATCACACTGACTGATGCAATCCTGTAATGTTGAAACACAGTCAATGTTCTCCATATCCCCCAGCCCTTTGCCAGGCAGCTGCTGATTAATTTATTGAGGGATGTTAAATTTTTAAACTCTGTTAGCAATTTGCTGATGGGATATTGTTCGGTGCCTTTCCATTGTCTCTGAGCACAGAGCCATACTGTCCCTGGCATAGTGAGGCAGAGCTTGGATTCGATAGCCTGGAACTCCTCTCTATTCAGGGGCAATTGTTCAGACTCCGGGTCTTGCTTTAATTGGGGCTCAACTCATTCTACAGGGATCAGTGCTGGAGCTCAACTATTTACAATCCATGTTAATGACTTGGATAAAATGTTGTAGCCAGATTTGCTGATGATACAATCATAGGTAAGAAAGCAAGTTGTGAGGAGGATACAAAGAGTCTGCAAAAGGATATGAATAGATTGAGTGGATGGGAAGTTGGAGCCTTTACCTTCACTATTCATAGCTTCAGACTGCAACATGGATGAAAAAGTGTTTGTTGCCACAGTACTCAGTACTCCTTGGCTCCTGAATGGCCTGGCTCAATTCAACATTAAGCTTCTTTGTTCTTGATTCCGTTAGCAAATTAATAGCTTCTCCATATCTACTCTTACCAAACTTTTTATAGCTTCAGACACCTTAATTAAATTATCCCTCAGTCTCCTAATCTCGAGGCAACACAAGGCAATTTTATGCACCTCACCGTCATGATTTAATCCTCTAAGCACCATGCTGGCTGCCGGCTTGACCCCTGGGGTGGTCAGTCAGCAGGTTGGCCAGCTGCTGCTGCTATTTGGTTCAGGGCTGGTTCAAAGCTGACTACAGAGAGTCAAGAAATCCTAATGTTCAAATGCAATGTTGGCATTTATTTCGAGAGGACTAGAATATAAAAGCAGGGATGTGCTGCTGAGGTTTTATAAGGCTCTGATCAGACCACATTTAGAATATTGTGAGCAATTTTGGGCCCCGTATCTCAGGAAGGATGTTCTGGCCCTGGAGAGGGTCCAGAGGAGGTTCACGAGAACGATCCCAGGAATGAAAGGCTTAACATATGAGGAACGTTTGAGGACTCTGGGTCTATACTCGATGGAGTTTAGAAGGATGAGGGGGGATCTGATTGAAATTTACAGAATATTGAAAGACCTGGATAGAGTGGACGTGGGGAAGATGTTTCCATTAGTAGGAGAGACTAGGACCCGAGGGCACAGCCTCAGAGTAAAGGGAAGACCTTTTAGAACAGAGATGAGGAGAAACTTCTTTAGCCAGAGAGTGGTGAATCTATGGAATTCATTGCCACAGAGTGTATGTAAGACCGAGGTAATTTGGTTCTTGATTGGTAAGGGGATCAAAGGTTACGGGGAGAAGGCGGGAGAATGGGGTTGAGGAACTTATCAGCCATGATTGAATGGCGGAGCAGACTCGATGGGCCGAATGACCTAATTTCTGCTCCTATGTCTTATGTACTTATCTTATGTACTTGTAGCCACAGTATTTATATGGCTAGTCCACTTCAGTTTCTGGTCAATGGCAACCCCCAAGGATGTTGATAGTGGGGGATTCAGTGGTGGTAATGCCATTGAACATCAAGGGGCGATGGTTGGATTCTCTCTTATTGGAGACGGTCATTGTGTGATGTGAATGTTACTTGCCACTTGTCAGCCCAAGTCTGGATATTTTTCCAAGTCTTGCTGCATTTGGACATGGACTGCTTTAGTATCTGAGGAGTAGGCAAATCGTGCTGAACATTTTGCAATCATCAGTGAACATCCCCACTTCTGACCTTATGATGGAAGGAAGGTCATTGATGAAGCAGCTGAAGATGGTTGGGCTGAGGACACTACCCTGAGGAACTCCTGCAGTGATGTCCTGGAGCTGAGATGACTGACCTCCAACAACCACAACCATCTTCCTTTGTGCTAGGTATGACTCCAACCAGCGGAGAGTTTTCCCCCCGATTCCCATTGTCTCCAGTTTTGCTAGGGCTCCTTGATGCCACACTTGGTCAAATCCAGCCTTGCTGTCAAGGGCAGTCACTCTCACCTCACCTTGGGAGTTCAGCTCTTTTGTCCATGTTTGAACCAAGGCTGTAGTGAGGTCAGGAGCTGAGTGGCCCTGGCGGACCCCAAACTGGGCGTCAGTGAGCAGGTTATTGCTAAGCAAGTGCTGCTTGATAGCACTGTTGATGACCCCTTGCTTTACTTTACTGATGATGGAGAGTAGACTGATGGGGTGGTAATTGGTTGGGTTGGATGTGTCCTGCTTTTTATGTACATGACACACCTGGGCAATTTTCCACATAGCTGGGTAGACGCCAGTGTAGTAGCTGTACTGGAACAGTTTGGCTAGGGGTGTGGCAAGTTCTGGAGCACAAGTCTTCAGTACTATTGCTGGAATATTGTCAGGGCCCATAGCCTTTGCAGTATCCAGTGCGTTTAGTCATTTCTTGATATCACGTGGAGTGAATCGAATTGGCTGAAGACTGTGATCCTGGGGACCTCCGGAGGAGTCGAGATGGATCATCCACTCGACACTTCTGGCTGAAGATTGTTGCGAATGCTTCAGCCTTAACTTTTGCACTGCTGTGCTGGGCTCCTCCACCATTAAGGATGGGGATATTTGTGGAGCCTCCTCCTCCAGTGAGTTGTTTAATTATCATTTATGACTGGATGTGGCAGGACTGCAGAACTTAGATCTGATCCGTTGGTTGTGGGATCTGTCTATCACTTGCTGCTTATGCTGTCTGGCACCCACAATGCAGAGGAGAGGAAGTTGGGGGAACAGGGGATAGGGACGATGGAGAGGGAAGATGGCTGTAGTAACAATGGTTTTATTTAGTATGTAATGTACCTTTTAAGAATAATACTTGTTAGGAGAGATCACATGATCTGTAGTAACCATTCACTCCCTCCACTACCAACGCACAGTAACAGCAGTGTGTACCATCTACAAGATGCACTGCAGGAATTCACCAAGGCTCCTTAGACAACACCTTCCAAACCCACAACCAATACCACCTAGAAGGACAAGGGCAGCAGATAATTGGGAACACCACCATCTGGAAGTTCCCCTCCAAGTCACTCATCATCCTGACTTGGAAATATACCCCCGTTCTTTCACTGTTGCTGGATCAAAATCCTGGAACTCTCTTCCTAACAGCACTGTGGGTGCACCTACACCACATAGACTGCAGCGGTTTAAGAAGGCAATTCACCACCACCTTCTCAAGGGCAACTAGGGATGGGCAATAAATGCTGTCCCAGCCAGCGAAGCCCACATCCCGTGAATGAATAAAAAAAAGTAGGAGAGTAGCGTGGGCAACTCAGCAGTCAGTGTAGAGATAGAGTTGGAGTTTAAAGCACACATGTAGTTGCTGCTGAGTATATTGTAAATAAACTTAATGTTTCCACCCAAGAAGTGTCTGCGGATCAACTCTATAATTAATAGTAGCAACTCAGCCACCCTCAGAACAAACTAGCAATGAGGATGAAACAGGATTGAACAGAGGAAACCAAGTTAAAAAGAAATCAACACTGTACCTCACCCAGTGATTGTATGTAGCAAGCTCCGTTAGAAGTGAAGAAGTTATCCTCTCTCAAAATACCACAATTTGGGAGAATTGATCCTTTTGAGCAAGCCACAGACAATTGGCCTCATTACATAGAATGCCTCACATTCTTTTTTCAAGCGAACGAGATTACAGGGGAAGAGAAGAGGCGAGTGATCCTCTTGAGTACTTGTGGGAGCAAAACCTATGGTTTGATTCAAAGTTTGATGGCATCCAGTGCCACAGATTCAAAGAATTTCGATGAATTGGTGGACCTTGTGAAGGATCATTTTCAACGAAAACCCTCAGTCACGATGCAGAAGTTCAGGTTTAATTTGCGAAATAGAGCCCCAGGTGAGACAATTGCATGCTACGTGGCAAATATGAAGCAGCTAACGGAACATTGTGAGTTCGCTATGACTCTAAATGACATCCTCAGAGATTGTTTAGTGTGCAGTGTGAAAGAAGACACTATTTAGAAAAGATTATTGTCCGAACTGAATTTGGATTCCAAGAAGGTGCTGGAGATAGCGCTGGCCATGGAAAGCGCAGTAAGAAATTCAAAAGCAATACAGGATGCGCAGAATGGGGTTGTCCTCCACATCGGGCAGGAAACCCCAGCAGAAAAGGGCGTGAAAATGCAAGACTCTGCCAAGAACCAGGAAACAGTCCCCGCTAGCTGAAGAATAAAGAAAAATAACTTAGCAGCGAAATTGAAGAATAATTTTAATAGAGGTGGAAATAAACGTTTTTTTTAGCGATTGGCAGTTTAAAAAAATCGAATGCGACTATTATCACAGAATTGGACATATGATGAGGCAGTGCAAGGAAAGATTCAAGCAGGCTTGTTAACAATAGAAGAAACCCAATGAAATCTACAATGTAGAAGAGCCTGAAACAACAAATTCAGACATTTACTCGTTGTTTAATCTGAAAGTTGGAAAGACAGAACCAATATTTGTCACAATGAAAGTAAGTGACAAACCTGTTAGAGTGGAAGTGGACACGGGAGCTCCCACTACAGTAATTGGGGAACATACCTTCAGATATCTGAATAATGGTGAACATCAATTAAGTTTAGAAGAAACAGCTGCCAAACTCAAAACATATACAGGTGAAGACATTCAATTAAAAGGCATAAGCAGAGTAATTGTCCATTATGGAAGACAATCGGCAAAGCTACTCATGATGGTGGTAGCAGGTGAAGGACCAAGCCTCCTGGGGTGAAATTTATTAAAGGAGGTTAAGTTAGAATGGGCTGAAATTTTCCAGGTGAGAGCAAGTGGGCTACCAGAGCTACTTAGACTCTCCACTCGGCTGTGGAGAAAGTGAGAGTTAAAAGAGAAGCACCTGTGCCAAAGAACACCTCAGAGCTCAAATCGTTCCTCGGAATGATCAACTATTACGGACAGTTCTCACCCAATTTGCCTACAGTGCTGGCCTCCCTGCATTCTCTACTCAGAAAAAACCAACGTTAGTCTTGGGAGGCGCCCCGGAAAGAAGCTTTCATAAAGGTGAAGCAATTATTGCACTCGTCCAATCCATTAGTGCATTACGACCAGACGAAGGAATTGTTGTTGACATGTGACGCATCTGCCTACAGAGTGGGAGCAGTTCTCTCTCATCGGATGGACAACAGCACGGAACGGCCAATAGGTTACATACTGAGAATGTTTACCACAGCGGAAAAGGGATACTCGCAGATAGAAAAAGAAAGCCTGACCATCATCTTTGGTGTCAAGAAATTTCACCGCCATTTTACAATCGTTTCAGACCACAAACCATTGCTAGGATTGTTTAGTGAGGACAAGGCTATACCACCCATAGCCTCAGCAAGAATACAACAATGGGCCTTAATTCTGGCAGCATATGAATATGCTTTTGTACATGGGCCTGGCAATCAAATCGCAAACATCGATGCCCTTAGTCGTTTGCCTTTGCAAGAAAATGATTAGCACGTCCCAGTTCCACAGGAACTTGTTTTACTGTTAAATTTCTTAGATTCCTCGCCGGTGTGTGCTCGACAGATCAGAGAATGGACAAGTCGGGACCCAGTTCTATCCCAAGAACAAGTGCTGCATGGTTGTTCACAGGAGCCCGTATCTGATGAAATGAAACCGTACTTCAACAGAAGACATGAAATAACCAGCCAGGATGGCATCTTATTGTGGGGAGCATGAGTGATAGTTCCTCCAAAGGGAAGGGAGCCACGTTTAAACTACACAGTGCCCATCCAGGAATTTCCCGAATGAAGACCATAGCACGCAGCTATTTCTGCTAACCTGGGATGGATGGCGAAATAGAGAGTTCAGTAAAGCACCATGTGCAATGTCAGTAACTGCATAAGTTGCCAGTGACAGCTCCATTACACCCATGGGTGTGGCCAGGTAGACCCTGGGTGCGGTTACACATTGACTATGGTGGACCTTTTCTGGAAACAATGTTTCTGTTCATTGTCGATGCCCATTCAAAATGGTTGGACGTATGTGAGGTGAAGTCACCAGCATCCACCGCTACAATTGAGAAATTATGTCAAAGTTTTGCCGTCCACAGACTACCAGAAGTAGTCGTTTCCGATAATGGCACGGCATTTACAAGTGCTGAGTTTCAATGGTTTATCAGCCTCAACGGTATCACTCATGTAAAAACTGCACCATACCAGCCTTCCTCAAACAGACTGGCCAAAAGGGGGGTTCAAACGTTCAAAGCCGGCATGAAAAAGCTACTGGTGATTCCTTGGCAACCAAGCTAGTACACTTTCTTTTTCATTACAGGACTACCCCTCACACAACAACAGGTGTCACACCTGCAGGGTTATTGTTGAAACGCCGTCTCAGGATGAGATTTAGCTGAATAATGTTGAATTTAGAGGGGAAGGTGGAAAGGAATCAGGGAAGCCAGAAAACTAGACATGGCTGGTATTGTCGTGAGAGGAAATTTACTGTGGGAGAGATGGTATACATGAAGAACTTCGGGGAAGGACCAAAGTGGTTACTGGGTGAAATAAGTGCGGTGACTGGATCTCTATCTTACCATGTGGATGTGGAAGGCTGGATCATTCGTAAACATGTGGACCATTTAAGGAAGAGAGAGACAAATCGCCAAGATATGGTTCCATCAGTGATCATGACCGGGTCTGTGATTCTTGTTGAGGATACACAACCCAGGACAGCATGTCTGATCCTGTCAGAGTTGAGGATACAGAACAGCAAGTGCCCACTGAAGCACCTGATGTTCAGGCAACTCCAGAAAAGGAGGTTCCTGACAAAGAATCTGAAGTTGTGGAGCTGCGACATTCCACATATACCAGGAAACCACCTGAAAGACTGAACTTGTAAATTCCTTACCCAGTGTAAATATTATGTTGTCTTGAACAATATGTACTTGTAAATATAACATGTATAACCGAGTTAAAGTAATGATGGTTTTATTTAGTGTGTTATGTAGCTTTAAGAATAATACTTGTTAGGAGAGATCACATGTAGTAACCAATAGGAGCGTACAGTGGGCTACCTCTAGCAGTCAGTGTAGAGATAGAGTTAGAGTTGAAAGCACACGTGTAGTTGCTGCTGAGTATGTTGTAAATAAACTTAATGTTTCCACCAAGAAGTGTCTGCAGATCAACTCTATCATTAATAGTAGTAACTCTACCAACCTTGCAACAGTGTTGGAGGTGGGGGAAGAGGAGGATGGCCTTTTTTTTGCCCCGCTGTTGTAATAATGACATTTGAAACAGTTATTTGGTCAAAACTGACAGTTATTTATGCAACTTCCCCAGAGGTCGTTGAGAAATTGCCTGTTGAAATTTGGAAGTTGGCAGATAGTTTCTCTGCTTTCCCCACTCCTTCTGATCCCCTGCAGGAGCACAACGTTCCGAGGTCAGGATGGCAGGCAATATTTTACTATTCTGAACACACTCATCCTTGAGTCAGAAGATTGTGGATTCAAGACCCACTCAAGATATTTAAGCACACATCCAAGCTGACACTCCCAGTGCAGTACTGATGGAGCCTTTGACAGTGCAGCACTCCCTCAGTACTGCACTGCAGTGTCAGCCTGGTTACTGGCTCAAGTCTCTAGAGCGGGATTTGGCACAGCTTTCTGACTTGGAGCTGAGAGTGCAACTAATTGACCCAGACTCTAAAATAACAGAACAGCTTCGCAGTGAGAAGTAAAATGGGACTCGGGTGATATTTTGCATTCAAAACTAGTAAAGAAAGATAGAATTGGCATTTTATTATGTATTATTATGTTGGCATATGAGGTGTTCAAAATCTAGAGATAGGGAGAAGCTATTCCCACTGGTGGAAGGACCGAGAACAAGGGACCACATGTTTAAGGTGATTAGCAAAAGAAGCAATGACACATGAGGAAAATCTTTTCCATGCAGTGAGTGGTCTCTGGAATGTACTGTCTGAGAGTGTGGTGGAGGCAGGTTCAATCGAGTTACTTGAGGGAATTGGATTATTATTTTTTATTCTTTCACTGGAGGTGGGCATCGCTGACTAGGCCAGCATTTGTTACCTCCCTAATTGCCTTGCAAAAGAACAATGTACAGGGCTATAGGGAGATGGCAGGGGAGTGGCATTAAGTGAATTGCTCCTTTGGAAAGCCAGCACAGACACGATGGGCCGAATGGCCTCCTTCTGTGCTGTAACCATTCTGTGATTCTGCAATATAGCACTTATCACAACCTCAGGACATCCCAAAGCGCTTCACAGCCAATGGCATTGTTTTGAAGTATACCCACTGTTTTAATGTAGGAAACGTGGCAGCAAGTGTACACACAGCAAGATCCCACAAACAGCAATGATTAGATCATTTTTGTTAGTGATTCAGGACACTGGGGAAAATTCCTCCACTCTTCTCTGAAATGGTATCGGGGGACCTTTTCCTTTTCCATTTCCCTGAGAGAGACGAGGGACAGGGGAGTGAAGCATTTGTAAATTTGGTTTGGTTTGGCCTTGTCATGTTTTTATTCCCTTACAGAAACAGCAGGAAGGGGGAAGGGGAGTGCCATGCCAGCAAACAGTCAGACTGCTCTGTGGTTCAGTGTATAAGCCGGGGTATATCAAGGAGTGAGTGTGGAGCATGCCTAAGCAACATGTAATTGGTGGGGAGTGGGTGGGATGGGTCGGGGGGGGTACACAGATGTTTATGGAACACTGCCCAAAAAAGGGAAGAGAGCAGTGTTGCTGGAAACTCCCTGAGGATCTCTAGAGCTGCAGGCATTTCATAGACATTGCTTAATTGTTTTGTTTTAAAAATAACAACACACACACACACACACACAAACACTCATGCTCACACACACACACACACTTTCATATTTTCTCACACACATGCTCACACCTCCCCCCACACACACACACACATTCACATTCTCACTCACACTCATATTCACGCTCACACTTACATTCACACACACAAACACACACCCCACAAGCTGTCTCACATATACACACATTGACGCTCACATGCACAAACACTCACACACAGACACATACTCACACACACTAAAACTTGCACACACACACACGCACCCGCACTCCTGCTCACACATACACACACAGGTACATTCAACTCACTTTCACACTCACATACACACATTCTCACAGTCACAATCTCATAGACACACTCAATAAGGTTCCCACTCACACACATACTTATACCAGACACACACACTCTTACGCTCACACACACACAATCACACGCTCATGCTCCTGCTCTCTCACATGCGCGCACACACTCGCAGACTCACACATAGACACACTTAATCAGATTCACACCCACACATTCACACTTACACTCATGCCCACACCCCCCCCCACACACAGACACACACACATGCTCACTTACAGACTTACATATACAGACACACTCTGTTCTCACACACTCTCACACTCTTTCACACACACAAACACTCCCAAACTTACTCACCCACTCTCACATATACATACATACACTCCCGCAGACATACAAACACACAGTCTCACACACTCAGATTTATTCTTTTGCACTCGCAGATGCACTCAGAAACACAACCTCACATTAAATCTTACATATGACTTCCCCATTCAAGAAGGGAGGGAGACAAAAAGCAGGAAACTGTAGGCCAGTCAGCCTAATGTCTGTTGTTGGGAAAATGCAAGAGTCTATCATTAAGGAAAAAATAGCAGGACATTTAGAAAAGCTTAATGCAATCAAACAGAGTCAACATGATTTTGTGAAAGGGAAATCGTGTTTGATAAATTTGCTAGAGCTTTTTAAGGATATAACAAGCAGGGCTGATAAAGGAGAACCGGTATTTGTAGTGTATTTGGATTTCCAGAAGGCATTCGAATAAGGTGATACATGAAAGGTTATTGCACAAGATTGGAGCTCACGGTATTGGGGTAATGTATTAGTATGGATTGAAGATTGGTTAACACACAGAAAACAGAGAGTTGGGATTAATGGGTCTTTTTTCAGGTTGGAAAGACATAACTAGTGGAGCGCCACAAGGGTCAGTCCTAGGGCCTCAATTATTTACTCTCTATATTAATGACTTGGAGGAGGGGGCAGAGTGTAATGTATCCAAATTTGCTGATGATACAAAAATAGGTGGGAAGGCATGTTGTGATGAGGACATAAGGGGATATAGACAGGTTGAGTGAGTGAGCAAAAACTTGGCAGATGGAGTTTAATGTAGAAAAGTGTGAGGTCATGCACTTTGGTAGGAAGAATCAAGGGCAGAGTATTATTTTAAATGGAGAAAGACTTCAAAAAAGTGCAGCACAGAGGGATCTGGGTGTTCTTGTGCATGAAACACAAAATTAGCATGTAGGTGCAGCAAGTAATTAAGATTACAAATGGAATTTTGGCCTGTATTGCTGGGGGGTTGGAGTTTAAAAATAGGGAAGTCTTGTTACAACTGTACAGGGTGTTGGTGAGGCCGCACCTGGAGTGCTGTGTACAGTTTTGTTCCCTGTATTTAAGAAAGGATATACTGGCATTGGAGGCAGTTCAAAAGAGATTCACTAGGCTGATTCCTGGGATGAAGGGGTTGACTTATCAGGAACGGCTAAACAGATTAGGCCTTTATTCATTAGAGTTTAGAAGAATGAGGAGTGATCTTACTGAAACACACAAGATTCTGAGGAGGTTTGACAGGGTAGATGTTGAGAAGATGTTTCCACCAGTGGGGGAATCTCGAACTAGGGGACATAGTTACAGAATAAGGGGACACTCATTTAAAACTGAGATATCAAGGAATTTCTTCTCTCAGAGGGTAGTGAATGTCTGGAATTCTCTACCCCAGAGTTGTGGAGGCTAGATCACAGGAAGCATTTAAAGAGGAGGTAGATAGATTTTTGAAATATGAGGGAGTTGAGGGCTATGAGGAGCTGGCACGAAAGAGGAGTTGAGGCCTGGGGCAGATCAGCCATGATCTTATTAAATGGCGGGGCAGGCTTGAGGGGCCGAATATGTTCATATGTTCTTTACTTAGGATGGAATTTCATGCCCGCCCCCCCACCATGGCGTGATTAATGGTGGGGGGCATTTAATCAGGCGCCTTGCCACCTCTGCCCCAATTGTCCATTGTGGGAAGGCCCGTGGATGGCATTCCCTTCGTGTAATTAATGCCCATTTCCGGGCCTTGTCTCGCCGCCACTGGTATTAACCCAGTGATGGGCACGCTGGGAGCCCACGAAGCAAACCCCGCTGGAGATGCTAGTGGGCTTCTGGTGGGGGGCGTGGGGTGGGGTGGGAGGGGGTGTGGGGTGGGAGGTGGGGGAGGGGTGGCGTGGGAGGGGGTGGGAGGTGGGGTCCCTCGTTCAAAGGCACTGAATGAGGGACCCGGGATGGGGAAAGAATGGGTCCACAGAGCCACCTCCCTGCCCTTTGCTGCTGACCGCCTCCCCCATGGTCCTCTTCCCACTAACCCCCCCCTCCCTCCATCACTTCCTGTGGCCTGGGTCCCTCGATAGCAGCCACTGCCTCCCTGGTGGTGCTGCTGCTGAGCAATGTACAGCTGCCGGCCTCCGATTGGCCTCTGGGGTCCTTGATTCCAGGGAAGGCCCACCGCTGTCAGGCACTTAATGCGACGGGACTTCCCAAAAAGAGGCGGCGTGGGGCTTTCACAGGCCTCTCCAGCCAGTGGGCGAGATCCCTGTCGCCTGTGTTAAACTCCACCCTCATACACGCACACACACACGCACACACACACGCACACACACACACACACACACAATTTTACACAAACACATTGCAGCCGCGCACACCGGGAGTGACTCTGAGTGCCTGAGACCCTGATTGCCGTGCTCTGCCTGTTCCTGTGCGTACCCCGGAGTGACTCTGGGTTACTCTGCCAATGTTCTGAGTGTCAGAAGATGTGTCTTGCCCCCTGCACCCCTCCCCGTGCCACCTGAGCATTGATTTCCGAAGCTGTGATCAGTGGGTGGGTGGAGATGCAGGTCAGCTCAGAGAACCTCAGGCAGGCAGCATGGAAAACGCTCAGGACGTGAGATGAGTCTGCTGGAGGAAGGATCCACGTGTGTGGGAGAGAGCTTACACAAGGCTCTGAAAGGCCCTGCCACACACACGCACTTCTCCCTCCAGAATCACTTGCTGACCGACTGCGTGCAGCTGAACAGCTGTTGAGGAGGGATGCAGGGGGAGGACTTGCGAGGCCTGTAAACGAAGCTGACAGACAACATTAAACATTATTCAGTGAAAGTGAATATATTTTCAGATTATAAAGTGACAAAATGTGATAACCTGCGCCACCACTTGTGATCGGAAATTCTCCGGGCAGGACTTTTAGGTCAGTGTCCAGGCGAGATCGGCAGGCCCAGGAGCAGGCGGGGAACAGACTGCCGCCCGCGATTGGACCCCCCCCGACCGTGGTTTCACACTGGCTGGCCAGTTAACGGATGAGGTTTCCTGAAAAATGCAATGGCCGCCTGGCCACTTCGCCCGCTAACAGTAACGTTGGACGGGCAAACAAAAACTCTCCGTTAATTACAACTTTAATGGCCTTAATAGGCCTCTTAATTGTCGGTGGGCACGCTTTCGACTCTCGTGCGTGCCTGCCAACCAAAATATTGCGTAAGTGCTCAATGGCACTCGCCCGACGTCATCACGTGCAACTTCACCCTCAAGCGGGTCGGGCATGCGCCTACACATCGAATTCTGCCCTTAACTTTTCTAGGCCTACCACTTCTTCTAGGTGCTGCCCTGACATCCGCAGCAGGGGTGGAGACAGCCCGTGCCATGGTTGGCCCTGTTGCTTCTGATGATTTCCGCGTGGGTCCTCTGGAGAGCTGAGGCCTTGAGGGCCCCGGCTTGCTTCAGCTCTCCTCCTGTGGGCCAGTTGCTCCCTTTGCAGTGACAGAGGACGAGGTTGAGGGGGTCACTGGCAAAGGGGACTCAGAGGGATAGGACAGCCTCTGAGATTCCTGAGTGGATGACCCAAGGGTGCCCAGCTGCCGCTCCTCCTCCCTTTGGGTGCCCGAGGATGCCGGCCTGGTTCCTTGAGGGGAAGGAGCACCTGGAGGGATGTCGGGGTGGCCTGTTTACCCCTCACGTTGCCACTGCAGGAACTCATCCATGGCTACTGTGATGGAGTGCAGATCTGCGTTCATCCCTGCGTTCTGCTGGACCAGCGTCTCCGTGGCATCCACCATTCTTCCCTTGGAGACCTCCATATGCACAACTATGGGCACCACTTCATCAGAGAGTGGGTAGACGCACTCCTGACTCAGGTGCCACTCTGTTGAGGGCTTCCAACAGCTCTGTGTGATGATCCCTCGCCTTCTCCACGGTGAGTTGGAAGGCCGAATCCAGAGGCTCATCATCTAACTCGGACCTCACAGATGCCTCTTCCCCAGCAGTCCTCTGAGTGCCGGGGAGCTCGGCTGAACCTGCCTCCTCCTGCTGCGGACACGTGTCTGTGCGGTGACCACCAGATTGTGAACCTGAGCCTACTCTAGATTACGTCCCACCGAGATGTGTGTCTCTGCACTGGTGGAGGGTGTGGGTAAGCGCTGTGACGGGTCTTCCAGGCTGCTTATTTCCAGCTCTTCAATGGAGGAGGTGTCCTCTTGGCTAGAGGTGAGGATGTGTATGGAGCTGAGGGACTGGGTTGGCTGAGGGTGTTGGTCACTTGGCAGATCTCCCTGTGAACTAAAGTAGAGATAATTAGTGCCTGGCAGCAGAGTCAAAAGCAGGAGAGAGAGCACTCACATTTGCGTTGAGAGAGGGATGATGTGGTGCTGGATCCTCACGGGTGTTCACCGCTGACCCCACCATCACCGCAGGCATGGTCCACGTCCTCATCAGTCAGTACGATGGCACACTCCTCAAAGTGAGTGAGGGATTTAATGTGGGCTGCTCCACCCCTGGTCTGGGACCTCTCCCTGCTGTTGTGAACCAGATGGAGAGAGTGTGATCAGGACGCATAGCACTGCGTGGAATATTTGTGTGGTGAGCGGAGCCATGGATGGGATGAGGAAGCAAGCACCAGAGGATGTGAGCCTGATGGAGATGTGAGGGTGTGTGTGAGAGTTAGTGGTATTGTCCCTTGAGGCGTGAGATCCCTGTGGATGTGTGATGGGTTTGTGAGTGTGTGAGTTGAGAGTGATCAGAAGAGTGAGTTATCCTGGCAGAACAGATGAGTCCATTCATCCTCTTCCGGCACTGGGTGGCTGCCCTCTCTTGCAGGGCGTTAGTGCTGACCACCGCAGCCACCGCCTCCCATGCTGGATTGGTGACCATGTCTGCTGGCCATCGCCCAGAGTAGGGGTAGAAGACATTGCGGCGGGCCTCTACTGTGTCCAATAGGCACTCAAGGGAAGTATCACTAAATCTTGGGGCAACATGTTTCCTCCCTTTGGCAGCCATCAGTCCACAGCAGCTTCCTATCCCTTGAAGAGTGCTAACTCTGTGCTGGGGCGGCCTTTAAGTATGACATCTGGTTTACTGAAGGACTGAGGTGACAGCGGAGCAGGTGAATCGGAGGACACTCTGCCAATGGCTTGTTTCTCGGGAATGCGTGAGTAATGAGGCCGGAATGGGATATGGTGCGAAAACCCGCCATTACGTCCAGCGGGTAAAACGTCCTTTCTCCCCCCCCCACTACTGCACTCAGTGCAAATCTGGGATGATTTCGTCCAAAGACTTACATTTATATAGTGCTGTTCACGACCACAGGACATCTCAAAGCGTCTCACAGCCAATAAAGTACTTTTGAGGTATAGTTATTGTTATAATGTATGAAATGGGATGGCTAATTTGAGCAAAGCAAATTTCTACAAATAGCAATGTGATAATATGTTTGTGATGCTGATTGAGGCAGGAGTGAAATAAAGATTAAACAGAATGCAAGAAATAAACTGGGCGAATAGGAAGCAGTTATTTTACAGGACGATCTTGAGCATGAAATTGCCTTGCATAGTGCCACCTCTCTCAGGTAAGGTGGAATATATGAGTCCTGGGACTGCTGCTGGGTGAGTGATCGGGGGTGTAGTATAGAATGGAAGGTTAGTGGTGTGATGAGTATGAGATATAATGTGCATTTACTTACCTTGGCTGCCCGTGTGAAGTCATTGTACTTTTCCCAGCACTGCTCCCATGTCCTAGGGGCCAGACTCTGAGCATTGACCTCTTTGGCAGTGAGCTTCCAACTTACCTCTGAGACTGGTGTGTGAGGGACTCCAGTCTCTGGGGAAAGGCTGCATCCCTCCTTGATTCCACCTGGGCACCTCCAAGGCGGAATCACTAAATCTGGAAGTGCATTCCCCGGTCTTCTTCTCTAGCTTCAGTCTTCCAAAATGATTTTCTGGCAGCCTTCAGTTCAGGAGTGCAGCCTCCCTTTAATAGGGAGTGAGTCTTTTAGGAAGGCAGGATGGCTGCAGAATGTGGTTTGTGAACAATGCTTCTTGGCTCCCCTGCTGAGCACAGAGGCAGGTGACAGCATTAAGCAGAAGTAAGCAGCGCAAGACCCACTTAGCCAGACTCTCCAATCACACGGATGATCTGGGTACACCAAGTTAGCGTGCTTTCCACTTTGATCTGAACAGGTGTGGGCAGCTCATGAACACAACCCTGCACCCAAAAAAAAATGGGGTAAACCAATTTACAGCCCCTGGATTTAAAAGTGGACCAGAATGGAAAGTAAACGTATCAGCATATCGAATACCAAATAGGGTATTGAAAAGGCAAGAGACGTGATGGAGTGATCATACTTGTTAAAGAAGGCAGACTGTTAGAGAGGGTTAATGGAGACGGTTCCTGAAAAAATTGGGTATTTTTACAGATTACGGGGTGATTTAGTAGAAATGTTTAAAATTGAGTGGATATGAGCACGTTGTTTCCAGAAGTTGAGGGGTCAAGAACGAGGGGCTTTGATTAAATGTAAGAGATTTAGAAGAGAACAGAGACAAACTTCTTCACACATAGAGAGAGCTGCATGGCTGTGGAATTCACTGCCAGGGTTAGTGGTTGAGGCATCAACTATGTCAGTATTGAAGATTAGATTAGAGAGGTGATGAAGAAAATGGATTGGAGGCCAAATTGTCTGTTTGATCAAAAAAAAACCTAGGAAAGACCTAAGGGATAAAACAGAGAGAACAAAATCCCAAGAAAAAGAACTGGTACAGACACTGTGGTGGAAATTTCTATGATTCCACAATTTTCATCACGTAGGACTGTACTGACTCATGACTTCAGGATTCCCTTCTGACTGGTCAGCATAATCCAGTGACTTCCCCTAGGAATATCAGGCCCCAGCAAACTTTTCTCTGTATTACTGTCAGGTACAGGACGCTGAGCGCTGGACAAAGCCGATGAAGGCAGATTCAAACAAGGCCTTCAAAAGTGAAAAGATTTGCAGGGCTACGGCGAAAGGGCAGGGATATGGGACTAGGTGAATTATTCTTGAAGAGAGCCAGCATGGACACTTTGGGCCAAATGGTCTCTTCCTGTGTTGTAACCATTCTTAAAACTGTATGATTCTATAAAGCAGAGGCTGGACCAGGGCAGAGTGCACTGAAGCTGTGGTGTATATGTCTGAGAATAGGAGTGAGGGGATGTGGCATATGCCTGTGTGCAAGTATGTGTGTGTATGCATACACAGGTTTAGGATGTGTTTGTGGGGTGGATGTGTGTGGGGTGTGTGTGTAGGGTGGGTGTGTGTGTGTGGGGTGGGTGTGTGTGTGGGGTGTGTGTGTGGGGTGGGTGTGTGTGTCGGGTGGGTGTGTAGGGTGGGTGTGTGTGTGGGGTGTGTGTGTGTATGGGGTGGGGGTGTGTGTGTGTGTGGGTGGATATCGGTGTGGCTGCAAATTGTGCAGGGGCGTGTGGGTGTGCATGGGTGTGAGTGTGTGTGTTATAAAATAAATATAAAAGAGAGGAACTTTGTGTTAAAGGTCAATATTTATGCTGTGTCTTTTACACAGGAGACACAGTTTGTGGTTTCTCCTGTGTTGCTATCATCAGTACCAGGCAGTGTTTACTGGGTTCTCAAACATTCTTTGTACCTTGTCCACATTGGCAGTAATCAGGAAAGATAAGGGCCCACCTTTGAGATTTAGTTAAGGTGCTGTCAGTGCCTGGAAGTGGGTTTGTTTAGTGGGAGGGAGTGGGAAAGAGATGGGCTAAAGTAAGGACTCCCATCAACTAACTACAGTGGGTCAAGAGAGCCGCCACCCCTTATCCGGTCAGTTCTGGGGCTCTTTGCCAAGAGGCAATGAAAGCTCTGGGATGAATCATCAGTAATCTGCCTCTGGCTGGTTTGGGGATGCAGGTTGTTGGCATATGGTTATGTGGGACGAGGTGCCAGGGTCCTGTAACAGCCTCCTATCCCTTCCCCCTGACAAAGTTGTCTTTGTTTAATTCATTCATAGGATATGGGTGTTGTCGAAAAGGCAATTATTTATTACCCATCCCTAATTGCCTTTGAAAGGGTGTTGGTGAGGTGCCTTCTTTAACTACTGCCATTCATCTGGTGGGGCTATACCTACAGTGATGTTAGAAAGGGAGTTCTAAGATTTTGGCCCAGCAACAGTGAAGAAACGGTGATATAGTTGCAAGTCAGGATGGTGAGTGACTTGCAGAGAAGCTTGCAGTTGGTGGTGTTCCCATGCGTCTGTTGCCCGTGTTCTGCTAGGTGGTAGAGGCTGTGGGGTTGGAAGGTGCTGCTGAAAGAGTTGCGTTGAGGTGAGTTGCTGCAGAGCATCTTACAGATGGTACACACTGCTGTCACTGCGCATCAGTGGTGGAGGGAGTGAATGTTTAAGGTGGTGATGGAGTGCAAATCAAGTGGGCTGCTTTGTCCTGGATGGTGTCGAGCTTCTCAAGTGTTGTTGGAGCTGCACTCATCCAGGCAAGTGGAGAATATTCCATCACACTCCTGATTTGTGCCTTGTAGATGGTGGACAGGCTTTGGGGAGTCAGGAGGTGAGTACATGCCGCAAAATCCCAGTCTCTGACCTGCTCTTGTAGCCACAGTGTTTATATGGCTAGTCGAGTTCAGTTTCTGGTCAATGGTAACCCCCAGGACGTTGATAGTGAGGAATTCAGCGATGGTAATGCCATTGATTGTCATGGGGCGATGGTTACACTCTCTCTTGTTGGAGATAGTCATTCGTGTGACACGAATGTTACTTGCCACTTGTCAGCGCAAGCCTGGATATTGTCCAGGTCTTGCTGCATTCGGACATGGACTGCTTCAGTATCTGAGAAGTCGTGATGGTGCTGAACATTGTGCAACCATCAGCGAACATCCCCACTTCTGACCTTATGATGGAAGGAAGGTCATTGATGAAGCAGCTGAAGATGGTTGGGCCGAGGACACTACCCTGAGGAACTCCTGCAGTGATGTCCTGGAGCTGAGATGGCTGGCCTCCAACAACCACAACCACCTTCCTTTATGCTAGGTATGACTCCAATCAGCAGAGAGTTTTCCCCCTGATTCCCATTGACTCCAGTTTTGCTAGGGCTCCTTGATACCACACTCGGTCAAATACGGCCTTGATGTCAAGGGCATTCATTGTCACTTCGCCGCTGGAGTTCAGCTCTTTTGTCCATGTTTGAACCAAGGCTATAATAAGGTCAGAAGCTTAGTGACCCGAGCAGAACCCAAACTGAGCATCAGTGAGCAGGTTATTGCTAAGCAAGTGCCACTTGATAGCACAGTTGATGACCCCTTCTATCACTTTACTGATGATTGAAAGTAGGCTGATGGGTTGGTAATTGGCCAGGTTGGATTTGTACTGTTTTTTGTGTACAGGACATACCTGGGCAATATTCCACATAGCCAGGTAGATACCAGTGTTATATCTGTACTGGAACAGTTTGGCTAGGGGTGTGCCAAGCTATGGAATACAAGTCCTCAGTACTATTGCTGGAATATTGTCTGACCCTATAGCCTTTGCAGTATCCAGTATAACTCACAATAAGAGGTTGTGGTGGAAGAATTAATCCAGGCTGGTCTTTTGGTTCAAGCTGTTTTATTTTCAAGACAACTCTTCAGTGCTACTGACTTCCAAGTGGCTTCCACACAAAGTGTTCCAGCTGTATTTTTTTATTCTATTTAGATGGGACAATCAATGCCCATCACCTGTTTAACTAGCAATTGGTTTTAACAAGGTGATTGCCATATTAACATCCAGTGCCTTGAGCCGTTTCTTCATATCATGTGGAGTGAATCGAATTGGCTGAAGACCATAAGACATAGGAGCAGAAATTAGGCCATTCGGCCCATCGAGTCTGCTCCGCCATTCAATCATGGCTGATAAGTTTCTCAACCCCACTCTCCTGCCTTCTCCCGGTAACGTTTGATCCCCTTACCAATCAAGAACCTATCTATCTCGGTCTTAAATACACTCAATGACTGACATCTGTGATGCTGGGGACCTCCGGAGGAGGCCAAGATGGATTATCCACTCAGCAATTCTGGCTGAAAATTGTTGCGAATGCTTCAGCCTTATCTTTTGCACTGATGTGCTGGGTCCTCCATCATTGAGGATGGGGATATTTGTGGAGCCTCCTCCTGCAGTTTCATTGTCCACCACCATTCACGAATGGATGTGGCAGGACTGTAGAGCTTAGATCAGATTTGTTGGTTGTGGGATTGCTTAGCTCTGTCTATCACTTGTTGCTTATGCTGTTTGGCACACAAGTAGTCCTGTGTTATAGCTTCACCAGGTTGACACCTCATTTTTAGGTATGCCTGGTGCTGCTCCTGGCATGCCCTCCTGCACTCTTCATTGAATCAGGGTTGATCCCCTGGCTTGGCAGCAATGGTAGAGTGGGGGATATGTCAGACCATGAGGTTACAGATTTTGGTTGAGTACAATTCTGCTGCTACTGATGGCCCACAGCACCTCATGGATGCCCAGTATTGCTAGATATGTTTGAAATATATCCCATTTAGCACGGTGGTAGTGCCACACAACATGATGGAGGGTATCCTCAATGTGATGATGGGACTTCTCCACAAGGACTGTGCAGTGGTCTCTCCTAACCATACTGTCATGGACAGATGCATCTGCGGCAGGCAGGTTGGTGAGGATGAGGTCAAGTATGTTTTCCATCTTGTTGGTTCCCTCACCACCTGCCGCAGACCTAGTTTAGCAGTTATGTCCTTTAGGACTTGGCCAGCTCGGTCTGTGGTGGTGCTACTAAGCCACTCGTAGTGATGGACATTGAATTCCCCCACACAGAGTACATTCTCCACCATTGCCACTCTCAGTGCTCCCTCCAAATGGTGTTCAAATGGTGGAGGAGCACTGATTCATCAGCCAAGGAGGGGTCAGTACGTAGTAATCAGCAGGATGTTTTCTTGCAACTCCCTCCCGACGGTGCACCACTGTTCCGCCACCTCTGCTGGTCTGTCCTGCCTGTCCCAGAGATGGTGATGGTGGTGTCTGGGACATGATCTGTGAGGTATGATTCCATGAGTATGCCTATTGCTTGACTAGTCTGTGAGACAGCTCTCCCAATTTTGGCACAAGCCCCCAGATGTTAGTAATGAGGACTTTGCAGGGTCGACAGGGCTGCAATTGCCATTGTCACTTCCTGTGCCATCATTTGATACATCTGAGTGAGTGACTTGCTAGGCCATTTCAGAGCGTATTTAAGAGTCAACCACTTCAGCCAGGGGCATTAGTGAACCAAATGGCTTTTTATGACAATTAAACAAGGGTTTTTGGTTATCATTAGACTTTTAATTCCAGATTTGTTATTGAATTCAAATTCCATCATTTGTTGTGGTGGGATTCGAACCCAGGTCCCCAGAGCATTCCCGTGGTTCTCTGGATTACCAGTCCAGTGACAATACCAAATGCTACCGCCTCCCCACCGCTTCTCCATTGATCTATCCCCTAGCCTAGTATCCCAGTTCATTCCAGCTAGCTCAGCTCACATAGATGCTCTTATTTAAGTTTAAAATACCAGTGTTAGACCCTCTCTTCTCCCTTTCGAACTGGATGTAAAATTCAATCATATTGTGGTCACTGCTACCCAGGAGTGCCTTTACTTTGAGGTCATTAGTTAATCCTGTCACATTACACAATACCAAGTCTAATATAGCCTGCTCTCTGGTTGGTTCCAGAATGTGCTGCTCTAAAAATCTATCACAAAAGCATTCTATGAACTCCTCAACCAGGCTACTACAGCCAGTCTGATTTTTCCATAATCACCCATGATGATTGCCATTCCTTTATCACAAGCACCCAATATTTCTTCTTGTATAGTTTGTCCTACATTGTGGTTACTGTTACACCCACTAGTGACTTCTTTCCCCTAGTATTCCTCATCTCTACACAAACCGATTCCATATCCTGATCTCCTGAACCAAGGTCATCTCTAACTATTGCACCAATGCCATCCTTGATAACAGTGCTACCCCTCCATCTTAATCTAGCTTCCTATTCTTCTTGAATGTCATATACCCCTCAATATTCAGGACCCAATCTTAGTCATGCTGCAGCCACGTCTCCGAAACGATACCTGGCTCCTCATACTGACTATGCAGAACCTCCTTCCTTGTCCTGCCTCTGTCGTTGGTACCTACATGGACCATGACAACTGGATCCTCCCCTTCCCACTGCAAGTTCCTCCCTAGTCCTGAGCAGATGTCCCGAATCCTGGCACCAGGCAGTCAACACCTATCTGCCTTCTTGACTCTCGCTCTTTGCTGCAGAGAACAGTGTCAATCTCCCTCACTATATTATCCCCTACTACCACTACATTCCTGTTTGCTACCCAATATGAACAGCTTTGTGTAACATGGTGCCATGGCCAGTCTGCTCATCCACCTTGCAGACCTCGCTTTCGTGCACACAGGTTGTGAGCACCTCAAACCCGTTCGACAATTGCAAAGTCTGAGGCTCCTCCACTACACTCTGCTCGGCCCCATTACCTGTCTCACTCACGGTCACGTCCTCCTGTCCCGCACCAAAACATACAACCCTCTTCTAAAAGGCATGACTGCCTTCTGGAACAAAGTGTCCAGGTATTTCTCCTGCTCCCTTATGTTGTGCAGCGCCTGCAGTTCGGCTTCCAAATCAGTAATTCTGATCCAGATTCATCCGGATCGGGAGTGTTGAACGAATACTTCACATCCATCTTCACCCAAGAGAATGAGGATGAAGGTATCGAACTCGGGGAGAGAGATTGCGAGGGTTCTTGAGCAAATTGATATAGGGAGTGACAAGGTATTGGAGGTGATGGCAGGCTTAAAAGTGGACAAATCTCCAGGTCCGGATAATTTGTGTCCCAGACTGCTGAGGGAGGCAAGAGAGGAGATCGCAGGGGCTCTGACCCAAATTCCTCTCTGGCCACAGGGGAGATGCCAGAGGACTGGGTAACAGCTAATGTGGTTCCGCTATTTAAGAAGGGTCATAGAGATAAGCCAGGGAACTACAGGCCAGTGAATCTCATGTCAATGGTAGGGAAACTATTGGAGAAAATTCTGAAGGAGAGAATCTGTCTCCACTTGGAGAGGCAAGGTTTGATCAGGGATAGTCAGCATGGCTTTGTCAGAGGGAGGTCATGCCTAACACATTTGATTGAATTTTTTGAGGAGGTGACCAGGCGTGTAGATGAGGGTAATGCAGCTGATGTAGTTTATATGGATTTCAACAAAGCCTTTGACAAGGTCCCACATGGGAGACTTATAAAGAAGGCAAATGCACATGGGATACAGGGTCATTTGATAAGGTGGATTCAAAATTAGCTTAGTTGTAGGAGACAGAGGGTGATGACAGAAGGATGCTTTAGTGACTGGAAGCCCGTGTCCAGTGGTGTACACAGGGATCTGTGCTGGGTCCCCTATTATTCGTCATTTATATAAACGACATAGATGACTATGTGGGGGGGTAGGATTAGTAAGTTTGCGAATGACACAAAGATTGGCCGGGTGGTTAACAGTGAGGTTGAGTGTCTTGGGCTACAGGAAGATATAGAAGGGATGGTCAAATGGGTAGATAAGTGGCAGATGGAATTTAACCCTGAAAAGTGTGAGGTGATACACTTTGGAAGGAGTAATTTGACAAGGAAGTATTGAATGAACGGCATGACACTAAGAAGTTCTGAGGAACAAAGGCGCCTTGGCGTGTGTGTCCATAGATCTCTGAAGGCGGAGGGGCATGTTAGTGGGGTGGTGAAAAAGGCATCTGGGACACTTGCCTTTATCAATCGAAGCATAGATTACAAAAGTAGGGAGATCATGTTGGAGTTGTATAGAACCTTGTTGAGGCCACAGCTGGAGTACTGTGTGCAGTTCTGGTCACCACATTATAGGAAGGATGTGATTGCACTGGAGGGGTTGCAGAGGAGATTCACCAGGATGTTGCCTGGGATGAAACATTTAAGTTATGAAGAGAGGTTGGATAGACTTGGGTTGTTTTCGTTGGAGCAGAGAAGACTGAGGGGTGACCTGATTGAGGTGTACAAGATTATGAGGGGCATGGTCAGGGTGGTTAGGGAGCAGCTGTTCCCCCTAGTTGAAGGGTCAGTCACAAGGGGACATAAGTTCAAGGTGAGGGGCAGGAGGTTTAGGGGGGATGTGAGGAAAAACTTTTTTACCCAGAGGGTAGTGAGTGTCTGGAATGCACTGCCTGGGAGGGTGGTGGAGGCGGGTTGCCTCACATCCTTTAAAAAGTACCTGGATGAGCACTTGGCACGTCATAACATTCAAGGCTATGTGCCAAGTGCTGGTAAATGGGATTAGGTAGATAGGTCAGGTGTTTCTCATGTGTTGGTGCAGACTCGATGGGCCGAAGGGCCTCTTCTGCACTCTGATTCTGTGATCAGCTGAGGGGATGCGGTAGGTGGTACACAGCAGGAAGTTTCCTTCCCTGTGTTTGACCTGATGCTATGAGACTTCATGGGATCTGGAGCTTAGGATTCTCAGCACCACTCCCTCCCTGTACACTACTGTGCCACCACCTCTGGTTGGTCTGTCCTGCTGGTAGGACAGGATGTACCCAAGGATGGTGGCGTCTGGGACATTTTCTGTAAGGTATGGTTCAGTGAGTGTCACAATGTCAGGCTATTGCTTGATTAGTCTTTGGGTCAACCCTCCCAATTCTGGCACAAAGCACCCAGATGTTAATGAGGAGGACTTTGCAGGGTCAACAGGGTAAGTTGTGCATTTTTCGTTTCCGGTTCCTCAGCCAATGCCGGGTGATCTGTCCGGTTTAATTTTTTCTTTTGGAGAAATATTCTTTATTCATAAAATATCTGAAAGATCATTACAAAACATTTAAAAATGGCCATCACAATAAGTGCAATCATATTCAAGTTTTCGACATCGAACATGAGGTGCTTCAATACAATCAATGAACATTACAGACATTTCAACACAGTCATTATAGACAGTCAGACAGTGCAGTGCTATTTAAGTTATCTACATAGATCATGTTCCACTCTGAGGTGCTTCAATACAATTGCGATACATGTAGTATTCGCTGTATACGTTCATTGTGAGTCATACAGTCTGAGGGGTCTATATAATTCCGATTTAATTCTTATTCAGCTTTTCATAGCGGTTCGATATAACTGAGTGGCTTGCTAGGGCTTTTCAGAGGACAGTTCAGCCACATTTCTCTGGGTCTGGAGTCACATGTAGGCCAGATCAGGTCAGGACAGCAAATTTCCTTCCCTGAACCAGATGGGTTTTTACATCAATTCAGTAGTTTCCTGATCACCATGACTGTGACTAGCTTTTTATTCTAGGTTTATTGATGAATTGCATTTAAATTCCCCCAGCTGCATGGTGGGATTTGAACTCGTGTCTCCAGATCATAGTCAGGGCCTCTGGATTACTAGTCCAGTAACGTAACCACCACGCTCCCCTTCCCTCTTGCTGCACAGCTTTACACATGGTTGACGTGTTTCAGATGGTGTCTGGTTGTCCTAATACTTTAGCCAGGTTCTGATTTGGTGGCCTTTGGTGGGGGTCCTGGATTAACAGTCTGCGTCTCTCCTCAGGTCCGACACCGAATATCTGGGCAGGTGATGGTCCTCAAGATGAACAAGCTGCCGAGTAACCGTGCCAACATGCTACGTGAGGTGCAACTGATGAACCGGCTCTCGCACCCCAACATCCTGCGGTGAGCCCTTTGCTGCTCATTTCTCCCTCTTTATCTCTCCGTCACACTCCACCTCTCCTAAAACCTCCTCTGAAATCTACCTCTACCATTGTGCCTTTTGTTCTGAATCTGATCTCGAGTTGTTGGCGTCACTAGTAAGATCAGCATTTACATCCCAAGTCTAGCTACCCTTCAGAAGGTGGTGGTGGGTCCTCTTGAATCTCTTGTGGTGTAGGTACACCAACAGTGCCGTTCCGGAGGAAGGACAAGCATTTTGACTCAGCAACAATGAAGAAATGACCACTATGTGTCAAAGTTGGGATGGTGTGTGACTTCGAGGAGAATTTGGAGGTGATGGCCTTCCCATGCACCCACTGTCCCTTGTCTTTCCAGGACATGGAGATTGCAGGTTTGGAATCTGCTGCCTTTGGCCACTCACCCAACTCTATCCCCTCTGCTGATTAGTGTAATTTCTTTGATAATATTTGGTGTGTTTTTTATTCAATCTGCCTTATTATTTCTCATGCCAACAGGAATCTCTTCTCTCAGGAAGTTGCGAATATTTGGAGTCCTGTACTCCAGAGAGCAGGAGGCTGAGTCCTTGAATACATTCAAGTTTGAGATAGACAGATTTTTGAACTGTAAGGGAATCAAGGGTTATGGGGATCAGGCAGGATAGTGAAGTTGAGGTCAATATCCAATCAGCCAGGATATCATTGAATGATGAAGCAGACTCAAAGATCTAAATGGCCTGCTCCTGCTCCTAATTCTTAAGTTCTTATGATCTGCTCAAACATCATTCCTATACTCACTGACCCGAGTTGGCTCCTGATCCCCAGATTCTCCAAAGTAAAGTTCTCATTTTTCTGTTTCAATCCCTGTCCTCATGCTTTCCTATCTCTGCAATCTACCCCCAGCCCTACAACACCATCTGACTCAACTTTCTATTCACCTGACTCTGGCCTGTTGTGCATCTCCCACTTCCCTCACCCTACCACTAGTGGCTGTGCCTTCAGTCATTTAAACCCCACACTCTGGAGTTCCCTAAATCCCTCTGCGTCTCCACCTTCCCTCTCTTATCTCTCTCCTTTTGACTCCTGGGGTAGAATTTTATGGTCCCTTGCTGGCGGGTTTGTAGATGGGGAGGGCCTGTAAAATGCCCCGGATGGCCTTTCCACTGCCCTCCTGCCTGCCCCGGCCCTTTACATGGGTGGGCGAGGCCTAGGACGGCCTGTCACACTCGCCCCAATTGAAGGCCAATTATTGGCTACTTAAGGGCTGCTTCCTGCCCAGCCTCAATTTTGAGGTTGGCGGGAGGAGGTCGGGTACGGAAGAGAAGCACGGCAGGTTACCCTGCTTAGGCCTTGCGTGGGAAGGGGAGGGCCCTCCATCTCTGGCCCCATTTCCCGACTGGCCCCCACCTCTCACAAGATCTGTCCCTCTCCCCACCACCTCCCGCCACCCAAACCTCCAACCCAAACCTCACCATCAAGCCCCCCAACTCTCATCTCCTTTCTCAGAGCCTCCCTTTCTGTCCCTGTCATGACACCCTCCTGGCACTTAGCTTCATCCTGGTTCCAGCACTGACTCATAGGGCTGCTTGTAGTCCCAACAGTGGCTACTGCTCCCGGTCACATCTGAGGCGAGACTTCCTCCTAAGTAAGCGGTAGAGGTCCCACCTGCAGCCAGTAAATGGCTATGGGACAGCCGACATCAGCAGGAATGCATTCGCCACCAAATCTCTGGGTGAGAGGGCAGGAAATCTCACCATCCTTTAAATTCTGCCCAAAGGCTTGCATTTATGTAGTGCCTTTTTTTGATCTTAGGCCATTCCAAAGTTTTATGTCCACCTGAGGGCTGATTAGGCCTAGGTTTAGAGTCTCGTCCATAAACTGACACCTCTGACAGTGCTGCACTTCCCTTGCAGGGGTGTGTCAGCCTTGATTTTTGTGCTCAAGTCCTGTACAGGAACTTGAACTCATAACCTTCTGACTCATGTGAGAGTGCTACCCACTGAGCCATGGCTGACAAACTGCTGGGACAGTCCCAACTCCATAGCAGTCCCTTGCATCTGAAGGAAGGGAAGGGAAAGGGAAGGGAAATCCAATCAGTAAGACCAAGGAAAAATAATGGGAGCAATGAAGAAGATGGAAAAGGAGATAAAGAAAGACAGAGAGGCCCCGCATTTCAGTAGCGCCTTTCACAACCTCAGGACACCGTGAAGCACTTTATAGACAATGAAGTACTTTTTGTAGTGTATTGTAATCTAGGAAACGTGGCAGCCAATTGATGCGCAGCATGATCCCACAAGCAGCAAATGTAATAAATGACCAGATAATCTGTTTTTTACTGATGTCGGTTGAGGGTTAAATATTGGCCAAAGTACCAGGCAGAAGTCCCCTGCTCTTCTTCGAAAATAGTGCTGTGGGGATCCTTTATGGCCACCTAAGAGGGCTGGCAGGGCCTATGTTTAACGTCTCGTCTGAAACACCGCACCTCTGACAGTGTAGCACTCCCTCAGTACTGCAGTGAAGGGTCAGCCTGGATTTACATGAGGGGAAAGAACTTATATTCAACAGGTGCGGAAGGGCAGAGAGACTTTTTAAGATATAATTTCACACTGTTAGTTAGGGGTGATTGGCAGTTTTGTTTGAAGGAAAAAATCAAGTTTTTCCCTTCACTATTTTGATAGATGTGTTAACATGTTTATAATAAGAGGTTAATTTGGTCTGTTCTTGATAAGTGTTCACATGTTAAAACCATGGACAGTACTTTCTATCCTTGTATGTTCTCAGATCACAGGGCTCTAACATATGAACATGCTTTATTTTACCAGCATATACTTCTTCTCTGTAGACTAAATGACAACACTGCGTTACAGAGATATAGTCACACTTTATATCGGAGCTGTGAGCCAGAACCAGGCTGTGAGTGTAATGAAATCCTCTCCACAGAGCTCAGATTTCCTGCTGTGATTTATAAAATTGACAAAGTGTTTCAAATTGCCAGTCACAGCAGCCGTCTCAGGACCTCCCTCTCCTCGGGTGCCGGATGTTTGTGAAGGGTAGAACAGGTGTTAACTAAAGTATCTGCCATGGCTTAGTGAGTAGCACTCTCGTCACGTGTTGTCGGAAGGTTTCAGGGACTTGAGCCCATAATCCCGGCTGACATTCCCAGTGCAGTAATGAAGGGGTGCTGCACTGTCAGATGTGCCATCTTTCGGATAAGACATTAAACCGAGGGCCCCCCCGTCCCCACAGATGCTGTGGCACTATTTTCTAAGAAGGGCACGGGAGTTGTCCCCAGTGTCCTGGCCAATATTTACACCTTAACCAACAACACTAAAAAGGAGGTGATTTGGTCATTATCACTTTGTTTGTGGGAACTTGCTGTGCATAGTTTGGCTAATGCTTTTCCTACATTAGAGCATGAGGAAAAGCTTTTTCACACAGCAAGTGGTTAAGGTCTAGAATGCACTGCCCGAGAATGTGGTGGAGGCAGGTCCAATTGAGGCATTCAAAAGGGAATTTGATAATTATCTGGACTACTCTGTCCAGACCCCTCATGATTTTGAAAACTTCTATCAAGTCTCCTCTTAGCCTTCTCCTCTCCAAGGAACATAGTCCCAACTTCTCCAATCTTTCCTCATAACTGAAGTGTCTCATCCCTGGAACCATTCTCATAAACCTCCTCTGCACTCTCTCGAATGCATTCACATCCTTCCTATAGTGTGGCGCCCAGAACTGTCCACAATACTCTAGCTGAGGCCTAACCAGTGTCCAATATAAGTCCATCATAACCTCCGTGCTCTTGTACTCTATGCCCTTATTAATGAAGCTTAGAATATTGTATGCTTTAGAAACAGCTCTTTCTACCTGTCCTGCCACCCTTAATGACTTATGTACCTATACATCTGCACACCCTTTAGAATAATATCCTTTATTTTATAATGTCTCTCCATGTTCTTTGTACCAATACTACAGAAACATGTTGATGGATTAAGTGAATGGACAAAATTGAGGCAAAGGCAATTTTAAAAAACTTCTCCCACAGCTATGGGCTTCGCTAGGCCAGCATTTTTATTGCCCATTCCTAATTGTCCTTGAGAAGGTGGTGGTGAGCTGCCTTCTTGAACCGCTGCAGTCCATGTGGTATAGGCACACCCATAGTGCTGTTTGTGGGGGCAGAGGGGAGTTCCAGGATTTTGACCCAGCAACAGAGAAGCAAATGAGATCATCCACTTTGGACCTAAAAAGGAAGAACAAGGCCCTTTCTAAATAGTGAAAAGGTGAAAACAGTGGCCGTTCAAAGAAACATGGGGCTCCAGGTATACTGATTATTTAAATGTCATGAACAGGTACAGAAAACAATCAAAAAGGTTAATGGAATGCTGGCCTTCATCTTCTCACCGTGTTCCTCAAACCCTCTCATTATCTACGGACCCGTAATTCCCAATTTTAACTTGGGGTGGTGGGAATGAGATGTGCAGAGGAGGGGAGTGAGGTGTGTGAAGTGGTGAGGTATGCAAGTTTGGGGTGGGTAGTGAGATGTGCGGATGGTGAGAGATGTGTGAGGGTGTTAGATGCTCTGGGGGAAGGAAGCAGGAAGTACTCTTGTTGGGCCCAGGCTATAAGATAAGTGATAGGGTTGGGGACCATCCCCAGAGATGATTGGGGTCAGGGCGAGTGGGAGGGACGCCGAGGGCATAGTATAAACCTTGCAAAAGTTAAACAATTGAAGTTCAATCCTCCTAGCCGTTAGGTCTCACTGACAGTTCTGGTACTGGGATTCACTTCTGTGACCAGCAGTTAAAGCCACAATGGGGTCTGAATAATGTCATCGGGCTCTCATGTCAAGGTATCATCGATGCCCCTATCTACCTGCTTCATAATTAGAATTGGTCAGGGTTAAAATGGTGGGGCAAAGGGAAGGCAATAGAAATTGTCTGAAGGTCAGTTATCTTCCCCCCCGCACCAGTTCCTGCCAATCAGGCATGGTTAAAATTGGGCCTGACACAACCTGAATTCTTGACATACCAATTTTAAATGGAGAATTCCAGAAATAATAATAACAATGCCACCCATCCACCACCTTAAATAATCACTCCCTCCATCACCAACACACAGTAGCAGCAGTGTGCACCATCTACAAGATGCACAACACAACTCACCAAGACTCCTTCAACAGCACCTTCCAAACCCACAACCGCTACCACCTAGAAGGACAGCAGATGCATGGCAATACCACCACCTGCAAGTTCCCCTCCAAGTCACGCACCATCCTGACTTGGAACTATATTGCCATTCCTTCACTGCCCCTGGGTCAAAACTCTGAAAATCCTTTCCTAACAGCACTGTGGATATTCTGCGCCACATGGACTGCGGCGGTTCAAGAAGGCGGCTCACCAGCACCTTTTCAAAGGCAACTAGGATTGGGCAATAAATGCTGGTTTTGGTAGCGATGGCCACATCCCATGAACGAATAAATAAAAACAAATAAGGAGTGTGAGGTTTGATGAAGGACCTTCACTCGACACCTTAACCCATCAGTTCCTTCACTACCGGGTGCATGGGGCCTGTTCTTATTTTATGTCCATATGTAGTATTTACAGCACAGAAACAGGCCATTCTGCCCAACTGTTCGATGCCTGCATTCATGCTTCACAAAAGCTTCCTCCCATCCTAATTTCAACTAAGCCTATCATCATAACCTTCTATTCCCTTCTCCCCCACATATTTGTCATATTTGTCCATCTTCCTCAAAAATGCATCTATACTATTTGCCTCAACTACTCCTTGTGGTGGATTTGCACACTCGAAGCACTCACTGGGTAAAGAAGTTTCTCCTGAATTCCCCATTGGACTTGTTGGTGACTGTTGTATGTGTTTGGCCCCTAGCCTTCATCCCCCCACAACTGACAATGGTGGACTTTTCCCAACTCGCCGCAGGTTTTGTGGCGGGCGGGAGTGGAGAATCCAGCAGCGGTCAAGAAGTCAGAAAGCCTCTGGCCTAAAAGTTTGTGATTCTGCCAATGGTGGGTTAATGATGGGTTGTTTATCTCACTGCCTAGTGGCGTGAACGCCACTTACATTCATTACCATCTCATGAATGCTCATAAAAACAGCTGCTTGCCTTCCAATCTTGCGTCACACTAGCAGGAATTTACGTTGGCCTGAAACGCGTTTGAAAAGCAGTGGCATGCACATGTTGGACCTCTGTTCCCTCGTGACTTCAAGTTGAGTGCAACATACACAGCCTACTTGCTATAGCGCTGCGCTGGTCTTGTTGTAATGAATGCCACACTGCTGGGGCTGTAGGGTTGGTCTGCTTCTGCACTTTGCCTATGCTGCCCAGAAGGACACCACCGTGCTGCGGTACTCATGCTGGCCTTCACTTTCAGACTTGACCAGTACTGAGGCCAGGGTTGGGGAGTACAGGGGCCTTCTGCTCCCAGTGGCTGACACCATTGTCCGCAAAGACACCACTGGGCAGTGGTACTCGGACAGAACTCCACTTTCAGAAACAAGCATTTTGACTCGGGGTGGGGTGTGAGGAGAGGATGGGGATGACCAACACAAGGGGGGCAATGGGGAAGGAAGGCTATACAAGGGCTGTGAGGGGAGCATGGGGGCACATATGAACAAGGGGCAGGAGTAGGCCATTCAGCCCCTCGAGCCTACTCTGCCATTTCATAAGATCATGGCTGATCTGATAGTAACCCCAAATCTGAATCCTACCTACCACCCCTTTGATTACCAAGAATCTATCCACCTCTGCCTTAAAAATATTCAAAGACTCTGCTTCCACCAGGAAGAGAGTTCCAAAGACTCTCAACCCTCTGAGAGAAAAAATTTCACCTCATCTCCGTTTTAAATGGGCAACCCCTTATTTTTAAACAGTGACTCCTGGCTCTAGATTCTCCCACAAGAGGAAACATCCTCTCCACATCCATCCTGTCAAGATTCCTCAGGATCTTATATATTTGAATTGAGTGTCTCTTACTCTTTTAAACTCCAGCGGATACAAGCCTAGCCTGTCCAACCTCTCCTCATAAGACAACCCACCCATTCCAGGTATAAGTCTGGTAAACCTTCTCTGAACTGCTTCCAACACATTTACATCCTTCCTTAAATAAGGTGACCAATACTGTACACAGTACTCCAGAAATGGTCTCACCAGTGCTTTGTATAACTGAAGCATAACATCCCTACTTTTGATTTCAATTCCCCTTGCAATAAATGATAACATTCTATTAGCTTTCTTAATTACTTGCTGTACTTACATACTAGTCTTTTGCGATTCATGCACTAAGCCACCCAGATCCCTTTGTATCTCGGAGCTCTGCAATTTCTCACCTTTTAGATAATATGTCTCCCTTTTATTCTTCCTGCCAAAATGGACAATTTCATATTTTCCCACATTATAGTCCATTTTCCAGATCTTTGCCCACTCACAACTTATCTATATCCTTTTGTAGCCTCCTTATGTCCTCTTCACAACTTACTTTCCTACCTATCTTTGTGTCATCTGAAAATTTGGCAACCATGTCATCCATCCTTTCATTCAAGTCATTTATATAAATTGTAAACAGTTGAGGTCCCGGCACTGATCTCTGTAGCACACCACTTCTTGCCAACCTGAAAAAGACCCATTTATGCCTACTCTCTGCTTCCTGTTAGCGAGCCAATCCTCTATCCATGCCAATACATTGCCCCTTATACCATGAGCTTTTATTTTCCGCAATAACCTTTGATGTGGCACTTCATCAAATGCCTCTGGAAATCTAAGTACAGCACATCCACTCACAGTCCTTTTACCCACAGCACACGTTAGTTCCTCAAAGAACTCCAATAAGTTGGTTAAACATGATTTCCCTTTCACAAAACCATGTTGACTCTGCCTCATTACCTTGAACTTATCCAAGAGCCCTGCTTTAGCTTCTTTAATAACAGTTTCTAACATTTTTCCTGTGACATACGTTAAGCTAACTGGCCTGTAGTTTCCCGCATTCTGTCTCCCTCACGTTTTGAATAATAGGTTACATTTGCTATCTTCCAATCTAATGGGACCTTCCCCAAATCTAGGGAATTTTGGAACATTAAAACCAATCCATCAACTATCTCACTAGCCACTTCTTTTAAGTCCCTAGGATGAAGTCCATCAGGATCCGGGCACCTGTCAGCCCACAGCTCCAGAAATTTACTCAGTACCACTCCTCTGGTGATTGTAATTTTCCTGAGTTCCTCCCTCCCTTCAATTTCCTGATTTATAGCTGCTTCTGGAATGTTACGTGTATCATTTATCATGAAGACTGATACCAAGTACCTGTTCAACTCATCTGCCATTTCTTTGTTTTCTATTATCAATTCTCCAGACGTACCTTTTATTGGACCAACGCTCACGTTGTTAACTCATTTCTTTTTTCAATATTAATAGAACCTCTTGCTATCTGATTTTATATTTCAGGCTAGGTTTCTCTCGTATTCTAATTCTTCCCTCCTTATTAATCTTTTAGTCTTCCTTTGGGGTTCCTTATATGCTGTTCAATCTTCTGGCCTTCTACCTATCTTTCCAGAATTATATAACTATTCTTTAAGTTTGACACTATCTTTAACCTTTCTAGTTAACCACGGGTGGTGTGTCTGTCCCTTGGACTTATTCTTACTTGTTGGAATGTATCTATTCAGTGTATTCTGAAATAACCCCTTAAATGTTTGCCACTGCATCACTATGAACCTATCCATTAACCTAATTTTCCATAAGACCATAAGACGTAGGAGCAGAAGAAGGCCATTCGGCCTACTGAGTCTGCTCCGCCATTCAACGAGATCATGGCTGATCTGATAATCCTTAACTCTACTTTCCTGCCTTTTCCCCGTAACCCTTGATTCCCTTACTGATTAAAAATCTGTCTATCTCAGCCTTGAATATACTTAATGACCCAGCCTCAATAGCCCTCTACAGTAAAGAATTCCACAGATTCACTACTCTTTGAGAGAAATTCCTCCCCATCTCTGTCTTAAATGGGCGACCCCTTACTCTGAGATCTCCCACAAGAGGAAACAACGTCTCAGCATCTACCCTGTCAAGCCCCCTAAGAATCTTATATGTTTCAATAAGGTCGCCTCTCATTCTTCTAAACTCCACTGAGTACAGGCCCAACCTACTCAACCTCTCCTCATAAGAGAATCCCTCCATACCCGGGATCAACCTAGTGAATCTTTTCTAGGCTGCCTCTAATGTCAGTACATCTTTCCTTAGATAAGGGGACCAAAACTGTTCACAGTATTCTAGGTGTGGTCTAACTAGTGCCTGGTATAGTTTTAGCAAGACTTCCCTATTTTTATACTCCATTCCCTTTGAAATAAAGGGCAACATTCTATTTGCCTTCTCTATTACGTATTGAACTTGTATGTTAGCTTTTTGTGATTAATGCATGAGGATCCCCAAATCCCTCTGTGCTGCAGCTTTCTGCAGTCTTTCTCCATTTAAATAATATTCAGCTCCTCTATTCTTCCTGCCAAAGTGCATAACCTCACGTTTTCCCACATTATATTCCATCTGCCAAGTTTTTGCCCACTCACTTAACCTGTCTTTACCCCTCTGTAGACTCTGTGTCATCTTCACCGCTTGCCTTCCCACCTATTTTTGTGTCATCCGCAAACTTAGCGATAATGCATTCATTTCACCCATCTAATTCTTTAATATATATTGTAAATAATAGTGGCCCCAGCACTGATCCTTGTGGCACTCCACGAGCTACAGGTTGTCATCCTGAAAATGTCCCCCTCATCCCAACTCTCTGTCTTCTATTAGTTAGCCAATCCTCTATCCATGCTAATATACTACCCCCAACACCATGGGCTTTTATCTTATTAAGTAGCCTTATGTGTAGTACCTTATCGAACGCCTTTTGGAAATTCAAATATATTACATCTACTGGTTCCCCTTTATCTATCTTGCTTGTTACCTCCTCAAAGAATTCTAATAAAATTGTCAGGTATGATTTCCCCTTCATGAAGCCATGCTGATTCTGCTTGGTTATATTATGCATTTCTAAATGCTCTGCTATTACATCGTTTATAATAGACTCTAACATTTTCCCAATGTCGAATGTTAAGCTAACTGGCCTATAGTTACTTGTATTTTGTCTCCCTCACATTTTGAATAAGGGTGTTACATTGGCAGTTTTCCAATCCGCTGGGACTTTTCCAGAATCTAAGGATCCTTGGAAGATTACGACCAGTGCATCCACTATCTCTGCAGCTATTTCCTTTAATATCCTAGGATGCAACCCATCAGGTCCAGGGGATCTATCGGCCTTTGGCCCCATTAGTTTCCCTAGTACTTTTTCTCTAGTGATAGTTATTGTATTTATTTCCTTCCCCCCTCTTTTGCCCCTTGATTATTTAGAATTTTTGGTATGCTATTAGTCTTTACTACCGTTAAGGCTGATGCAAAGTATTTATTCAACTCCTCTGCCATTTCCTGGTTCCCCATTATTATTTCTCCAGCCTCATTCTCTAAGCGGCCTATGTTCACTTTGGCCTCTCTCTTCCTTTTTATGGGCAGAATTTTGCCCTCGTTGAGTGTGCTCGGCGGGGGCGAGTGGGAGCGACTGCGAAACAGACTGCTGCCCGCGATCGGGCTGCACCGTGATTTCACTGTGGCAGCCCAATTAAGGCCCGCCCAGCATGACCGCTGGCTGCAGAATGTTTGAGAGGGGGTGGGAGGGGCCTTGTCAGCTGCTGGGTCCAATGGTGACCTGGCGGCTGGCTCAAAAACGGCGCAGGCAGCTGCAGGGACGCTGCTGGCGTCAGAATTGCTGCGACGACATGGCTGCAAACGAAGATGTAGACACCGGGCAAGAGGTGAGGCCGGCTGGGCACATGGCCTCCCATTTTTTGAATGACACCCTTGCTGCCCTCCTGGAGGAGGTGGCTGCTGGAAGGGGACACCCTTGTCCCCAGAGATGGGACGAGGAGGCCACTGCACCTCACAAAGAGGGCATGGAAGGAGATGGCAACTTGGGTGAGCAGCCACGGCGTGGTGCAGCGCACCTGGGTACAGTGCCAGAAGCACTTCAATGACCTGTTGCGCTGATGAAGGGTGAGTACCGTGTTGGCGTGGGTCAGTGTGTTGAAGTGTTTTGGGCTGGCCATCCCCCCCGTGGAGCTCCGGGGTGTTAGAGTCTGAGTGCCAACAGTCAATGGCGCTGGAGCTGGCCAAGGGGGTGAGTGCTGGCTGCTTTGACTGAGTGCCTTGCGGCTCGAGGGCCACAACTTGGATGTGCCCTGCAAGGTGCTTCTCAGCTGGGGTTGTCCAGGCTGCAATGGCGCTGCAGGTAGAGAGAGGACTAACCAATGCTCCTCTGTCCTTTTAGGAGAAGACAATATTGAGAGGTGGTGGATAGGCAGAGGACCCCCACACCTCCTCATTCTCTCTAGATACAAGCAGGAGGCCTTGGAGCTCGAGAGGTGCCATGCACCCCGATCAACTGGCAGCGGTGAGGCTGGGGTGTCAGACGAAGGTAAGAGGTGCACTGAGGTGAGAGTTTCTGATGGTGCAAACATTCTTGTGCAGTCTCATCTTTGATGGGAGCCTCCAGACTGGATTCCTCATTAATCATTGAAAGACAATGGCACCATGGTGATGACCTCCATTGTCTCACCAGGATGCCTGGCATGCACAGTTACAGTGTGATGACTTTAACTAATGACATGTCCTCCTTCTCCCTTAGATCTGCCACCAAGCAGCCAATCTCAGGACCTCTAGGAGCTACCCCTGACACCGGAGTACCACCATGCTCCAGAAGCACCTGTGTCACACCCACTCTCTGAACCAGGCACAAGCGCAGACACCAGCACCTCGGTGGACATTAGTTTGGCGGCTAGTATCTCGGTGCACATTGATGAGGGCACGTCACACTTGCTGGAGGTGCAGGCGGAGGCAGAGAGGAGGCATGGTCTCTGTTGTGGAGGAGTCTCTGGGGAGTATCAGCAATGCGTTGACCCTCATGGCCGAGCGCAATGCCTCCTCCATGGAGAGAGTGGCGACTCTCATGGAGAGGCTGCTCCAGGAACAGAATCGGGTTCCTGGGGTTGCGGTCAGACCTGCAGCCCTCACACAGGCGCTGACATCACATGGTCAGTGTCCGTGTGTGAGATGGATGAGGCACCCAACGTGAGGTTGCTGTGGACAGAGTCTGTCGTCTCTGCGGGCTCCTGTCAGGGCACTCTGGATGATGGCAGCAGCTCCTCTGTCCCTCTGCCAGTAACCGTTGGATCTGATGAGGCTGCAGCGACTGGGGAGATGCCAGCCATTGCACCGGCTGCTCCCTCCCAGGTGGGGCCATCAGAGGCTCCACTGGCCAGAGGACGATCGCCAAGATCATCAAGACCAACAACAATAGCAGAGTCAGCAGGCTGTCTCCAATCCTGGTGCCAGCGAGGGGGGAGCACCTAGATGTAGCACCCGTAAACATAAGTTTAAAGCACCTTAAGCACAAGAGGGACTGGTCACATGTGATCTTTTCTCCCTTTTTTTTCTTATTTTAATGGTGTGACCATCAACACCTAATATTGCTCTGTTAATAATCTGTCAGTGCCAACATTATTATTACATTTGCTTTTGTGTTATTGGCCTGAGTATGCTTCATTTGTTTTGTAGGTGCAGTGTACAGCAGTATGTAATACTGGATGTGGGTGGCTCGAAACTCTATTGCACAGACACTGAGTGTATCTTGGGGGCAAAGGAAAGGGTCATTTCTGAGATCCAAGATGGTGGCGGCAGCCCTGGCATGAGGTGCTAGTGCTTATTTGGCAGCCTAGCTGAAGGAGCTTTGGATCAAGGCGTCCCTGGTGTCCCTGCCTCCCTGGAGGTTACCGAGGTCTGGCTCCATGCCCTCAGTGTTCTCCTCACCGTGCTCCTCTTCTGACTCACTACTGGTTTCATCATCTGTGGCCTATGGAGCTACGTCAAGATCCTCTTCCTCCAATGGGTCCCCCCTTGCCAGTGCCAGATTGTGGAGAGCGCAACATATACCCACTATCAGTGACACCCGCTCTGGGGGGTATTGCAGTGCTCCCCCTGAATGGTCCAGGCATCGGACCACATCTTGAGAAGACCTATGGTTCTCTCTACCACCGCCCTTGTGGAGGCATGTCTCCTGTTGTACCGCTGCTCTGCCTCTGTTCTTGTCTGGCGGAGAAGCGTCATGAACCGCCTTTTCAAGGGATAGCCCTTGTCACCCAGCAGCCATCCATCCAGTTGGCCTGGAGCACTGAGGAGCCTCATCCGGAGCTGATCTCAGGCCCAATCATCTGACAGATGGAAGTCACTGTCTCCCTTGAGAGGCGGAGCCTCCTTCGGCATTGCACGTCAGACATATTGAGGAAGCTGCATTGCCGCTTGTAAACCTTGGCAGCAGGATAGTGGTGTCTCCTGCGGCCCCTTCTGCCTGGACTTCCTGCTGCCCCTGCACCCCTTGTGCCTGCACCTCTCCTCCCACAGGTCGCTTCTCTGGAAGTTGCACTGGGACACCTGGCCTCCTCTCCCTTCTGTCCCTCTCTTTCCTCCTCAGAGAGGGTGCCTCAAGCGGAGACCACAATCCCCATTACCAGGGTAAGGGAAGGCTGTCTGATACCTGGAAGGTCCAAATCCTCAGGGGGTACTAATAAGTCCTGAAATGATGTATGGAAATGCTAAGAATGAAGCCCTGAACAGAGATGAAGCTGCCAAGTACCAAGAAGCAACCAGCAGCAAACTATCTCCAAAACTCCTCACTGCTCACATTGACAATGCTTTTTATCCCGCCTGTGGATGAGGTTTTGCAAATTGTGGGCAGCTCGCCTGCCCGTTTTGCCCATGTGATGAGTGATCCTTAAATGGCATCTTAATTAATGGCGGGCGCGGCTCCGACTCCTATGCGCGCCCACAGACGAAATATCACGCAAGTGCGCGCTGATGTTGGGACGCTCGCCAGACGTCATTGTGCGTCATTTTACGCTCGTTCGGGTCTGGTGCACGCCCGCCCAACAAGCGGAAAATTCAGCCTTATATATCTAAAGAAGCTCTAACTGTCCGTTTTCATATTACTTACCAGTTTACCCTCAAAGTTTATTTTCTCCATCCTTCTTTTTGGGTGATCTTTTGTTGGTTTTTAAAACTTTCCCAGTCTGCTGGCTTCCCATTAATCTTTGCCACATTGTATGTTTTTTTGTTAACTTTGATACTATCCTTAATTTCCTTGGTTAACTATGGTTGGTTTATCCCCCCTCCTACAATCCTTCTTCCTCACTGGGATATATCTTTGTTGTGAGTCAAGACTATTTTCTTAAATGTCTGCCTTTGTTCATCAACCGTCTTTTCTGCTAAACTCCTTTCCCAGTCCGCTCCAGCCAACTCTGCCCTCATTCCATTGTAATTTCCCTTATTTAAGTTTAGCACAGTTGTTTCTGACCCAAGTTTCTCATTCCCAAACTGAATGCTAAATTTTACCATGTTATGGTCGCTGTTTCCTGGGGGATCTTTTACTCTGAAATCATTTATTGTGCGCTAAGAGCCTCAGCACTGCCGGGGTGGGGGTGGGAGTAGCGCAAGTGCTGGAGTCTGCGCATGTGCGGGGGAGTGCACACTGAAAGCTCCCTGAAGGCACAGAGCTGCCTCAGGGAGCTGACAACTTTTAAATACAAAACTAAACATTTTACAAATGATATAAACATGTCCCCACACGTGACTCAGTCACGTGAAGAGGGACATGTCAAAAATGATGGTAAAAATGTTTTACTTTTTTTTAATAACTGTTGGAAACTTCATCCCTCAAAGGCCCCCTGGCCTATTCGCCCTCATTATCTCCTGATTCATTCTCTGTCCTACAGTATAGCTACTGTTAGGGGCCCTACAGACTATTCCCACCAGTGTCTTCTTCACCTTGTTATTTCTTACCTCCACCCATGTGGATTATACATCTTCCGATCCAAGATCATTTCTTGCTATTGTACTTATTCCATCCCGTACTTTCCTTCCTGCCTGTCCTTTCGAAAAGTCACATAACCCTGAATATTTAGATCAGCTTTGATCTCCTTGTAACCTATGTAATGGATATAAGATCATACCCATTAATCTCTATTTGTGCCGTTAATTTAATTGCATTTAAATAAAGAGCCATAGATTTTGCCTTTTTACCATTTTTCCCCCCTTCGGCCCTATTTGTTGCTGTTTTTTATGTTTGTACACTCTGTCCCTTCCTGTCACACTCTGGGTATCATTACCTAAATAGCTGCCCTGCAATGCTGCCATATCCTTTTGCTTTGTAAGCCTACGTATCCCCTCTCCAGAATCCTCCCCCCTCTATTTAGTTTAAAGCCCTCGCTACAGCCCCAGCTCTACAGCCCTAGTTATTCGATTTGATTCCAATTCACTTTAGCTAGCTTGGCTTTCATGCTCTCATAATTGCCCTTATTTAAGTTTAAAAACATAGTCTCAGACCCACTCCTAGATGAGGAGTACTGTGGTTTTATTTATTGTGTAATGTACCTTTAAGAATAATACTTGTTAGGAAAGATCACATGATCTATAGTAACCAATAGGAGAGTAGCACAGGCTACCTCTAGCAGTCAGTGTAGAGATAGAGTTGGAGCTGGAAGTACACGTGTAGTTGCTGCTGAGTATGTTGTAAATAAACTTAATGTTTCCACCCAAGAAGTGTCTGCAGATCAACTCACCAATAGTACTACTCATTCACCCTTACGGCAAGGATAAAATGGGATTGAACAGAAAAAATGAAGTTAAAAAGAAATCGGCACTGTACCTCACCCAGTGCTTGTAAGTAGCAAGCTCCGTTAGAATTGAAGAAGTAATTCCCTCTCAAAATGCCACAGTTTGGGAGAATTGATCTTTTTGAAACAGCCACAGACAATTGGTTTCATTACATGGAATACCTCACCTTTTTTCAAGTGAATGAAATTACGGAGAAGAGAAGAGGTGAGCGATCCTCTTGAGTACTTGTGGGAGCAAAACCTACAAACGTCTTCAAAGTTTATCGCACCCAGCGCCCTTAGATTCGAAAAATTTCAATGAATTGGTGGACCTCGAATTTTCAACGAAAGCCGTCAGTCATGATGCAGAGGTTCAGCTTTAATTCGCGAAATAGAGCCCTGACTGAGACAATTGCATGCTATGTGGCAAATTTGAAACAGCTGACAGAACTTTGTGAGTTTGGCATGACTCTAAACGACATCCTCAGAGATTGTTTAGTGCGTGATGTGAATGAGGACTCTCTTTAGAAAAGATTATTGTCCGAACTGAATTTGGATTTCAAGAAGGTGCTGGAGATAGCACTGGCCATGGAAAGCGCAGTAAGAGATTCAAAAGCAATACAGGGTGTGCAGAATATGGGGCTGTCCTCCACATTGGGTGGGAAACCCCAGCTGATAAGGATGCAAAAATGCAAGACTCTGCTGAGAAGTGGGAAACAGTCCCCGCTAGCCGAAGAATAATGAAAAATAACTTAGCAGCGAAATCAAAGAATAACTATAATAGAGTTGGAAACAAGCAGTCTTTCAGCGATTGGCAGTTTAAAAAAAATCGAATGCTACTGTTGTCACAGAATTGGACATATGATGAGGCAGTGCAAGGAAAGATTCAAGCAGGCTTGTAAACAATAGAAGAAACCCAATGAAATCTACAATGTAGAAGAGCCTGAAACAACAAATTCAGACATTTACTCGTTGTTTAATCTGAAAGTTGGAAAGACAGAACCAATATTTGTCACAATGAAAGTAAGTGACAAACCTGTTAGAATGGAAGTGGACACGGGAGCTCCCACTACAGTAATTGGGGAACAGACCTTCAGACATTTGAATAATGGTGAACATCAATTAAGTTTAGAAGAAACAGCTGCCAAACTCAAAATATACATGGGTGAAGACATTCAGGTAAAAGGCATAAGCAGAGTAGCTGTCTATTATGGAAGCCAATTGGCAAAGCTACCAGTGTTGATATTGAGAGGCAGAGGACCAAGCCTTCTAGGGTGAAATTGGCTAAGGGAAATCAACATTGATTGGCCACTGAGATTCCAAAAGGAAGCTGGAAGCGTTCCTGTTTTGAAAAAGGAGTGTGTAAGGACTCAGCAAACTGAAGGAATTCAGGCTGTCTTAAGCCAAAACCTAGAAGAACAGCAGAAGGAACACGAAGAGACCCTGCTTGATGACAGAGTTTGAGACAAGATGAGCAACTTTCACAGGGAAAAAGAAAACTTGTTGAAAGACCTTCACACACTACAAGCTTCCCTCAAATCAGAGTTTGTTGTTTTTTATTCATTCATGGGATGTGGGCTTCACAGGTTTGGCCAGCATTTATTGCCCATCCCTAGTTGCCCTTGAGAAGGTGGTGGTGAGCTGCCACCTTGAACTGCTGCAGACTGCAGCACCCGAAGTGCTGTTAGGAAGGGAGTTCCAGGATTTTGAACCAGCGACAGTGAAGGAACGGCGATATATTTCAAAGTCAGGATGGTGATAGACTTGGAGGGGAACCTCCAGGTGATGGTGTTCCATCTATCCGATGCCCTTGTCCTTCTAGATGATAGTGGTTGTGGGTTTGGAAGGTGCTGTCTCAGGAGCCTTGGTGAATTCCTGCAGTGCATCTTGTAGATAGTACACACTGCTGCTACTGTGCGTCGGTCGTGGAGGGAGTGAATGTTTGTGGATGTGGTGCCAATCAAGCGGGCTGCTTCGTCCTGGATGGTGTCCAGCTTCTTCAGAGTTGTGGGAACTGCACTCATCCAGGCAAGTGGGGAGTATTCCATCACACTCCTGACTTGTGCCTTGTAGATGGTGGACAAGCTTTGGGGAGACAGGAGATGCGTTACTCGCCGGATGATTCCTAGCCTCTGACCTAGCGACAGTATTTATATGGCTATTCCAGTTTAGTTTCTGATCAATGGTAACCCCCAGGATGTTGATAGTGGGGAATTCAGTGAGGGTAATGCCACTGAACATCAAGGGGTGATGGTTAGATTCTCTCTTGTTGGAGACGGTCATTGCCTGACACATATGTGGCGCGAATGTTACTTGCCACTTGTCAACCCAAGCTTGGATATTGTCCAGGTCTTGCTGCATTTGGACATGGACTGCTTCAATAACTGAGGAGACACGAATGATGCTGAACATTGTGCAATCATTAGCGGACATCCCCACTTCTGACCTTATGATGGAAGGAAAGTCATTGATGAAGCAGCTGAAGATGGTTCGGCCTAGGACACTACTCTGAGGAACTCCTGCAGTGATGTCCTGGAGCTGAGATGACTGACCTCCAACAACCACAACCATCTTCCTTTGTGCTGGATATGACTCCAACCAGTGGAGAGCTTTCTCCCTGATTCTCATTGACTCCAGTTTTGCTAGGGCTCCTTGATGCCACACTCGGTCTAATGCTACCTTGATGTCAAGGGCAGTCACCTCACCTCGGGGGTTCAGCTCTTTTGTCCATGTTTGAACCAAGGCTGTAATGAGGTCAGGAGCTGAGTGGCCCTGGCGGAACCCAAACTGTGAGTCAGTGAGAAGGTTATTGCTAAGCAAGTGCTGCTTGATAGCACTGTTGATGACCCCTTCCATTACTTTACTGATGATTGAGAGTAGACCGATGGGGCGGTAATTGGCTGGGTTGGATTTGTCCTGCTTTTTGTGTACAGTACATACCTGGGCAATATTCCATATAGCCGGGTAGATGCCAGTATTGTAGCTGTATTGGAACAGCTTGGCTAGGGGCGTACTAAGTTCTGGAGCACAAGTGTTCAGTACTATTGCTGGAATATTGTCAGGGCCCATAGCCTTCGCAGTACCCAGTGCCTTCAGCCGTTTCTTGATATCACGTGGAGTGAATTGAATTGGCTGAAGACTGGCATCTGTGATGGTGGGGACCTCCGGAGGAGGCTGAGATGGATCATTCACTCAGCACTTGTGGCTGAAGATTTTTGTGAATGCTTCAGCCTTATCTTCTGCACTGCTGTGCTGGGCTCCCCCATCATTGAGGTTGGGGATATTTGTGGTGCCTCCTTCTCCAGTGAGTTGTTTAATTGTCCACCGCCATTCACGACTGGATGTGGCAGGACTGCAGAGCTTAGATCTGATCCGTTGGTTTTGGAATCACTTAGCTGTCTATCACTTGCTCCTTATGCTGTTTGGCACGCAAGTAGTCCTGTGTTATAGCTTCACCAGGTTGACACCTCATTTTTAGGTATGCCTGGTGCTGCTCCTGGCATGCCCTCCTGCACTCATTCATTGAACCTGGGTTGATTCCCCTGGCTTGATGGTAATGGTAGAGTGGGGGATATGCCAGGCCATGAGGTTACAGATTGTGTTCGAGTACAATTCTGCTGCTGCTAATGGCCCACAGCACCTCATGGATGCCCAGTCTTGAGTTGCTAGACCTGTTCGAAATCTATCCCATTTAGCACGGTGGTAGTGCCACACAGCACGATGGAGGGTATCCTCAATGTGAAGGCGGGACTTCGTCTCCACAATGACTGCGCAGTGGTCACTCCTACCGATACTGTCATGGACAGATGCATTTGCGGCAGGCAGGTTGGTGAGGATGAGGACAAGTATGTTTTTCCCTCTTGTTGGTTCCCTCACCACCTGCTGCAGACCCAGTTTAGCAGTTATGTCCTTTAGGACTCGGCCACCTCAGTCAGTAGTGGTGCTACCGAGCCACTCTTGGTGATGGACATTGAAGTCCCCCACCCAGAGTGCATTCTTCACCCTCACCACCCTCAGTGCTTCCTCCAAGTGATGTTCAACATGGAGGAGCACTGATTCATCAGCTGAGGGAGGGCGGTACGTGGTAAACAACAGGACGTTTCCTTGCCCGTGCTTGACCTGATGCCATGAGACTTCATGGGGTCCGGAGTCGATGTTGAGGACTCCCAGGGCAACTCCCTCCCAACTGTATACCACTGTGCTGCCACCCCTGCTGGCTCTGGCCTGCCGGTGGGACAGGACATACCCAGGGATGGTGATGGTGGGACATTATCTGTAAGATATGATTCCATGAGGATGACTATGTCAGGCTGTTGTTTGATTAGTCTGTGAGACAGCTCTCCCAATTTTGGCACTAGCCCCCAGATGTTAGTAAGGAGGACTTTGCAGGGTCGACAGGGCTGCGATTGCTATTGTAGTTTCCGGTGCCTAGGTTGATCCGTCTGATTTCGTTCCTTTCTTGTGACTTTGTAGTGGTTTGTTACAACTGATTGGCTTGCTAGGCCATTTAAAAGTCAACCACATTGCCAGATGACCTTCCCTAAAGGGGAACCAGATGGGTTTTTACAACAATCAACAATGGTCATTATTAGACTTTTAATTCCAGATTTTTATTGAATTCAAACCTCACTACCTGCTATGACAGGATTCGAACCCAGGTCCCCAGAGCATTACCCTGGGTCACTGGATTACTAGTCTAGCGACAATACCGCTTTGCTATCACCTTCCCCCTCTGGAAAAGTATGAAGAAAAACAGAGAGAATTTAGCATTTCTCTGAACAAACTGAGGAATGAGTTGGCAGAGAAGACATAACAATGTTCAATTTGCCAGGAGGCAGCAAACAAATACTAAAAAGATACAGAAGAGCTGAAGAATCAGCTAAATGAAGCCAAAGTGACCTTGGAAGCAAAAGTCGCAGAATTTTCCAAGAAGCAGACAGATAATGAAATTTTCGGAGACTCAGCCACTGAGCTCAGACGAGTCGAGCTTGCATCTGACAGAAGTCTGGCCAATAGTAAAGTCAAAATAAGGCCAAGATTAAAGTCTGTGCTATAAAGAAGGCATCACTTAGAAAGAAGACACAGAAATACTAATAGGGCTTTAATTCTGGCAACTTTCTTACATGGGCCTGGCAATCAAATCGCAAACGCCGATGCGCTTATTAATTTGCCTTTACAAGAAAATGATGAGCATGTCCCAGTTCCACAGGAACTTGTTTTACTGTTAAATTTCTTAGATTCCTTGCCAGTATGTACTTGACAGATCAGACAGTGAACAAGTTGGGATCCAGTCCTATCTCAAGCGCTACAGGGTTGGTCACAGGAGCCCGTATCTGATGAAATGAAACCATACTTCAACAGAAGACATGAAATAACCAGCCAGGGTGGCATCTTATTGTGGGGAGCATGAGTTCCTCCAAAGGGAAGGGAGTCACTTTTAATTGAACTACACAGTACCCATCCAGGAATTTCCTGAATGAAGACCATAGCACGCAGCTATTTATCTGGCCTGGGATGGATGGTGAAATAGAGAGTTTAGTAAAGCACCATGTGTAATGTCAGCAATTGCAAAAGCTGTCAGTGACAGCTTCATTATCAATGCAGATCCATGGGTGCATGGGTGTGGCCAGGTAGACCCTGGGTGCGGTTACACATTGACTACGTTGCACCTTTCCTGGGAACAATGTTTCTGCTCATTGTCGATGCCCATTCAAAATGGTTGGACGTATGTGAGGTGAAGTCACCAACGTCGGCTGCTACAATTGAGAAACTACATCAAAGTTTTGCCATTCACGGTCTACCACAAGTAGTCGTTTTTGATAACGGCATGGTATTTACAAGTGCTGAGTTTCAACGGTTTATCAGTCTCAACGGTATCAGTCATGTAAAAATTGCACCGTTCCACCTCCCTCAAATGGACTGGCTGAAAGGGCATTCAAGGCAGACATGAAAAAGCTACTGGTGGCTCCTTGGCAACCAAGCTAGTACGCTTTCTTTTTCATCACAGGACTTCCCCTCACACAACAACAGGTGTCACACCTGCCAAGTTATTGTTGAAACATCGTCTCAGGATGAGATTGAGCTGAATAATGTTGAATTTAGAGGGGAAGGTGGAAAGGAGTCAGGGAAGCCAGAAAACTAGACATGACTGGTATAGTCATGAGAGGAACTTTATCATGGGAAAGCCACTATATGTGAAGAACTTCAGGGAAGGACCAAAGTGGTTACCGGGTGAAATAAGCACGGTGACTGGACCTCTATCTTACCATGTGGAGATGGAAGGCCAGAGACATGTGGACCATTTACGGAAGAGAGACAAATCACCAAGATTTGGTTCCACCAGTGATCATGACCGGGTAAGCGTTTCCTATTGAGGATTGTCAACCCAGGACAGCATGTCTGATCCTGTAAGAGCTGAGGATGTAGAACTGCAAGTGTCCACTGAAGCACCTGATGTTCAGGCAACTCCGGAAAAGGAGGCTGCTGACAAAGAATTTGAAATTGTGGAGCTGCGACATTCCACATATACCAGGAAACCAGCTGAATGACTGAACTTGTAAATTCCTTATACAGTGTAAATATTATGTTGTCTTGAACAATATGTACTTGTAAATATAACATGTATAGCCGAATTAAAGGGGGAGGAATGTGGTAATTATGGTTTTATTTAGTGCGTAATGTACCTTTAAGAATAATACTTGTTAGGAAAGATCACATGATCTGTAGTAATCAATAGGAGAGTAGCACAGGCTACCTCTAGCAGTCGGTGTAGAGATAGAGTTGGAGTTGAAAGCACACGTGTAGTTGCTGCTGAGTATATTGTAAATAAACTTAATGTTTCCACCCAAGAAGTGTCTGCAGATCAACTCTATCATTAATAGTAGCAACTCGGCCATCCTTACAACAAGTACATTGAATATTTTCGGGATAGTTTCTTGGAGCCTGTTCTGGAGCCAACCAGAGAGCAGGCTATACTAGTAATTGGAGTAATTAATGATTTCATTGTGAAGGCGCCCTAGGTAGCAGTGATCATAATATGATTGAATATTACATTCAGTTTGAGCAGAGAGGAGTGGGTCTGAGACTCGGGCGTGAGTTCCTGCCATTCCGAGAGGTGGGGTGAACGCCGCCAAAACTGCCCGCCCAACATATTTTCTACATCTACCCTATCAAATCCTTTCATAATCTTATAGACCTGCAACAGATCACCCCCTCAGTCTTCGCTTTTCCAGAGAAAAGAGCCCCAGCCTGTTAAATTTTCCTGATAGTTATAATTGCTCAGTTCTAGCATCCATAGAACCACAGAACACTACAGCACAGAAAACAGGCCATTCGGCCCTTCTAGTCTGTGCCGAAATATTATTCCGCTAGTCCCATTTACCTGCACCTAGTCCATAACCCTCCAGACCTCTCCCATCCATGTATCTATCTAATTTATTCTTAAAACTTAAGAGTGAGCCCGCATTTACCGCGTCAGATGGTAGCTCGTTCCACACTCCCACCACTCCCTGAGTGAAGAAGTTCCCCCTAATGTTCCCCCTAAACCTTTCCCCTTTCACCCTAAAGCCATGTCCTCTCGTGTTTATTTCTCCTAGTCTAAGTGGAAAGAGCCTACTCGCATTTACTCTGTCTATACCCCTCACAATTTTGTAAACAATCCTTCTATATTGTTTTCACTTTCTCCAGTGTTTTTAATATTCCTTTTACAATATGGAGACCAGAACTGTTCACAATATCTTCCAAATGTGTCCTAATCAAGGTTCTATACACGTGAATACAAATCTCTGTTTTTGAAATCTGTCCCTTTAGAAATGAACCACAAGTGCATTTTTTTATGTTTAAGAACATCCTGTTCTTATTTCAGATTTTTCATTGACAGAGAGAGCATTTTGTTTGGGATCAATTTATCAATCCCCTTCAGAGCTTGAAACATGTCAAAGTTGTGCTGTTCTCACATGAGGTTATGAACCTCTTGTCCATGGCATTGTCTGGCCAACCATTAATGGACAGTAGAGGTCATGGGCTGTGTTTGAGGCAGAGGATGAATTCAAAACTAATCTGCCAACATTTCAGTTAGCAAGTGGCCTATCTGTAGATTCAGTGGCAAGAATGCAATGGCTGACACATCTTGAGGACACTTTTGCTTTGTTGTGACATAGCTAATTGGTGTGTGATTCTCTCTGCAGATTTATGGGTGTCTGTGTTCATGAAGGCCAGTTACATGCTCTGACTGAGGTAAGTGTCATTGCTATTGGTACAAGGCTTTGAGTAGCAGGTGGATCATGTCCTCTCATAGGATCACATGAACAATCAACCCTTCCAGCCTGTTACATAGAATGGGAGTAGTTCATTTAGTTAGTTACACCATTCTATTAGATATTGGTTGATCTGTACATCAACATTTACCTGCCTTGGATACAAATACCCCTCCCTTGCCAACCCCCCTCTCCCCACCTCCAGTCTCTCCTTCCCCTTTCCCTCCCTCATCCTCTTTCCCTCTCTCCCACTCCTCTCTCTCCCCCTCCCCACTCTCTCCTTATCCTTTCTCTCCCTCCCACTCTCTTTTCCCTCTCCCTTTCTCCCTAATCACTCTCTTCCACATCTCTCCATTCACCCTCTCTCTTCCCCTTCCCTCTTTCTTCTCCCTCTCTGACTTCCCCTCTCTCTCCCTTCTCCTTTTCTCTTTTTCCCTTTCCCCCTCTCCTCTTCCCACCCCCCTCTCCTCTCATGTCCCCCTCTTCCTTTTCTGCACGCCTCTCTCCTCTCCCTTCTCCAGTCCCCCTATCTCTGCCGCTCTCTTTACATTCCACTCTCTCCTCCCGCAGCCCCCCCATTTCTCCACCCTACTTCTCTCCTTTCCCTGAGATGAGGGCTTGTCAGCTTGTCATTCTCAGCATGTGGATAAGTCACCTCAGAAATATCTCACTAATTTCTTCACTGACTGAGTGTAGTGAGGCTGTCAAATCACATTCAAGATTAAACTGGCATGGTGAATGAAGTGCAAGGGATTGAGGGGGATATGGGAATATAGCAGGTAAATGTAAATGCTTACTAGTGGAGGGTAAGTGCCAACATGGACATGGTTGGGCCAAATGGCCTGTTTCAGTGTTGTACAGTGGTGTGTGTTCCTACAGCTGCAAAGAAAACATATCAGGGTCCGAAAGGGTACAGGATGAGCACAGCCTCGCTTGTTGAACAATTGTGTCCCTGCCTGAATATGTCAGGAGACCACAGAAATGCATAAAGTTACACAGAGTTACACAGGCCCCATTTTAAAAAAAATTACCAACACTACACCCCCAGACCCCCCACCCCAACACACACACACACACACACAACCTCCGTTCTTCTGTCCATCTTTGGGAGTTAAAATTTGCCCCACAGAATCTACAGCACAGAAACAGGCCATTCATTCAGCCAACCGGGTCTATGCTGATGTATTTGTTTCACAAATCTCCCACTCTTCATCTCACCTTATCAGGAATAAGCAGTGCTGGAAAGATACTTACCTTCTAATCCTTTTTCCCTCTTTTTTGTAGCTTCCCCTTATGCTATTCGCCTCAAACATTCCTTGGCGTATCGCGTTCCACATTCTAACTCCTCTGAGTAAAGAGGTTTCTCCTGAATTCTTGACTGGATTTATTAGTGACTATCTATTTATGTCACCTCATTCTGGTCTCCTCTACAGGTGGAAACATCTTCTTTTTGTCTACCTTATCCAAACTTTTCATAATCTTGAAGACTATCAGGTCTTCTTTCGAGAGAAAAGTCCCTCAGCCTATTCAGTCTTTATTGATAAGTTTATTCTTTACATTATGGTATTATCCTTGTGAATCTTTTTTGCACTTTTTCCAGTGCCTTTTATAATCCTTTTTATAATATGGGACTGTAGACCTAACTCCAAGCCTAGTATAACCAGGATTCTTTAACAGCTCAACATAACTTCTTGACCAGCATTTCAACAGGTTTAGCTTAACTTGTCTGTACACGCTGGCAGGGAGGGCTGTTAGGCCGAAGGTTTTCAGTGGAATTGAGTGGGCACAGAGCCAGTTCAGGCAGTCCTAGTCAAAATGCAGCCTAAAGACACTGGGTTGGATACAGAAGCAAAGGAACAAATGTTTACACGGACCTAAATTTAAGTACTTTGCATCTTATGTCTGTTTCATTCTCCTTTCTCGGTTCTAGTCTCACTAGACTCTGTGTGACAGAGCAAAAGGGAGAAGCCCTGAGAGTTTTTAATGGGTCAGTGTAGGGGGGGGGGGGGGCTCTACTCTGTTTCTAACCTCATGCTGTACCCGCCCTGGGTATGTTTGATGGACAGTGTGGAGGAAGTTTTATTCCGTATCTAATCCCAGGCTGTACCTGTCCTGGGAATGTTCAATGGGGACAGTGTAGAGGGAGCTTTACTCTGTATCTAACCTCGTGCTGTACCTGTCCTGGGAGTGTTTGATGGGGACAGTGTAGAGGGAGCTTTACGCTGTATCTAACCCCGTGCTGTACCTGTCCTGGGAGTGTTTGATGGGGACAGTGTAGAGGGAGCTTTACGCTGTATCTAACCCCGTGTTGTACCTGACTGTGTAACTGAGACTGATTAAAATGCAATGTCTTCCATTCCCAATACAAATATGCCAAACATTGATGAACATGGAATTCACAGAAGAATTAATGAGGTGGGGGTGGGGAGTGGAGAATCATGTGAAAAGCCAGCGATTCAGAAACCTGGCATCATTTCTTTAAAATCCAACTTGGTCCCTTAAAGTTTAAAGGTTATCTTCCCTCCATGTGGTGGGTTTGTTGTTTCACTGTGAGTGGGGTCAGAGCTATTTGTCAGACTGGGACAAGTAAAGCAAATTCCTGCTGGGTTCTCTGTTGCTAGGCAACACACCCCCTAGCTCATCCCTTTTTGTAAGAATCACTCAGCACCTGTACGATTGTACTGACGAATAAGTCATCAACCTGCATTCTCCTACCTTCATATTTGGCATTATTTGTGTGAATTTAGTGGTCTTGGCTTCATACGTCCTGCGGGTTCAACGGAAGTATTTGAACCATGCCAAAACCCACAGCATCACACTCCCCATCTATCCCCACACAGGCTACTGCCCATCCACACCTCCTCCCCACCCCCGCGCCCCCCACCCACCCCCAGCAATTAGTGTCCACTCATCACTCACTGTCTCTATCTTCCCCTCTCTCTCCCACCACGAGCAACTGCACCAATGATTCACTCCCTCTCTCTTCAGGTATTAATCATGGCTCAGTGGGTGGTGTTCTGAATCAGAAGGTTGTAGGTTCAAGGATCTATTGTGTATGGGAATACCATTACTTCTATACCAGCTGGCTGTCCTGTTCAGCTATTTGTTTGACACATTTTTGTTTTGTAAAAAAATGCTGTTCTTTCTCTCCTTCTGTGGCACATGCTGTACTGTCTGTGGTAATTAACCCAGGAAGCTCCTTTACCGAGCTGTTATATTGTGGTGTCAACAGTGGCTCTGGCTCAGTTGTTAACACACTCAGTTCTGAGTCAGAAGACTTTGGATTCAAGTCTTATTCCAGTGACTGGAACACAAGACATAGGTTTACACATCTGAGAGAGTGCTGCAATGCCAGAGGTGCCATCTTTCAGATGAGATGTTAAAATGAAGCCCTGTTTGCCCTCTCAGATGCATATAAAAGATCCCACGGCACTATTTCAAAGTGCACAGGCCACAACTTGCTCATGGTTCTTCTTGTTTTCCTCCTGCACTCTTTCTCATTTTTAATTCTCTCCCTGATCTCTCCTGTAGTTTCCATTTATCCCCGTCCACTTACCACTTCTCCTCTTACCCCAGATTTTCTCTGGCTCTCTCAAACCCTGTTATTCTTGTGTTCTCTCACTCTATTCCTCATGTTGTCTTTTATTCTGTGTTGCTGACTATATTTACTATTCCCCAGGCAGCAGATAAAAATAGTGACAGGAAGGAGAGCTTTAGATTTAATCAAGCAGTTTAAAAAGAAAATTGCTAATCTGCTAATAACGCTAAGTCTAATAAACACATGATCTCGGGTCCTAAGGATCTACTATAAATACGTTACCCCTCAACATGGCTTTGAATTTGGTCAGGAATCTGAGATATATCGGACCTTTCACAGTTGGCAAGGAGGTTGGGCAATAGTAGCCCTGGGATATTTTACGTTTTTTAATCACCTATTCTGATATCTCCTTATGAGGCTTGCTGTTAAATCTTTGTCTGTCACTCCTGTTTGGGATGTTTAGCTAGATTAAAGGGTTTATATAATTGCAAGTTGTTGTAGTTATTGTCTATAGTATAAAATAGATTTGCACTGATAGATGGGGCCACTGGGGAGGTGCTGGATTTGTTTTTGGTAAAAAAGTCTGGCAACTTTAGAGAGATGGCAAAGAATGTTAGTAAATCTTGCCCTACGGTTCCAGCAAATTCTCTCTCCCAAGATTGCCTTTTCAGGATCTTGTTCTGGGAGTTGCTGGGACCTGTTACTGTTGGCTCCTTACTCGGTGAGTCATTCATGAAACCAGTTTCCATACAGGCCCAATAAATCACTTGCATGTTTGTCAAGATTCCAGTTAAATGGGAAGTGTGCTTCTCTTGAACACCCTGTTATGGAATTTTAGTCTGAGGATTTGCAGAGCAGCTACTCTTCACCAAGCAGTAATTTACCACCTTGGCAAGGCAGTGGTTTGATGATTAATTCCTCCTCTTCACCAACCAACCCCTATTTCCGCCTGTTCCCCTGTGTCACAGGTGAGGGTTATTCTCTTCCCGGAGGTTCTTGCTAGACACCATACAGTGATAGAAGGAGTTGGTCACCCCATCCAATCAGTCCCCATTCAAGCTCCCAGTCAAGTTGTATCCATTTGATTCCATCAACTTCTCCTCTCAACCCCCTATCAAACCTCACTATCCAATCCCAACCTCTCCTCTCAACCCCCTATCAAACCTCACTATCCAATCCCAACCTCTCCTCTCAACCCCCTATCAAACCTCACTATCCAATCCCAACCTCGCCTCTCAACCCCCTATCAAACTTCACTATCCAATCCCAACCTCTCCTCTCAACCCCCTATCAAACTTCACTATCCAATCCCAACCTCTCCTCTCAACCCCCTATCAAACCTCACTATCCAATTCCAATCCCTTATCCCTTTCCCCCACATGCCTCACTGCCCAATCCCAACCTCTCCTTCCAGTCCCCAGTCCACCTTACTGTCAGATTCTGACCTACCTTAGTGTCTAATTCTGGCTCTTCCTCCCAGCTCCCTACCCAGTTTCTTATCATGCTGACCCCTCCTCCTGGCTACTAGCCACATTACTGTTGAATCCTGATGCACCAACTTAGTCCATGAGAACATAAGAAATAGGAGCAGAAGTAGGCTATTCAGCCCATCGAGCTGCTCCACCATTCAATAAGATCATGACTAATTTGACTGTGGTCTTAAGTCCCCATTCCTGTCAGTCCCCCATAACCCTTGACTCACTTGTTGATCAAAAATCTTAACTCAACCTTAAACATAGTCTATGACCCAGCTTTCACTGCTCTCTGTGGAAAAGAATTCCAAAGTCTAAACAACTCTCTGAGAGAAGAAATTCCTCATCTCATCTTAAATGGGAAACCCCTTAATTTTAAATTGTGTCTCCTAGTTCTAGATTCCACTATGAAAGGAAACATTCTCTCAGCATCCATCCTATCAAGCACCCTTGGTTTCAATAGGATCAGTTCTCATTCTTCTAAACTCCAATGAGTATAGGCCCAACCTGCTCAACCTTTCTTCATAAGATAACCCCTTCATTTATTTCCCTTGAGCGTCTATCCAATCTCCTTTTGAATTCATTGAGATCTGTAAGATAATGAAAAGATTTGATAAGGTAGACATGGAAGAAATGTTTGCACTTGTGGGTGAATTCAAAACAATGGGTCACAAATATAAAAGAGTCACTAATACATCTAATAAAGAGTTCAGGAGAACCTTCTCCACCCAGAGAGTGTAGCGAATACAGAACTCACTACCACATAGAGGAGCAAATTTGCAAGGAAATTCCAGAGATGCAAAAACTATAGAGTAGTGATAATGAGGGATTTTGATTATCCTAATATAGACTTAGATAGTAATACTCTAAAGGACAGATAGGGGAATGAGTTTGTGTTCATGAGAATGTTTAGCATGTTTCCAGTCCACTGAGGAGGGAGCTATTGCTGGATCTGGTTCTGGGGAATGTGGTGGGACAGTGGATTAAGTGTCAGCAGGGGAACATTTAGAGAACAGTGATCATCGTATCGTAAGGTTTAGGTTAGCTATGGAAAAGGGCAAGGAGAAATTCAGTGTCAAATGACTTAATTGTAGGAGGACCAATTTTAGTGGGGTGAGAACAGATCTGGCCCAGGTAAATTAGAATGAAAAATTGATAGACAAAACTGGAAACAAACAATGGGCTGCCTTGAAAGAGGAGATGGTTCAGATACAGTTAAGATACACTCTCACAAAGGAATACAATAAGGAAAGCAAGGCCAGAGCTCCCTGGATGACAAAAGAGATAGAAAGTAAGATGAAGCAGAAAAAGATCATATATCACAGATGTCAGGTTGATAATACAATTGAGAACCAGGTTGAATAAAGAAGATTCAGAGGGGAAGTGAGAAAGGAAATAAGGTCAGCTAAGAGAGAGTATGAGAAGGGACTGTCAGCTAACATAAAAGGGAATCCAAAACCTCCTATGAAAAGAAAGAGGCTAATAAGAGGAGAGGGTCCGATTAGGGACCAAAAAGGTGATCTGTGCATCTAGGCCAAGGGCATAGCTAAGCTATGATATGAAAGCTTTGCAACTGTCTTCACCAAAGAAGATGCTGCCAAAATCATAGAGGGAAGAGAAGGTAGTTGAGACACTGGATGGGCTAAAAATCGATGAAGAGGAGGTATTAGAAAAGCTAACTGTACTAAATGTTGATAAGGCAACAGGTCCCGATCGGATGCATCAAAGGATACTGAGGGAAGTAAGGGTGGAAATTGCAGTTGCACTGGCTATAATCTTCCAGTGCTTCTTAGGAATAAAAGATGGTGTCAGGGGACTGGAGAATTGCAAATATTACATCCTTGATCGTCAAAGCGTGTAAGGATAAATCCAGCACCTGCAGGCAAGTCAGCTCGATCTCAGTGGTGGGAAATCTTTTCAAGATGATAATACAGGAAAAAAATTAAATCACTTGGTCCAAACATGGACGAAAGAGCTGAACTCCAGAGCTGAGGTGAAAGTGATTGCCCTTGACATCAAGGCAACATTTGGCTGAGTGTGACATCAAAGAACCCTAGCAAAACTGGAGTCAATGAGAATTTGAGTCAAGATGGTTTGATTGTTGAAGGTCAATCACCTCAGTCTTGGGACATGACTGCAGGAATTCCTCAGGGTAGTGCCCTAGGCCCAACCATCTTCAACCGTTTCATCAAAGAACTTCCCTTCATCATAAGGTCAGAAGTTGGGATGTTTGCCGATGATTGCACAATGTTCAGTACCGTTCACAACTTCTCAGACATGAAGCAGTCCATGCCCATACACAGCAAGACCTGGACAACATTCAGGCTTGGGCTAATGTGCCACCTAAGGGCCAGGTAATGAACATCTCCAACAAGAGAGAATCTAACTATCTACCCTTCATATTCAATAGCATTAGCATTGCTGAAACACCACTATCAACATGCTGTGGGGATACCATTGATCAGAAACCTAACTGGAGCCACATAAATACTGTAGCTACAAGAGCAGGTCAAAGGCTAGGAATTCTGAGGCAAGTAACTCACCCCCTGAGTCCCCATAGCCTGTCCACAAGGCACAGATCAGGACTGTGATGGAATACTCTCCACTTGCCCGGATGAGTGCAGCTCCATCAACAAGAATGGATAGCGATTCAAGAAGATGGCTTACCACTACCTTCTCAAGGGCAATTAGGGATGGGCAACAAATTCTGGCCTTGCCAGCAACACCCACATCCCATAAAAGAATTTTAAAAACTTGGAAAAGTATGGAATAATTCAGGAAAGCCACGATGCTGTTGTTAAAGACAAATTGTGTTTAACTAACTTGATTGAGTTTTTTAATCAGGTAACAGAAAGTGCTGAAGAGGGTAATTGATGTAACTTCCAAAGTACGTTTGATAAAGTGCCACAAAATAGGATTGCCAACAAAGCTGAAGCCCACAGAATAAAAGGGACAGTAGCCGCAAGGATACGAAACTAGCTGAGTGACAGAAAAAAGAGTAGTGGTGAATGGTTGTGCACAGAGGGGTTCCCCAGGGGTAGGTACTGATATTCTTGATATATATTAATGATCAATACTTGTGTGTACAGGGCACAATTTCAAAATTTGCAGAAGACACAAAACTCGGAAGTATTGTGTACTGTGAGGAGGATAGTGATAGACTTCAAGTAAACAGAGATGGGCTGGTGGAATGGGCAGACACATGGCAGATAAAATTTAATGCGGAGAAATGTGCAATGATTCATTTTATTAGGAAGAATGAGGAGAGGCAATATAGAATAAAGGTTACAATTCTAAAGGGGATGCAGAAACCATGTACACAAATCATTGAAGGTGGCAGGGCAGGTTGAGAAAGTGGTTAAAAAGATATACAGGATCTTAGACTTCATAAATAGAGTACAAAGACAAGGAAGTTATGATGAACTTTTATAAAACACTGGTTCGACATCGACTTGAGTATTGTGTTCAATTCTGGACACCACTCTTTTGGAAGGATGTGAAGGCAATGTGAAGTGCAGAAAAGATTTCTGTGAATGGTTCCGGGATTGAAAAACTTCATTCACATGGATAATTTGGAGAAGCTTGTGTTCTCCTTCAAGAAGAGAAGATTGATAATAGATAGAAGTGTTAAAATCATGAGGGGTCTAAACAGAGTAGATAGGGAGAAACTGTTACCTTTTATGGAAGAGTCGAGAACCAGGCGGCACCAGTTTAGGGTGAATGGCAGATGAACCAATGGCAACATGACGAAAAGCTTTTTTATGCCTCCAGTGGTCAGGATCTGTAATGTACTGCCTGAGAATATTGTGGAGGCAGACTCAATTGTGGCTTTCGAAAGGGAAGTGAATGAACACTGGAAGAGAAAAAAACTGCAAGGCCATGGGGAAAAGCAGGAAAAGCAGGGTCTTGCAGAGAGCCGGCACTGACACAATGGACTGAATGGTCTCCTTCAGTGCTGTATCCATTCTATAATTCTACATGGAGTGGTTGAGGTGAATAGTGTGGATGTGTTTCAGGGAAAGCTAGATAAACACATGCGGTAGAAAGGAATAGAAAGATATACTGATAGGGTGAGATGAAGCAGGCTGGATGGAGGCTTGTATGGAGTATAAACACTGGCGTAGACTAATTGGGCTTAAGGGTTTGTTTCTGTGGTGTAGAATCGATATAAAACAGATGAGTTTACTTCTTCATAGGCAGCCAGATGAACTGATTAGAGGCTAACTCAAGCATGTATATTACAAATATCATATAGATTATAATATGGATTCTCTTTCTATCCAGTGCCTCTGTATATTTACAGAGACAGACAGAGATTCATATGAGTTATCCAGTACCAGACTGGAATGAATCAGTCCCTTTTACCTGCTGTGTACTGCACATATACAGCAACTGTCACTGAGACACACACACGCTGTACAATCTCAGATGTGCACGAATTGTTTACTTTTACCCGTGTTTAGGAGGTATTACATGTATAGGACCTGACACTGAGACATACATGGGATATACAGTACCAGATGGGAGTGAATCGTTCCCTTTTGCCCAATTTATACTATGTATCTACAGGAATTGATACTTAGCAGCATATGAGACATACAGTACCAAATGGAATTTGTCATCCCCCCAACCCCCCAATCCAATTCACTCTATTTTCCTATTAAATTTACATTTGCAGGAGCTGACTTTGTCTTACATTGTAAGGATAAATTGCATTGCAAGTCCCAGGTAAATATGTGGGAAGATTTCAAACACACTGATTCTTAGAGGAACAATATCCATTAATTGGGGCTTCTCTTTGTTCTTTCCTTCAGTACATCAATGGAGGGAGCCTTGAGCAGGTACTGGGCAGCAATGAGCATCTGTCTTGGTTGGTCCGGATCAAGTTGGCACTGGACATCGCAAAGGGCCTATGCTACCTGCACTCCAAGGGGATCTTCCACCGGGACTTGACATCCAAGGTACGGAACTCAGAGGGAAATTGAAACACAGTTAATAAGACGATTATGGATCAGGATTGTTCAGCTCACCTTAGCTCATCCATCCAGAACAACCCTGCCTTCCCTCAATCCTCCATCGAATTGATTTGTAAATGTATTCCAGAGAAACTCTCCGCAGTGGTGGGAGGGACGGTAATCACAGGACACAGATCTAAAATAATGGGGCAAACAGGAGGTGGATGGGCTGAAGAAGGGCAGGCGCGTTCTCCCCAGTTTTCCTGGCCAATATTTATCCCTCTACTAATATCACTAAAAGAGAGGAACTAGTCATTTATTTCATTGTTGTTTGTGGGAGCTTACTGCACAAATTCACTGCTGAGTTCTCTACAACAGTGACTGCAGTTCAAAAGCACTTTGGGAAAACAGAGGTCATGAAAGATGCGAGATTTGCAAGTTCTTTTTTTCTTTAACCTGAATATAGCAACTGCCTTTGAACTATGACTGCAACCAGTAAAGATTTATCCCCCAATTCCTATTGACTTCAATTTTACTAGGGTTTCTAGATGCCACACTCAGTCAAATGCTGTCCTGATGTCAAGGCCAATTATTCTGGCCTCACACCTGAAATTCAGCTCTTTGTCCATGTTTGGACCAAGGCTGTAATGAGATCTAGAACCAAGTGACTCGGCAGAATCCAAACTGAACATCAGTGAGCAGGTTATTGCTGTTTAAGTGCCCCTTGATAGCACTGTCAACCACACCTTCCACCACTTTGCTGATGATTGAGAGTAAAGTGATGGGATGCTACTTGTCCAGTTTGGATTTTTCTTGCTCTTTGTGGACAGGATATACCTGGATAATTTTCCATATTGGCTAGAGATGCAGCTAGTTCTGGAGCGCATGTCTTCACTGCTACAGCTGGGAGGCTGTTGGGGCCCATAGCCTTTGCTATGTCCAGTGCGCTCAGTCATTTCCTGATATCACGTGGAGTGAATTGAATTGCATGAAGACTGGTATCTGTGATGGGGATATCTGGAGGAGACCTCAGGAGGAGGCCGAGGTGGATCATCCACCTAGCACTTCTGGCTGAAAATGCTTTAGCTTTGTCTTTTGGACTGGTGTGCTGGACTCCCCCATCATTGAGGATGGGGACATTTGTGCAGCCTCCTCCACTTGTTGTTGTTTAATTGTCCACCGCCATTCACACCTGGATGTAGCAGGACTCAGATCCTTGGCTTTGGGAATGGTTGGGAGTTCTCGGATTTTGAGCCAGTGATGATGATGAATGCCAATATATTCCCGAGTCAAGATGATGTGGGATTTGGAGGGTCAGTTACAGATTGTCCCATGCACATGATGCGCTTGTCCTTCTAGGTGGTGAATGATGAGCTGGTCACGGTATCGGATACCAAGCCTGCAGTTATTTGTATTTTCCCCAGTTTACACTTTGTGATGGTGGTTGGGGGCGGAAAAGGTTTCAGAAAACCAGCTGCAAACCCGATGCCAAAGACAGTTGTTGCTCAATGAACGATTTGGTGCTTCTTTTCCAAGGTGTATTTCAATTAGACTAGCCGATGTACAATAACATCTCAAGTTCCATCTGAAACCCGGAGAACCTGTCCCTCCATTAAAGTGAGTGTTGTGAATTCAGTTCTTATGGAATATTGCTTGTTTTCCTTTCAGAATTGCTTGGTGAAACGTGAAGGGAAGTCCTACACGGCTGTGGTGGGAGACTTTGGCCTTTCAGAAAAGATCCCAAACTATAGGTGAGTGAAAATAAAAAATAAGAAAGAACTTTTGTTTTATTCTTTCACAGGACATGGGTGTTGCTGGATAGGCCAGCATTTTTATTGTCAATCTCTAATTACCCTTGAGAAGATGGTGGTGGGCTGCTGTCTTGAACCGCTGCAGTCCATGTAGTGTAGGTATACGCACAGTGCTATTTGGGAGGGAGTTCCAGGATTTTGACCCAGTAACAGTGAGGAACAACAATAAAGTTCCAAGTCAGGATGGTGAGTGACTTGGAGGGGAACTTGCAGGTGGTGGTGTTGCCATGCATCTCCTGTCCTTGTCCTTCTAAGTGGTGGAGTCGTGGGTTTGGAAGGTGCTATCGAAGGTGCTGCAATGCATCTCGGAGATGATACACACTGCTGCCACTGTACGTTGGTGGTGGGCGGAGTGGATGTTGGAGGTGGTTGATGGGGTGCCAATCAAGCAGGCTGCTTTGTCCTGGATGGTGTTGAGCTTGTGTTGTGGGAGCTGCATTCATCCAGGCGAGTGGACAGAATTCCATCACACTCCTCACTTGTGCCTTGTAGATGGTGGACAGGCTATAGGGAGTCGGGAGGTGAGATACTCGCTGCAGAATTCCCAGCCTCTGATCTTCTCTTGTAGCCACAGTATTTATATGGCTGGTCCAATTCAGTTTCTGGTCAATAGTAACCTCCAGGATGTTGATAGTGGGGGATTCAGTACTGGTAATGCCATTGAATGTCAAGGGAAGATGGTTGAATTCTCCCTTGTTGGAGATGGTTGTTGCCTGGTACTTGTGTGGCGCGAATGTTATTTGCCAATTATCAGCCCAAGCCTGAATGTTGTCCATGTCTTGCTGCATATGGGCAGAGACTTCTTCAGTATCTGAGGAGTCGTGAATGGTGCTGAACATTGTGCAGCCATCAGCAAACATCCCCATTTCTGACCTTATGATGGAGCAAAGGTCATTGATGAAGCAGCTGAAGATGGTTGTCCCTAGGACACAACCCTGAGGAACTCCTGCAGTGATGTCCTGGAACTGAGATGATTGACCTCCAACAACCACAACCAAGTTCCTTTGTGCTAGGTATGACTCCAACCAGCGGAGAATTCTCTCCTTGATTCCCATTGACTCCAGTTTTGCTAGGGCTCCTTGATGCCACACTCGGACAAATGCTGCCTTGAAGTCAAGGGCAGTCACTCTCACCTCTAACAAAAACAGAAAATGCTGGGAAAACTCAGCAGGCCTAGCAGCATCTTTGGAGAGAGAAACAGAGTTAATGTTTTGAGTCCGTTTGACCCTTCTTCTCACCTCTCACCTCTATTCTTGAGTTCATCTCTTTTGTCCATGTTTGAACTAAGGCTATAATGAGGTCAGGAGCTGAGTGGCCCTGGCAGAACCCAAACTGAGCGTCAGTAAGCAGGTTATTGCTGAGTAAGTGTTTCTTGATAGCACTGTCGACGACCCCTTCCATCACTTTGCTGATGATTGAGAGTAGGCTATTATGGTAGTAATTGACCAGGTTGCATTTGTCCTGCCTTTTCTAGACAGGACATACCTGTGCAATCTTGTAGATTTGTGAGGACGAGGCCAAGTAGGTTCTTCGCCTTTGTTGGTTATCTCACCGCCTGCTGCAGATCCAGTCTCGCAAATGTGTCATTTTGGACTCCGCCAGATCGGTCAGTAGTGGTTCTACTGAGCACTCTTGGTGATGGACACTGAAGTCCCCCGCTCAGAGTACATTCTGTGCCCCAGCCACTCTCAGTGCTTCCTCCAAATGGTGTTCAACGGGAAGGAGTATTGATTTTTCAGCTGAGGGAGGGCAGTAGGTGGTAATCAGCAGGAGGTTTCCTTGCCCATGTTTGACCTGATGCCATGAGACTTCATGGGGCCCAGAGTCAATGTTGAGAACGCCCAGGAAACTCCCTCCCACTATACCAGTGTTCCGCACCTCTGGTGATGGTGGTGTTTGGGACATTATCAGTAAGGTATGACTCAGTGAGTATGGCTATGTCAAACTGTTGATGGACTAGCCTGTGGGACAGCTCTCCCAATTTTGGCACAAGTCGCCAGATGTTAGGGAGTAGGACTTTGCAGGTCGACAAGGCTGGGCCATTGTCGTTTCCAGTGCCCAGGTCGATGCCAGGTGATCCTTCTGGTTTCGTTCCTTTTTGTAGGCTCAACAGCAGTTTGATACAACTGAGTGACTTGCTAGGCCATTTCAGAGGGCAGTCAAGAGTCAACCACATTGCTCTGGGTCTGGAATCACTTATAGGCCAGACCAGGTAAGGATGGCAGATTTCCTTCCTAAAAGGCATAAGTGAACCAGGTGGGTCTTTACAATTGACAACGATTTCATGGTCATTATTACCGAGACTAGCTTTTTAATTCCAGATTTTTTTTATTAACTGAATTTAAATTCCACCAGCTGCCACCCAGAGCATTAGCCTGGACCTCTGGATTACTAGTCTGGTGACATTACCACTACACCACCACCACCTCAGTACTGCACTGCGAGTGTCTGCCTAGATTTGGCACTCAAGTCTGTGGAGGGGAGTTTGAATCTGACTTTGCTGCCATCTGCTGAAACACACCTGATCCTGATTAACTGACTTATAACAAGGATATGGAGGCACAGGAGAAAGTAGTATAAGTGTCTGGCACATATAGGGTTAATGTGGGACTGAGTACAGTACCGCCAACACAGTGATGTAAGAAGGCACATGACCAAGGTCCAGAGTCAGTCCAGAGATGGACAGGGATGTGTAAAGACCTAGGATGGAGTCAACTCCTAGCTTGTACCCTTTACTGTATATGTGTAAATAGTTCTAGTTGTTAATAAAGGCTTACAGTTAATCTACAGAAGACTATGGAGACTTCTTTAAGACATACCGTTCAGTAACCAACACCCTTCCAACAGAGAAGACACAAAAGAGATTCACAAAGATGATATCAGAACTGAAAAATATAAATATCCAGAAAGGCAGAACAAGCTGGGGCTCTTCTCTCTACCTTTAAATGATGAAAGGGTTTGATAGTGTAGATGTAGAGAAGATATTTCTACTTGCAGGGGAATATAAAACAGTGACTACTAAATCCAATAGGTAATTTAGGAGAAACTTCTTTACCCAAAAAGGGTTTAGAATGTGGAAATTGCTACTAAACTTATCTCACATTCTTTCCTCACGTTGTGTAATATGAGGAAATCAATTGTTGCCTGTAATACTAACTGGGTACAACTGAAAATTCATACAGAATGTTCAGTGCTTTGTTGTAAAAGCTGTTCTTTGATCCTCAGAAAGAGACATAGTATACAGCCTTAATGTTCAATACAATGTTAATTCTTTACTCACTTAGAGTTAGAAGACTTCCCACATCGAGAGACACATGAAGCAGACAAAGCACATGTTTACATAGCTTCTTTGTCCTGAAACTAGTCGCTAGCCTGAAGCTATAGCTTCAAGCAGCAAGCATGGCTGACCAGGAATGACAAACATATCTTCAGTGGCCAGTAAATCCTGGAGTGGGACTCAAACCCAGAGCCTCAGGCTCAGAGGCAGGGACACTACCCACTGTAACACAAGACCTCCCTCTTTACCCACACCACAGATATAGTCATTTCATTCTTTAGCAATTTCAATCACACTATAAGCCAAACATCCTCCTGCATTTACTGAGGTTACGGCCATCTTAATAAAAACAGTAACTAAAATACTTTTAAGTCTAAAAACGTGTGTTAAAAGATAAAATCTACACTATTTACTTAAAGCTGAACAGAGCCTAATAAGTTAAGCCATATGAAAACACAGTTCCGGCTCTGTTTTACAAGTTGACAAAAGTGTTTTAATTTTTGACAGAGCCACTTACATAGATGTGTAATGAAACACTAATGCAATATAAGTCTGAGACCAGTAGTTACTCAAGCAATTTGCAGCCAGTTATACCCAATCTATACTGCTTGGCTGACACCCAGAGACTGTGGGTTAGACTGTAGAACTCGCATACCACAGTTGAGGCGAATAGCATAGATGCATCTATGGGGAAGCTCGTAAACAAATGAGGGAGGAAGGAATAGAAGGATATGCTGATAGGGTAAGATGAAGTAAGGCAGGAAGGGGCTTGTGTGGATTCTATGCGGTCGTTACAGACAGGTTGTTCCTCCTGTGTAAACTAGACAACTTCTCTCCAGCTGCAGGACACCCTGACCTCATGTTCTGGTTTTCATTAGGAAAAGGAAGGTCGACAAGACACATGATCCAAATGTCTAAAAATGCTGGTGAGAATGAAAGTAGAGGCCAGGTCTTGAGTACAAACTGAGTGTGCAGTGAGGCATTCAAAGCAGATTAATTTGCACATGATAGATGGGGATGAAGGAGGCCATTTGGCCCATCGAAACTCACCCATCCAACTAAACCTAAAGGAGAATATCTGGTCATTATCACATTGCTGTTTGTGGGATCTTGCTGTGCACAAATTGACTTCCTTGTTTCTTACAACAGTGACTATACTTCAAAAAATACTTAATTGCCTGTGAAGTTCTTTGGGATATCCCGAGGACATGGAGTGTTATATAAATGTGAATTTTTATACTTGGAGTGATTGAAGCAGTTAATATCTGTTTTGGGTATCAGCTGGTTAGGAGCGAGGATGGAGTTCACAAATAAAGATGACCGAATGCTGTCATGACAAGGACAGAAACCAGTCAAGGATGGGTGGTCATCTCTCCTCCTCTTCTCCCCCCACTCCTCATTCCCCTCCCCCGTCTCCTCTCCCCTTCCCTTCTCTCCTCCCCCGTCCCCTCTCTCCCCCCCATACCTTCTCTCCCCTTACCCTCTCGACTCTCCTCTCCTCCCCCCCCCACTCCTTTCCCCCTTCTCTACTGTCCTGTCTCCCACTCCTCTCTCTCCGCTTACTCCTCTATCCTCCTGCCTCTCCCCACCCCCTCACCTGTACTCACTATAATCTCTCCTCCTAACTCCTCTCCCCCTTCTCCTCCCACTTCTTTCCAGTCCCCCTCTCCTTCCCCACCTCTCTCCTCTTCCCCTCTCTCATCTATTAGTCTCCTTATTGCTGAAGAAATGCAGTTAGTTGTCCTAGCGTTGTGTGTGGTTTATAGACGATTTGATTACACCAGCAGGCCTCTCAGTCGCAGAAACAGAAGATGGCTTCAACAATGAAGGCGAGGCAGAGTGAATGCAACATTGAATCTTAATGACAATTGAACTGCTCTTTGGGCAGTTTTAGCTGCCATTTAATAAGCAAATATTGTGCTGCCCTTCTTCTGACAGTTTATTGTTGTGTTTAAAATGCTCTGAAGCCCCAATTTTGATCTGAAAATTAGAAAAACCATTCCAGAAATAATTGAATTAAGCCACAAATTCAATGACACTGAAAGAAAGAAGGCGGCCTGAATGAGCTCAGTATGATGCTGTTCCAACTGAGGCTAATGTTGCAGAGACACAGGCCCTGATATATAACGGACAACCAATGAGGGCCAAGGGTAGCCTGGTAGTGAATGAAGAACACGCAAAGCCGGGACATGGAGACCCTGCCAATCTTAACCACAGGGCTTTCTTTGAACCGTTTTGGGCAGACTCATTTGGCAACCAGACAAATTGATGGGCTGCTGCAGGTCGCCCTTGGGACAATCTCCGGCAACTGGGAGGGGAAGAGGGAGCGAGAGATCAAGGTTTGGCTGTGGGGGGGTGGGGGGGGAGGCCATTATGGGAATGAGGAAGTGAGTGATTGGGGCGGGGGGAGAAAGGTCATCGTGGGAGGCAGCGAGAGATCAGGACTTGGGGAGAAAGATCACATTGGGAGAGAGCAAGAGATTGGCCTTTGATAACGAGGGGCGAGGTGAAGAAGATTTTCTTTTTATTCATTCAAGGGATGTGGACTTTGCTGGCTAGGCCAGCATTTATTGTCCATCCCTAACTGCTCCTGAGAAGGTGGTGGTGAGTTGCCTTCTTGAACTGCTGCAGTCCCTGTGGCCATGTAGATGGCCATGGTCAAGAGGGCGGGTTGGGGGTTGCTAGCTGAAGGCTTCTTTGTGGGATCAAGGAGGGGGGAAGCACTCCTGCTCTTCCTAACCCACAAGGAGTGCTGTAAAAGACACTTACGTCTTGAGCCAGGTGCTCCTGCCTCCTTTTTGCTGCCGGGTTTCCTGATCCCCAGGAAATCCACGAGGCAATTGCTAAAGTTAAATCAGGCTCCCAATTGCTCTGTGGGATCCCATTTTAAATTAGTTAATGAAGTGTCCCACCTCACGGTAGCAGAACATTTGGCTGCTATGAAACCCACCTCTGTGAAAATGGCAATGAGCACGTCAGCACTGGGTCGGGGTGCATTCTTTGTTTTTGCATTTTTGACCGTCTCCTGCCCATTGTGCAGGGGTGTGAGAAGGATGGGGAGGGGAGGGTTAATATCAAGGCAAGATCTTTGCAAAGCGTACCATAGGGTGGATGTTGATGAGAGCTGACCTTTTCAAACAGTTGATGGTGCTGAGAGACAATGCTTCCTAACAGCTGCCAGCACAATAGGTGTCTTTATAGATAACTCCCGGAGTGGTTCCAATCACCTAAGGGAATTGGAGAGGAATTTTCCAAAATTTTTTTTCCCTTATCAGTCCTTGGTTTTTCTGTCTGAAAGGTGCCGAAAAAGTCCTCCCAAACGGCTGAAATATTGCTGAAAACAGAAACATTCTTTTATTAATAAAAACAAAAAACTACTGCGGATGCTGGAAATCCAAAAGAAAAACAGAATTACCTGGAAAAACTCAGCAGGTCTGGTAGCAGCGGCGGAGAAGAAAAGAGTTGATGTTTCGAGGTCTCCTCTACATTGGAGAGACTAAACGTAAACTGGGCGACCGCTTTGCAGAACACCTGCAGTCTATCCGCAAGAAAGACCCAAACCTCCCTGTCGCTTGCCATTTTAACACTCCACCCTGCTCTCTTGCCCACATGTCTGTCCTTGGCTTGCTGCATTGTTCCAGTGAAACCCAACGCAAACTGGAGGAACAGCACCTCATCTTCCGACTAGGCACTTTACAGCCTTCCGGACTGAATATTGAATTCGACAACTTTAGATCTTGAACTTCCTCGTCCATCCCCACCCCCTTTCCGTTTCTTCCCCCTCCCTTTTGTTTTTTCCAATAATTTATATAGATTTTTCTTTTCCCACCTATTTCCATTATTTTTAAATCTATACCTGTAATGCCCGGTCAGTCTTTCCACCCCACCCCACCCCCACTAGAGCTGTACCTTGAGTGTCCTGCCATCCATTCTTAATTAGCACATTCTCTTAGATAATATCACCACCTTTAACACGTCTTTGTTCCTTTGTCTGTGACATCTTTTGATTATCTGCTCCTATCACTGCTTGCTTGTCCCTACTACCACCCCACCCCCCCCCACAACTTCTCTCCCCCCACCCCACCCCCCACCCCACCTTAAACCAGCTTATATTTCACCCCTGTCCTAACTTTACTCAGTTCTGCTGAAGGGTCACGAGGACTCGAAACGTCAACTCTTTTCTTCTCCGCCGATGCTGCCAGACCTGCTGAGTTTTTCCAGGTAATTCTGTTTTTGTTTTACATTTTTTTATTTATTCGTTCATGGGATGTGGGCATCGCTGGCTAGGCCAGTATTTATTGCCCATCTCTAGGTTGTTACTGAGAAGCTCTGTCTATATCAAAGGCATTAACAGTAGAAGGTCTTTGCAAACCAATGTGATGCAGCTGGTGTTGCCGACAGATGCTGTCTCCATACAGCAGATGCTGATGATGGACAATCTTTATAATGCTGCTGAAGCCTCACCGTCCTCCATCTTCCTTTCTCTGTAGTTGTTGCTAGGAGATGGCCTCTCCACAATGTTCCAAGAGGCAGATGTGCCAACTGTTGACTCTATGAAAAGGAGATTATTGTATTTTAGAACTGGATTATGGTTGAAGGGAAAGGGTCCATTTTACCTGGTGTCCTATCTAAATTGCATTAATCTTCATCTTATCCTGACTAGAATTTAGTTGGTTTTCAATTTGTGCTCTTTACTTGCTCATCCCCAATGTGCCTCTTCATATTCTCCTTCAACAGAAAATATTTTGAGGCTTAAAACTAATATTTTATACCTGCTGCTGTTAGAAGGTCATTAAGACCTTGATTAATGTTTAATCTGTTTCCCATTGAATGCTCCTGTTTGACATTTGCTCAATCGGAATTTTACTCTCATCAGCTCATTCTCAATTCTGGTTGACCCTGACACCTAGTTAGAATCTGACAGACTTACCATGGATCCTAGTAGGGACCAAATCTGTTATCCTAGTTTGCATTTCCTATCAGCTAATCGGAATTTACAAAACATGGTATTGAATTTTATGGCACAGAGACAGGTCATTCAGCCCAGCTGGTGTCTGCCACTGTTAATGTTCCTTACAAATCTTTCCCAACCTACTTTATCTAACTCTATCAGCAAAAATCTTCATCACTTTTCTCACTTGTGTTTATCCAGCTTCCCCCTTAAATACATCTATGCTCTTCGCCTCAACTAGTCCATATGGTGTTAAACTTCACTTTCTAACCATTCTCTGAGTAAAGAAGTTTTTTTCCTGAATTCCTTATTGGATTTATTAGTGATTATCTTATATTTATTAGCCCTAGTTTTGCACTCCCCTCATAATCAGAAATATCTTCATTATGCTTACCCTATCAATTCCATTCATAATTTTAAAGACTTTTATCAGGTCACCCTCAGCTTTCTCTTCTTTAGAGAAAAGAATCCAAATCTCTTACTCTTTCCTGATGGTTATAACCGCTCAGTTCTGGTATCATCCTTGTAAATCTTTTTTGCACCTTCTCCATATCCTTTATAGCTCCCTTTTAAAATGGAGACGCCCAAACTCATAGGTCATAGAATTATACAGCACAGAAACAGGCCCTTTGGCCCATCGTGTCCATGCCATCCATCAAGCACCTATCTATTCTAATCCCATTTTCTAGCACTTGGCCTGTAGCCCTGTATGCTATGGCATTTCAAGTGCTCATCTAAATACTACTTAAATGTTGTGAGAGGTTGAATAGCTTGAGGGGCTGAATAGCCTCCTGTTCCTATTTGAGTTGAAAGTCAACCACATTGCTGTGGGTCTGGAGTCACATGTAGGCCAGACCAGGTAAGGGTGGCAGATTTCCTTCCCTAAACAGGCATTAGTGAACCAGATGGGTTTTTACACCAATCGATGATGGTTGTCACGGTCATCATTACTGATGGCTAGCTTTCAACTCCAGATTTTATTAATTGAATTTAAATTCCAGCTGCTGTGGCGGGACTGAATCAGTGTCCCCAGAGCATTAGCCTGGATCTCTAGATTACTAGTGCAGTGACATTACTACTATGCCAGCACTGCTCCGTCAACTGTTCCCAATATTTTAAGTGTAGTCAAGCTAAGGTTTGATACAGATTTAACATCGTGACCCCAAATTCTTGCCCCATGACCCCACTAATCTGATCCCTGATCTAAGTCAATATGGGCAACTCTTGAGATAAGAATGGCCTCTTTAAGTCCTGTGAAGGAGCAGTGTCCCAGGGCCATGTGAGAAAGGAAAATCAGGAATAATCCTTGCAGGTAGCACATTCCCTCAATGCTCAAAAGAATCGAGGAAGACATGCAAGAGGAATGACTGCAGAAAAAGACCTGCTTGTCTATCCAGCCTGACCTGCACAGATGTGATGGCTTGTGTATCATGATACAGACACTGCCATCCCACCCAGAGCCATGTAAGCTTCTGGGAAAGGCAAAAAAAAAAGATAAAAACCTAGGGGAATCAAAACTCTGACCCTGATTAATACTGTACAGGATCTGCCCCTTGTAGGAGGTGATTTCTGGCAAACCAGAAACAGCTCTGGCTCTTACTTCAAAGATTTCAGCAAATCAGCGTCCACTACACATGCTGGCAGCCTGTCTCAGAAATCTATTATTCTCTGGGAAAAGAAGAGCCACCAAACATCTAACCCACTTGTATCCTTATGTAACTTGTAATCCATGGTCCTGCCTGATGTATTCAGTTGAAACAATTGGTCTAAGTAGCCAGGAATCCGCTCGGCCCCATGTTACAATCAGGTAAACAAGGTAGGACCATCAAGTTTACTTGCAGTCCACCTCCAAAGGAACTAGCGTGACCAGGTCACGAAATGAGACACCGGCACACAAAAGACAGGGCAAATAAATTTTTAGTCCAAGATTTCCACTTCCAGGGGAATCCAGAACTAGAGGACCATAAATATATGAGAGTCACTAATAAATGCAATAAGGAATTCAGGAGAAACTTCTTTACCCAGAGAGTGGCGGGAATGTGGAACTTAGTGACACAGGAAGTGGTTGAGGTGAATAGTATTAATACGTTTAAGGGGAAGCTTGATAAACACTTGAGAGACAAACAAATGGAAGGATGTGCTGATGGGGTGAGATGAGAAATGATTGGAGGAGGTTCATATGGAGCGTAAACAACAGCATGGGTTTGCTGGGCTGAATGACCTGTTTCTGTGCTGTAAATTTGATGTAAAAACTTGTCCCTGTAAAGAAATAGACCTCATGGCAACATTCCAGAATGAAAAAGTGCAGTATTGTAGGATGTTAGACACATGAACTGTGCTATAAGACAGGCACTTTATCTGCTGGAAGGGAAAGTTACTACTCCTCCTTCCATGTATGTACTGACAGACTCAAACATGATAGCTGTCTTCATACCCACTGGTGAACAAAGAAAATTTAGCTCTGGGACCTTCTCACTTTGGTTATCAGTCGGGTCCCATGGAATTCACACTCGACAGAATCTGCCTTGCAAAATAAAATGACAATGGACCTCAGAGCATCTGGTTTTGTGCTCCAACTCTTGCGAGGTGCAGCCTGTACAGAGACCACAAGACTTGAGATACCAGGACTACAGATTAAAGAAGCCTGGGGAGATTTAATAGAAACATTTTAAAATAATGCAGAATTTAGATGCTATGAATAAAGACTGTTTCGTCTGGTTTAAGAGTCAGTGACAAGGGATCATCAATTTAAAATTATCACTAAGTGAGGGGAGGGATTAGGAGAAATGTATTAACGTAGAGGGTTGTTGAAGCATGGTATGATTTGCCACTGGGAGTGTTTGAGATAGACTTCATTTCATCTTTTAAGGGAAATATGGATAAATGTTTGAAGCAGAGGAAGAAAAAGAAGTGAGCAAGGGGAACAGTGGGTTTGGTTAGGGGAGATGGTGGTATCGTGCTAATGTAATAGCAATCCAGAGACCCAGGCTAATGCTCTGAGGACATAGGTTCAAATCCTACCACAGCAGCTGGTGGAATTTAAATTAAATTAATAAAGGAAAAAGATCTGGAATTGAAAGCTAGTCTCAGTATCAGTAATAGTGATCATGAAGCTATCATTGATTGTTGGAAAAACCCATCTGATTCACTAATGTCCTTTAGGGAAGGAAATCTGCCATTCTTGTGTGGTCTGGTCTACATGTGACTCTAGATCCACAGTAATGTGGTTGAGTGTTAACTACTCTCTGAAATGGCTAGCAAGCCATTCAGTTCAAGGGCTATTAGAGTTGGGCAACAAATGCTGGCCTTGCTAGTGACGTCCACATCCCATGAATGAATAAATTAAAAAATAAATAAAATTCTGGGTTGCCCTGCAAAGAACCTACAGAGATGATGGGCTAAGTGGCCTGCTTTTGTCTAGTAAACATATATGGTTCCATGATACACACGATTTTCTGCTTGTTGTGGTGGATATTTTCCCAGCACCTTGAAATCTTTCAATTCCTATGATGCAGCGTGGAAAAGATTTATTTAGGTTGCTGTGATATTCTGACTTTAGAGTATCAATTTAGCTCAGTTGGCATCACTCTGACCTCTGAGTCCGCAGGTTGTGAAACATAAGAAATAGGAACAAGAGTAGAACATTTGGCCCCTCGAGCTTGCTCCGCCATTCATTAATATCATGGCTGATCTGTTTGTGTTTCAAATTCCACATTCCCACTTACCCCCGATAACCTTTGATTCTGTTGCCTAACAAGAATCTATCTACCTCTGCCTTAGAAATATTCAATGACCCCACCTCCATCGTCTTCTGAGGCAGAGTTCCAAAGTCGCACAACCCTCGGAGAGAAAAAATTTCTCTTCCTCTCTGTCCTAAAAGGGCGACCCCTAATTTTAAAACAGTGCCCCCTAGTTCTGGACTCACCCACCAGAGGAAACACCATTTCCACATCCACCTTGTCAAAACCATTCAGGATCTTATGTACTTCAATCAAATCCCTCTCTCTTCTAAACTCTAGTGGAAACAAGCCCAGTCTGCCTAACCTTTCCTCGTAAGACAACCCGCTTATTCCAGATATCAATCTGGTAAACCTCTTCTGAACCGCCTCCAACACATTTACATGAATTTAAGCCCATCTCCAGGACTTGAGCCTATAATCCAGGCTGACATTTCTGTGCAAGGCTAAGGTAGTTGGAGGTGCTGTCATTCAGGTGAAATGTTAAACTGAGGCCCTGTCTACTGATTAAGGTGAATATTAAAGATCCCACTGCAATAATTGAAGAAAAGCAGAAACATTCTCTAGTGTCTTAACCAACATTTCTCCCTCAAATGAAAAGAGATCAACTGGATATCCTCTTCAGCTGCTGATAACAAGAGTTTGCTGTGCACAATTGGCTCTTCTACAAAATAAGACTTCACCTCAAAATCAATAATGAATTGTGTCAGGGTGTCCTGAGGGTTACATAAATGTCAGCTCTTCTTCACTTATGGTCAGTAATTATTCAAGGATCGCTGTCCAACTATTTATTGCAAGTTGTTGCATTCCCTTGGCAGCGATTTAGTTGCTGAACACCTGTCGTATTTTGATTCATGCAACCAACCATTTTTGTGCCAATTAATATCAGTCTGGGATTTACATGTATTTGTTACATAATTTTTGATGGGTCAGAGTATTAAGGGGCATGGAGCTAAGGGGGGAAGAAATGGAGTTGAAGCACAGATCAGCTATGACTTAATTGATTAGGGGGAGGGATTGAATGGCCTGTTCCTATACTTCTATGCATTTGCCTTGGACCTAATTAAGTCTTTTGAGCATTAGGGCTTTGAACATAATGTGTATCGTGAGGATTCCCATGATTAATACGTTTCGCTTGGTAGTACAGAACTTGAGTATTGCTGGAAAGAGAGGCTTGTTTTTGTTTTTGTTTCATTAATTCGTTCATGGGTTGTGGCTAGGCCATCATTTATCACCCATTCCTAATTGCGCATGAGAAGGTGGTGGTGAGCCGCCTTCTTGAACTGCTGCAGTCCATGTGGTGTGGGTATACCCACAGTGCTGTTGGGGATGGAGTTCCATGAGTTTGATCCAGTGCTAGTGAAGGAATGGTGATACAATTCCAAGTCAGAATGGTGTGACTTTGAGGGGAACTTGCAGGTGGTGGTGTTCCCATGTGTCTGCTGCCCTTATCCTTCTAGGTGGTAGAGGCCATGGGTTTGGAAGGTGCTGTCAAAGGAGTCTTGGTGAATTCCTGCAGTGCATCTTATAGATGTCACACACTGATGCCACTGTGCATCAGTGATGGAGGGAGTGAATGTTTAAGATGGTGAATGGGGTACCAATCAAGCGGGCAGCTTTGTCCTGGATGATGTTGAACTTATTGAATGGTGTTGGAGTTGCACTCATCCAGGTAAGTGGAGAGTAATCCATCACACTCCTGACTTGCGCCTTGCAGGTGGTGGACAGGCTTTGGGGAGTCAGGAGCTGAGTTACTCTCTGCAGAATTCCCAACCTCTGACCTGCTCTTGTAGCCACAGTATTTACATGGCTAGTCCAGTTCAGTTTCCGGTCAATGGTAACACCCAAGATATTGATAGTGGGAGATTCAGCGATGGCAATGCCATTGAATGTCATGGGGAAACGGTTAGATTCTCTCTTGTTGGAATGGTCATTGCCTGGCACATGTGTGGTGTGAATGTTAGCAGCCTGACTGTTGTCCAGATCTTGCTGCATATGGACCCACTATGTTTCAGTATTAGAGGAGTTGCAAATGGTATTGAAAGTTGTGCAATCATCAGTGGACATCCCCACTTCTGACCTTATGATGGAGGAAAGTTCATTGATAAAGCAGCTGAAGATAGTTGGGCCTACCCTGAGGGACTCCTGCAGTAATGTCCCAGGACTCGAGCTGAGTGGGCCTGGCGGGACCCTAAACAAGCATCAAAGTGCTGTTTAATAGCACTGTCGATGACCCCTTCCATCACTTCACCGATGATCGAGAGTAGACTGATGGGGTGGTAATTGGCCGGGTTCGATCTGTCCCGTTTATAATGGACACAACGTACCTTGGCAATTTTCCACATTGCTGGGTAGATGCAAGTGGAGTAGCTGTACTGGAATACTTGGCTTGAGGTGCAACTATTTCTGAAGTACAAGTCTTCAGTACTTTGCTAGAATATTGCCAGGGCCCATAGCCTTTGCAATATTCAGTGCCTTCAGCCATTTCTTGATATCACATGTAGTGAATTGAATTGGGTGAAGACTGGCAATTGTGATGCTGGCTCCTCCAGAGGAGGTCAAGATGGATCATCCACTCGGCCCTTCTGGCTGAAGATTGTCGCAAATGCTTCAGCCTTGTCTTTTGCACTGATGTGCTGGGCTACCCCATCTTTGAGGATGGGAATATTTGTGGAGCCTGCTCCTCCTGTTAATCGTCCACCATCATTCATGACTGGATGTGGCAAGACTGCAGAGCATAGATCTGATCTGTTGGTTGGTTGTGGGATCACTTAGCTCTGCCTATTGCATGCTACTTCCACTGTTTGGCACGCAAGTAATCCTGTGTTGTAGCTTCATCAGGTTTGATGGCTCATTTTTTGCCTGGTGCTGCTTCTGCATTCTTCATTCAACCAGGGTTGCTCTCACAGCTTTATGGTGATGGGAGAATGCTGGATCAAATTGTGGCTGAATATAATTCTGCTGCTGATGGCCCACAGAAGCTCATGGATCCCAGTTTAAGATCTGTTTGAAATCTATCCCATCTAGCATGGTGGTAATGCCACACAACACAATGGAGAGTATCCTCAATGTGAGGACAGGACTTCGTCTCCACAATGACTGTGCGGTGATCACTCCTACCCATACTGTCATGGACCGATGAATCTGTGACAGGTAGATTGGTGAGGTCAAGGTCAAGTAGGTTTTTCCCTCATGGTTTCCTCACCATCAACCCAGTCCAGCAGCTATATCCTTTGGGCCAGCTCGGTCAGTAGTGGTGCCTTCCTCAGTTTTTCTTCCATTTGATATTCAACATGGAGGAGTACTGATTCATCAGCTGGGTGGGGGGGAGCGGGGTGGGGGGGGCGCGGTGGTGCAGGTTGGTGCAGGGAGAGTAGGTGGTAATCAGCAAGATGTTTCTTTGCCATGTTTGACCTGATGCCATGAGACTTCATGGGATCCACAGTTAATGTTGAGGACTTCCATGGCAACTCCCTCCCACTGTGCCACCATCACTGGACAGGACAGACCCAGGGATAGAGATGGTGGTGTCCAGGAAATTGTCTTTAAGGTATGATTCAGTGAGGGTATGTGTCAGGCTATGAGTCTGTGGGACAGCTCTCCCAATTTTGGCACAATCCCTCAGATGTTAATAAGGAGGGCTTTGCAGGGTTGACTGGACCAGGTTGACGGGGCCAGGTGTGCTGTTGTTGTTTACAGTGCTGAGGTCAGTGCCAGGTATCATTCCTTTTTTTGGGCTTCACAGCAGTTTGCTACAACTGAGTGATTTGCTAGGCCATTTTAGAAAGCATTTAAGAATTAACCACATTGCTTTAGGTCTGGACAGCAGATTTATGAACCAGATGGGTTTTAATGACAATCAACAATGGCTTCATGACTAGCTTTTAATTCCAGATGTATTAATTGGGATTTGGGATTTGAATCCATGTCCTCAGAGCATTAGCCTGGGCCTCTGGATTACTAGTCCAGTGACATTACCACTGCTCCACCACCTCCCCTTGCTGAAACAGTTCTTCTTGCACTCATCAGGACAAATGCAAGAATTTGAAACAAACACAACAGTTTATATCACACGAGAAATGGGTGCTGATTGGTTAGCAAGTTGACTCTGGCCGATGCGTTGGCATAGAGAAAGCAACAGATAACTATAGGCCCCCCATGTTCCTGGGCAACTCGAAAAAGATGCAAGGCTCGAACATATTCCATTTGTTTGCAGAGAATGGGTTCCTGCTTATGAATTTATGTCACTTATAGCAAGCATAAATGAGCCATGTTATACGCTCAATTGATTATCTTAAATTGGCAGTTAATATAGCTATTAGTGCACTCCGGATTGTTTAGCAATCAGGAATCACATCTGACAGAATGCTGCCCAATCGCAGAATCACAGCTGACAGTAGATGTTTTGTTTTGGGTTTTGCAAGCATAGGCTGGTTGAGAACGGTCTGTAAACTGTCTATTACGAACAAACAAAGGAACATGCTATTTGATTCGATCAGCCAATCTTGTTTCTATTCAATCATGGGATGTGGGCAGATCGTTGGCTAGCATTTACTGCCCCTAATTGCCCTTTGTTCAGAGGGCATTTTTTAAAAAGTCAACCACATTGTTGTGGGCCCAGAGTCACATGTAGGCCAGACCAGGTAAGGGCAGCAGATTTCCTTCCTTAAAGGATATTAGTGAACCAAATGGGTTTTTACAACAATCGACAATGGTTTCATGGTCATCATTAGACTTTTAATTCCAGATTTTTATTGATTTCAAATTCCACCATCTGCTGTGGCAGGATTTGAACCCAGGTCCCCAGAGCATTAGCCTGGGTCTCTGGATTACTCGTCCAGCGACAACATCATTACGCCATCGCCTCATGGGCCATCATTGGGATATATGGCCTAAGTACTTGGCATTGCACAGGCACTGAAATTCATATACGACAGTGCTCAATTATGTGGTAGGCAGGTCTTTTTGAGCTGATGGCAGCATCCTGTTAATGGAAAATATCACTTGTATAGCCCCTGCATACTAGCAGCATGAAACTACTTACTCACCTTTTTGTTCAAATTTTGGAGGTACTTTGCCTTTCCAGGGTGATTTGAGGTAGACTGAGTTCTTTTCAGGTCCAAAAGTGACAGTCTTTGGCCCATTTGCGAGTTTGCGTGATACACAGCAAACAGTAATCTGATCAGCATTGCCATTGTTCCACAGGATAGCTTAACAACAGGTACTATAAATTGTGATTGTTTGAAATTTGACATCCTTACATTTGTCCTGATGAGTGCGAGTTGAAAAGCTTTGGCAACGTATCTCTCTTTTCAGTGGTTCAAGAAGGCAGCTCTCCACCACCTTCTCGAGGGCAATTTGGGATGGGCAATAAATACTGGCCTAGCCAGCGATGCCCACATCCCATGAATGAATAAAAAAAATTGTGCAGGACTTATTTGTCTAATATTTTAACAGAGGTGTTAAGGCATTCCAAAAACATGGGTGGTGGGTGGGAGGAGCAGTGTTGCTAATTCTGCCTTTGTGCAGCAGTGTGAAATTGAGTTACCAGTGTGTCTTACATCCTTTCCCATTTTCACTTCCATTGACTTTAATGGAAATGATTAAACTAAATTAAATGAAACAAAAAGAAATGTGAGGTGAGAATGTGCAATTTTTCGTATGCAGAATAGCTGAGGCAAATAGAATCGATGCCATTCATAGATGCTATAACTGGTACAGACCAGTTGGGCCATTGGCCTGTTTCTCTGCTGTAAATACTATGTAATTCTATGTGAAATGGACTGCGAATTCACTATCATCTGTTTTGTACCATTGCTCAAAATCAAAATCCACGTTCTCTTAAAGTAGCGGGTTAAGAAATTTAATTTAAACACATTAAGAGTTTGTTCTCTTGTCATATCACAGCATCACTTCAAAGCCAAAGTTTCTTTCAAGGTCATCAGCTTGCTTGCTCTTACATCAGTCCACAACATTAGTTTGCTTCATGCAGTGGGGATAGATCTGTCTACCATTTGGGTGTAGCAAACAAAGACCAAATTCACTACCAAATTAATCCGAGGCTTGTTTAGTCCAGGTGATGAATATGATCCATGCCCATCGCTGGCTGATTCTTTCTCAGACTTAAATTATTGATGTTCACAGTGACAGAGATAAAATCATAGAATGCAATGTATTACAGCATAGAAGCTTTCAGCATGGAAGGATGCCATTCAGCCCATCATCCCTGTGTTCATTTTCTGAAAGGCTTTCTAAATTAGTCTCAAGCACAGCTTTTTCCTCAATAACTTTGCAAAATAGTAACCTTCAGATCTATCACAGAATTGTTATGGTGCAGAAGGAGGCCATTCGGCCCATCATATCTGCACCAGCTCTCCGAATGAGCAGTATGACTCAGTGCCATTCTTCTGCCTTTTATGGGCCTACGGGGTGAATTTATGGTTCTATGAGCTGAATTTATGGATCTACAGGCTGAATTTCAGGGAGCACCACTGTTCCTGCAGTGCGCCCCCGACCTTTTAGCTCGGGGGAGCCCATCACAATCTCGACTGCTGCCCCACAGTAATTTAGTGCTGGAAGCAACGTTAATTGCTTTAAGTCAAAACTTCCACTCCCATCTTGGGAGGATGTCCCATGTTAGAGAACTGCCAGCCAATCAGATGACCGGATGGGCACAGTGACCACTGCTGGGTCTAAAGGCAGTCCCACCACACTGAGGAGCCCATGTAAGTCCTGGTTCAGGGGTCTCGGCAAGATGGGCGAGGGGGCTGCTGGGTCGGGTTCAAAAGGCTGGGGGGAAGAAATAACTTGGTGGGGGGGTGCCTCCAATGGCCCCCAAAGGAGGTTTGCCCCCACCCCCACTTGCCTGACACCAGCCTGCGCAGTTAAAGTTGTTGGGCTTCTCACATGGCGTGGGTCCTTCCCTGCCACAGGTAGAATACTCAGATGAGGCCTTTAATTGGGCCAAGGGTGGGCAGGCCACCTGACACCTCCCCCACCAGGTCAGGAGTGGGCAGGTAAATGGCAGGAACATGATAATAGCACACTTCAGAAGGACCATAAGATGTAGGAGCAGAAGTAGACCATTCAGCCCATCGAGTCTGCTCCACCATTCAATGAGATCATGGCTGATTTGATAATCCTCAACTCCACTTTGTTGCCTTTTCCCCTTAGCCCTTGATTTGCTTACTGATTAAAAATCTGTCTATCTTAGCCTTGAATATACTTAATGACCCAGCCTCTCTAGCCCTCCGTGGTAAAGAATTCCACAGATTCACTACCCTCTGAGAGAAGAAATCCCTCCTCATCTCTGTCTTAAATGGGCGACCCCCTGACTCTGAGATTATGCTTTCTGGTCCTAGGCTCTCCCACAAGAAAAAACACCTCTCAGCATCTACCCTGTCAAGCCCCCTAAGAATCTTATATGTTTTAATAAGGTCGCCTCTCATTCTTCTAAACTCCAATGTGTACAGGCCCAACCTACTCAACCTTTCCTCATAAGAAAATCCCTCCATACCCGGGATCAACCTAGTGAACCTTCTCTGGACTGCCTGCAATGCCAGTACATCTTTCCTTAGATAAGGTGACCAAAACTGTTCACAGTATTCTAGGTGTGGTTTAACTAGTGCCTTGTATAGTTTTAGCAAGACTTCCCTATTTTTCTACTCTATTTCCTTTGAAATAAAGGCCAACATTCTATTTGCCTTCCCTATTACCTGCTGAACTTGTACGCTAGCTTTATGGGATTCATGCACAAGGACCCCCAAATCCCTCTGTCCTGCAGCTTTCTGCAGACTTTCTCCATTTAAATAATATTCAGCTCTTCTATTCTTCCTGCCAAAGTGCTTAACCGCACATTTTCCCACATTATATAATGACAAGCTGATGAAATTGGCAGACACATAGAAGGTGCAATTTAACGTAGACAATTGTGGAGTGATGCACGTTGAGAGAAATGACATGGACGGGCAGTGTAATCTAAATGGGGCTATTTTTAGGTTGGGGGTGTGCAAGAGTAGAAAAACCTTAGGGTACATATTCATAATCTCTGAAGGTGGCAGGGCAAGTTAATAAGGTGGTTAAGAAAGGATATGGGATACTAGGTTTTGTAAATAAGGGCACTGAATACAAAAACAAGTTATGCTAGATCTTTACAAATTACTGGTTAGGGCTCAGCTGGAGTTGTGTGTTCAATTCTGGGCACCACACTGAAGGCCCTCAAGAGCTTGGAGAGGAAAGAAAAGAGATTTACCATAATTATACCAGGGATAACGGAGTTCAGTTATGTGAAGAGACTGGAAAAACTGGGATTGTTCTCCTTAGAGCATGGAAGGTTAAGGGGAAATTTAATAGAGGTGTTCAAGACTTTGCAGGGTTTTGATAGAACAAGTAGGGAGAAACTGTTTCCTGTGGTAAGCAGCTTTCTTTAATACCATGTGCTTTCATATCCCAAATAAGTCTGTTATGAGGTACTTTATCAAATGCTCTTAGAAAGTCCATATATACATTTACTGCACTACCTTAATCAACCCTCTGTTACTTTGACAAAGAACTCAATCGTGTCAGTCAGACACAATTATCTTTAACAAATCTGTGCTGCTGTCCTTTATTAACCCATGCTTCTCCAAATGAAAAGTATTTTTTTTCTTGATAGAAGTCTTTAGTAGTATTTTTTTCCACCACTTAGGTTAAACTGACAGGCCTTTAGTTACCAAGATTGTCGATTTATTAACCTTAGAGATGGGCAATAAATGCCGGACTAGTCAGCAACACCCACATCCCATGAGCGAATAAAAAAGAAACTTTGAGTGATGCCAACCTATTTGGTACCTCCTTTCTATCTATTTTTATCCTATCCAATATCACCTCCTCTCCCTGTGACATCTACCGCGGAGATAGTGGCATAGTGGTAATGTCCCTGCTAGTAATCCAGAGGCAAAAACAGAAAATGCTGGAAAAACTCAGCAGGTCTGACAGCATCTGTGAGGCGAGAAACAGAGTTAACATTTCGAGTCCTTATGACCCTCCTTCAGAGCTAGAGAGTAGAAATGTGATGGAATTTATACTGTTTAAGGGGGGTGGAGTAGGTGAAGCTGGATAGAAGGCCAGCGATAGGTGGGGGCAAAGGGGAGATTGACAAAGATGACAAAAGGACAAAGGAATTGTTAATGGTAGAGGTAAGAGCTAAGAAAGGTGCTGATAGTGGCATGAAGGTAAGAAAGCAGAATGTAATAATAGCAGAACAAGGGTAAGCACTCTGTGAAAGAACAACATGGAACAAGTAACAGATGGCCATTTTGGGGTGGGGAGGGGGCAGTGGTGGGGAAAAGGATAGAAAATGGGATTAAAAAGGGGGGATATAAAAGGGGATAAAACAATGAATAAATGAATAAAAATGAAAGAGGCCCAGACTAATGCTCTGGGGACAATGGTTCAAATCCCACCACAGCAGCTGGTGGAATTTAAATCCAATTAATAAATCTGGAATATAAATTTAGTCTCAATAATGGTAACCATGAAACTATCATTGATTGTTGTAAAAACCCATCTGGTTCACTAATGTCCTTTAAGGAGGAAATCTGCCATCCTCTCTTGGTCTGGCCTACATCTGACTCCAGACCCTCAGCAAGATGGTTGAGTTTTAACTGTCCTCAGAAATGTTCAGTTCAAGAGCAATTAGGGAGGGGTGACAAATGCTGGCTTTGCCAGCAATGCCCACATCCCATGAAAGAATATAGAAAAAAAAGGTGTCACCCTTTTCTTTTGTGAAAACAGATGCAAAGTCATTCATTACCTCACTCACATCCTCTGCCTCCACAAGATACTCTTTTTTGTTGCTAATCACTCCCCACCATTCCCTTAACCATCTTTTTTCTTTTTATATGTTCATAAGAGGCTTTGGGTTCTCTTTTATGTTACCTACTCATCTTTTTTTCATACTCTCTCTTTTCCCTTATATTCTTTTTTCACTTTCCACTTGTTTGTAACATTCATTGTATTAACACACGTGCATTCCAACATGCTAGTTTTCTTGATTTCCCAAATACCTACTACTCTTTTTGCACTATTCTTTGCATTGTTGCCATGGATGTGCATGCAAAGGGCCCCAGCTGTCCTGTCATGCCACTAACAGTTATTTAAAATTATTTGTTTAGATTTAAGGTAATGTAACTATTTAGCTAACACTAAAAGACTAACCAGTAATAGCATTAGAAATACAATATACAACTTTCTCAAGGGCAATGAAGGATAGGCAATAAATGCTGGCCTGCTTTGTCTGTAATTCCTTGGATTTAACCTCTGTGCTGGTTATCACCTCTTCAGTTTTTCTCCCTCTAACTGACTTACAATGATATCTGCTGTCATTCTCTTGCCTGCATTGTACTTACAATATATTCCTCAGATCTCCCTCAATGCTCTCAGAAAGGCCTTAATATAGCTAACTGAAAGAAACTTGCACTTATGTAGCACCTTTCACAACCCTTCAGAACTTCCCAAAGCGCTTTGCAGCCAATGAAGTACTTTTGAAGTTTAGTCACTGTTGTAACCTAGGAAACACAGCAGCCAATTTGTCACAGTAAGATTCCACAAACAAGATTGGCAGGAGTTGGAGAGAAGACAAGAATAATAGAGGAGTAGTGATTAGCAGCTGGCAATTATGAGATTTAGAAAACCCTTGGACGAGTGCAGGCTAGTGACATTAGTCACTAACCACATGTGGCTAATTATATTTCTGATAAGTAAACAAACATGGATAACACACACCATCATTGTGCATGTAGCTCAATGTTCTTATTCACATGATGTATGCATGTGAATCTTAATCTTTTTGTGGGTATGTTGGTAAAATGGTAAGTCCAAAAGCAGTGAGTGTAGTTTTGATCATTGTGAGTGCTTAACTTACTTGGTTACTCAATCGCAATAGGTGTTTGCTAAGCAAATGTATACATGTGAAGGACATTTAATGTTTAAGGTTTTGGTTTCAATCCCCACTCGAGAGATTTTAGCTTACAGCTGACACTTCAGTCCAGTACAGAGAAAATGCTGTGCTGTCTTTCAGATGTAACATTAAACCAAGGCACAACTGCATTTTCAGTTGAATGTAAAATATTTCATGGCAGAATTTTGAAGAGGAACAGTGGCATTTTCCCCAGTGTCCTGACCAATATTCATTTTTAAAAATTTATTTATGGAATTTCAGTATCCATAGAACCATAGAAAAGTTACAGCACAGGAGGCCATTCGGCCCATCTTGTCCATGCCAGCCCGAGGGCACCCAGGTGCCCTTTTTAATCCCATCATCCTGCACCCAGCCCATAGCCTTGCAGTTTACAGCACTTAAGGTGCAGATCCAGGTACTTTTTAAAAGAGTTTATAGTTTCTGCCTCTACCACCAACTTGGGCAGCGAATTCCAGACACCCACTACACTCTGCCTAAACAAAGTTCTTCCTCATGTCCCCCCTACACCTTCTGCCACTTATCTTGAATCTATGTCCCCTGGTTCTAGAATTCTTCTTCAAGGGAAACAATTTTATCCTGTCCACTCTATCTATTCCCCTCATAATTTTGTACACCTCAATCAAGTAACCTCTCAGCCTTCTTTGTTCTAAGGAAAATAACCCCAACCTATCCAATCTCTCTTCGTAGCTACACTTTTCTAACCCTGGCAACATTCTTGTAAACCTCCTCTGCACTCTCTCCAGAGCTATTACGTCTTTCCTGTAATGTGGTGACCAGAACTGCACACAATACTCCAGTTGTGGCCTCACCAGTGTTTTATACAATTCCAACATTACATCCTTATTTTTATATTCTATACCTCTGCCAATGAAGGACACCATTCCATATGCCTTCTTTACAACCTTGTATACTTGAACTGCTGCCTTCAGGGACCTGTGTACTTGTACGCCAAGATCTCTCACTTCATCTACCCCTCTTAGTATATTCCCATTTATTGTGTAATCCCTGTAACTGTTTGACCTCCCTAAATGTATGACCTCACACTTCTCTATGTTAAAGTTCATCTGCCACTTTACCGCCCACTCCACCAACCCATCTATATCGTTTTGGAGATTATGGCTATCCTCTACACTATCCACTACTCGGCCAATCTTTGTGTCATCTGCAAATTTCCCAATCGTGTCCCCCATGTTCACGTCCAAATCGTTAATATATAACACAAACAGCAAGGATCCCAACACCGAGCCCTGTGGAACATCACTTGAGACAACTTTCCATTCGCAAGGGCATCCAACGACCATTGCCCTTTGTTTCATGTTACAAAGCCAACCTTTTATCCAGTTTGCTACATTACCCTGAATCCCATGGGCTTTTACTTTCCTGACCAATCTGCCATGTGGGACCTTGTCAAATGCCTTGCTAAAATCCATGTACACAACATCCACTGCACAACCTTCATCAACCCTTCTTGTCACTTCCTCAAAGAATTCAATCAAATTTGTGAGGCAAGACCTTCCTTTATCAAATCCATGCTGACAATCCCTGACTAGTCCATGCCTTTCCACATGACAGTTAATCCTATCTCTCAGGATTGATTCTACTAATTTGCTCACCACCGATGTAAGACTAACTAGCCTATAATTGTTTGGCATTTCCTTTGATCCCTTTTTAAACAATGGAACTACGTTTGCATTTCTCCAGTCTTCCGGTACCTCCCCAGTATCTAGTGAAGATTGGAAAATCATCCTCTGAGCATCTGCTATCACCTCCCTGACTTCCTTCAGCAGCCTCGGAAACAATCCATCTGGCCCTGGTGACTTATCAACTTTCAAGGATTTCAACCCTTCGAGTACTTCCTCTCTCTTTATGACTATCCTGTCCAATATCTCGCAGTGTTCCTCCTGGACTACTATATCTACATCCTCCCTTTCCTTTGTAAACACGGAGACAAAATATTCATTCAAAACCCTTCCCACAGCCTCTGTATCTCCACACAAGTTTCCATCTTCATCTCTGATAGGTCCCACTTTTTCCTTAACTAACCTTTTAGCATTAATGTATTGGTAAAACTTCTTTGGGTTATCTTTAACTTTACTTGCTAATCTTTTTTCATGCCCTCTCTTTGATTCCTTATTTCCTTTTTTACTTCATCCCTGCACTTCCTATATTCGTCTAGGCTATCTGCAGTGCTTAGTTCTTTGTGCCTATCGTACGCTTTCTTTTTCTGTTTGATCTTCCCCTGTATTCCTCTAGATAACCAGGGGGGTCTAGATTTGGCAGTACCACTCTTATTTTTGTAGGGGACATGTCTACTTTGTACAATTAGGATCTCGCTTTTTAGTGCTTCCCACTGGTTTTCCACTGTTTTATCCTCCAGCAGTGCTGTCCAGTCCACCTCAGCCAAGTCCCTTCTCATTTCTGCAAAATTTGCCTTCCCCCAGTTCAAGACGTTTACTTCTGCCTTATCTCTGTCCTTTTTCATGGTAATGCTAAATCTAACTGAATTGTGATCATTGTCCCCGATGTGGTCGCCAACTGTCACTTCACCCACTTGCCCTTCTTCGTTCCCCAAGACTAGGTCTAGAATTGCATCTCCTCTTGTTGGGTTTGTCACTAATTGGTTGAAAAAATTTTCCTGGACATACTGCATGAATCTTTCTCCCTCAGTGCCCCTTATATTGTTTGAATCCCAGTTGATATTAGGATATTTGAAGTCTCCTACTATTATTACCCTCTTGTTCTTACAAGCAGAAATTTGCCTACATATTTGTTCTTCTATCTCCCTTTCACTATTTGGGGGTCTGCAGTATACTCCCAGTAGTGTGACTGCCCCTTTTTTATTTCTAAGCTCAATCCATAAAGCCTCGTTTGTTGACCCATTTAGTATATCATCCCTTCTCACAACTGGAATTGATTCTTTAACCATTAGTGCTACCCCCCTCCTTTTTTATCTCCTACTCTATCACGTCTGAAGACTCCATTACCAAGGATATTAAGCTGCCAGTTTTGTCCCTCCTTTAGCCAGGTCTCCGTTATAGCAATGACATCCTGCTGCCATGTGTCTACCTGTGCCCTTAACTCATCTACCTTGTTTGTAATACTCCTTGCATTGAAGTATAAACAGTTTAACCCTGTCAATTTCCCTTGCTGGACACTTTGTAAACTTTGCTTCTCCTGTAACTCCATGTCTATCACAACGTCCCTAGCTAATGTTCTACCTCCATTTTTCTGATCTGAATCTGACCTATCTAATCCTACTCCTGGGATCCCATCCCCCTGCCACACTAGTTTAAATACTCCCCAACAGAACTAGCGAAAGCCCCACAAGGACACTGGTCCCAGCTCTGCCTGGGTGCAGCCTGTCTGGTTTGTACAAGTCCCACCTTCCCCAGAACCGGTCCCAGTGCCTCAAGAACCTGAATCCCTCCCGGCTACACCATCTCTCCAGCCACATGTTCATTTGGTCTATCCGCTTATTCCTGCTCTCGCTAGCACTTGGAACTGGGAGTAATCCTGAGATTACTACATTTGAGGTCCTGCATTTTAATTTATCTCCTAACTTCCTGTACTGAGCTTGCAGGTCCTCATCCCTTAGTTTACCTATGTCGTTGGTACCAATGTGTACCACGACCACTGGCTGCTTACCTTCCCTCCCCAGAATGTCCTGCAGCTGCTCCGTGACATCCTGGACCCTGGCACCAGGGAGGCAACATACCATCCTTGATTCACGTTTGCGGCCACAGAAGCGTCTGTCTGTGCCCCTAACTATTGAATCCCCTCTCACTATAGCCCTGCCACTTGTTTTCCTCCCGCCCCTCTGAGCAACAGAGCCACCCATGGTGCAGTGAACTTGGCTGTTGCTGCTTTCCCCTGAGAGGCCATTCCCCCCAAACAGTATCCAAAGCGGTATATCTATTAGAGAGGGGGATAACCACAGGGGACTCCTGCACTACCTTCCTGAGTCTTTTACTGTTCCTGATGGTCACCCATTCCCTTTCTGCCTGTGTAATCTTCACCTGCGGTGTGACCACCTCGCTAAACATGCTATCCACAACTTGCTCAGCATCGCAGATGCTCCACAATGAGTCCATCCGCAGCTCCAGCTCCGAAACCCGGTTAGCTAGAAGATGTATTTGGACACACCTTCCACACACATGGTCACCAGGGACGCTGGAAGCATCCCTCATTTCCCACATCCTGCAGGAGGAACATATCATGGGTCTGAGTTCTCCTGCCATGATGTCCCTCTCGATTAAGCTAGTTACTCCCTTAAAAAATACGCTTGCATGGGGTCTTATTTATGTCAGCTGGGAACCTTGTTTCTTGACTAATTATACTTGTACAGTACTACTCTGTACTTTTTTTTTTAGCTCCTACCTCAGTATTAAACAATGAATTACTTTAATAGATTGAAAAAAAAACTCACCAGGATTTACTTACCAATCAGCCGCTTTTTTAAAATCCACTTTCAGAAGAGTTTCGCTCGCAGGTCTGGTGCACTCCTGAAGGTACTGCCTCTCCCTCTCTGGGCATTTGTTGCCCATCCTGACTTGCCCTTGGAGCAGTTAAAAATCAACCATATTGCCGTGGGTCTGGAGTCACATGTGGGCCAGACCACGTAAGGGGGGCAGATTTCCTTCCCTAAAGGACATTAGTGAACCAGATGGGTTTTTACAACAATCAATGATAGTTTCGTAGTCCCCATTACAGAGACTAGCTTTCAATTCCAGATTTTATTAATTGAGTGTAAATTCCACCAGCTGCCATGGTGACATATCCCCATAGCATTAGCCTGGGCCTCTGGATTACAAGTTCAGTGACACTACCGCTATGCCACCAAGTCAAATCTCCCCAATTCATCCCTCAACCAACATATCAAACAGATTAATCAAAAGCAAAATAATGCAAATGTTGAAAATGTGAAATAAAAACAGAAAATGCTTGAAATGCTCAGCAAATGGTCTCCCTACGACTACACTTCAAAAGATTGGCTGTAAAGCACTTTGGGATGTCTTGAGGACATGACAATGCAAGTCCTTCTTTTCTGTACCTGTTCTGTGTGTTTTTTCTCTACTAAAATTAGCACATGTGGCTAAAGTGGTGTCTCTGTAGCGTCACTTGTGGCAATTCCTATAGGATGGCACTGGTTTAGAGCATGGAGTGAAAGCTCAGGGTATCCTGCAAATTTCTGTCATCAAAGTGTTTTGAGTTTGTCTCAGAAGTGAAGCTGAGAAATTGACCTGTTCAATCCCTGTGAAAGGGTTAAGTGAGCTGCAGGGAGTTGCTGTGCTGGAGGTGTCTACAATTCTTCATAAACCTTTGGCCACAGATTTGTGTCATGTTAATGGCCTCCACTGTGCCCCCCCCCCCCCCCCCCCCCCCCCACCACCATTTTGAATTGATTGCACTTCAGCAGAGGCCAAGTGTACACTGTTGGTAAAAACAGATTGACCTTTGCATTGCTTACTCCATCCCTTGTGTAAATCACAGAAGGAACCCCTGGGCAGATGGACCTAAAGTCTCCTGCAGGTAGCTCGATAAACTCACCAGCATAAAGGTGGTGAGGAACCATTTTACTCCCCCTCCCCCAAACCAATCACTCCACACCCATCCACAACTGGCAGCCTTTGCACTTGCTGACTGAGCTGTTATTTTAGACACCACTGTTTATCTGAAGGAATGCAGAACTGGAGAGGAGGTGTTTATTGTCTGTTTTCTCTCACCAGGAACTAATTAAGCCCGAGGCTGAGCCACCCACCGTAGTTTCTTTCTTCACATCAACACAGCTGGAAAGCTATTTTACAAAGGGTAGTGGGGCAGCTTCTGAATTCTGAATGTTCCGCAGGTCCCCAACCTAACTTTGCATGTCTCCACTTTCTCATCATCCAGGTTCACTGTATTTAAAATTGCCACCTACACAATCTTGGGAAGACATAGGTTTGCCAACCCTCCAGGATTGTCCTCCTGTATTCCCTGCTGCAAGCAATCCAGGAAAAATTCATAGGCACATTTAAAAAGATATCTTTGATTCTATTTTCTTTTGAGCACTTTTGTTTACTGATGCTGTAGTTATAAGTCATCCAGGCAGGTAATGAAGAGTCTACTTGTCTTCCAATATCACATGGGCAGGTGGTGCGCAGCGAGTATGGGTGTGCTGGGCGACCGATGGCTGGAGGGAGGTGTAGGGGTGAACTGATTGGAAGCAAAGGATCATGGAATGAAACCCCCTTGGAATATATCTAACCAGAGTTGGTAACCTTAAAAACTCTATTGAGTAAATTTAATGATCCAGAGCTCCCTACGGAAGAGCCATATTCAAAGGAAGCACAGAATCAGTGAAACAGTCTTTACAGCCCAACATCTCACTTGCGTCGCCTTTCGCGGCTGTCCAAGTTTTCCCTTAAATTTCTAAATACACTTCTCCCTCCACCCCATAATATTACTAGGTACTTAACATGGTGATACCTATAGTCTATATGACCCATAGTCAGCCCCTCCTCCCCAACTCCAAAATAACAAAAATAAGTTTCCCATTTGTGTAACAGTGTAAGTGTAACTGTCTGCCTTGGCTCAGTGATAGCATTCTCACCTCTGAGCCAGAAGTTCATGGCATTAAGGTCCACTCCAAAGACTTGAGCACATAATGCAGAATGATACTTAAGTACAGTACCAAGGGAGTGCTGCAATATTGAAGGTGCCATCTTTTAAATGAGATGTTAAACAGAGGCCTTGTTTATCCTCTCAGGTAGATATGAAAAACCTCAAAGCACTATTTTGAAGAAGAGTGAGGCAGTTCTCTCTAATGTCTTCATCGTTAAATCGACATCATAAAAAACATGTTATTTGGTCATTAATTTATTGCTATTTATGGAACTCACTGTATGTAAACTGGTTGCTGCATTCCTCTACATTACAACTGTCTCTACACTTTAAAAGTCCTTTTGTGGCTATAAAATGCTTTGGGACATGCTCAATAGAAGTGTAAATGATTTTTTTTCTATAGTGTAACAAACAGCGGATCATAGGTGGCATTAATATACCACTCCAGCTTCATTCTTGTATCTCAGTGTTGTCAAAACCTGTCTTTGTTCTACAGCTTGTAACATGTTCCAGACCTATCCTGCTATTATGCTATATATAAACCATCCCTGACCCTTGATGCGTTACAGCATGGGATGTGTTCATACTCAGCTGTTTTTAAGTATATTCCCTGTACATAATGGTGCATTATCACAACATCTCTCATGCATACAGTCCCTGTAATAAGGATGTAGGAACAACACACGGTACTCTCCTGAAGTTGCCTCCTATCAAGACTCAGAAGTGCCTGAGCATCTATATCAGTGCCCTATTGCGATAATTGGCTAAAAAACATTCAATGAAATAATTTCAATTATTGGGGCCAAAGAAGTCCCAGTGAAAGTATTAATTGGAAGGGCAAATAAGTATTTCCCACCCATGTTCAAAAATCAAATCGCTCGAGTTTATTTAAAAACTTACATCTGCATAAACCTCCTTTGTGCACAACTTGACTTTCTGCTGTCACATTTTTCTCACTCATTTGCATCAACTTTTTCCACTATAAATATCCAAGTCAAAGTTGATATTGTTTTGAATCTATAATTTCATCATTGTATTTGTTCAATCTGGTCACTGAGGCTCTACAGATTGTTCAGAATACTTCCTGAAAATATTTTTCAACCTTATTTTGCAGTAATTGAACTTCCTAATGATCAAAAACATGGGTAAAAAAATTTTTTAATTCTCCAAAAAACATGTTTTTACCCATTGGATTTTCTTTTGTATCTTTTAATGTCATCATTGAAGTTATACTTGAAGATTTCAGCCATTCCCTGGACCTTTTTTTCATTCAGCTTTTATTGCTAATCCCTAATTGCCCTTGAGAACTGGGTGGCTTGCTAGGCCAAGTAAGAGCCAACCACATTTCTGGAGTCACATGTAGGCCACCCAGTAAGGATGGCAGATTTCCTTCCCTAAAGGACATTGGTGATCCAGATGGGTTTTGATGACAATGGCTTCACAGTCATCATTAGACTCTTAATCCAGGTTTGTTATTGAATTCAAACTTTGCCATCTGCCAGGGTGGGATACAAACCCAGGTCTCCAGCATATTACCCTGGGTCTCTAGATTACTAATCCAGTGACAATACCACTATGCCATTACCTCCCCTCTAGTAATTTAGTAACGTGGGAGACTTATGGGGAAAGGTTGGTCAGGCTAGGCTTATATCCACTGGAGTTTAGATGAGTACGAGGTGACTTGATTGAAACATATAAGATCCTGAGGGGTCTTGACAGGGTAGATGTGGAGACCGTGTTTCCTCTTGAGGTTACTATCAGATCAGCCATGATCTTATTGAATGGCGGAGGAGGCTCAAGGGGCCGAAAGGCCTACTCCTGCTCCTTGTTCGTATGAGACTGTGGTGTAGTGGTAATGTCACAGGGCTAGTAATCCAGTGGCCCAGGTTAATGCTCTGGGGACAGAGGTTCAAATCCCACCCACAGCAGCTGATGGAATTTTAATTCAATTAATAAAATCTTGAATTAAAAGCTACTCTCAGTAATGGTGAGCATAAGACTATCATCAATTGTTGTAAAAACCCATCTGGTTCACTAATGCCCTTTAGGGAAGGAAATCTGCTGTCCTTCCCTGGTCTGGCCCTCATGTGACTCCAGACCCACTGCAATGTGGTTGACTCTTAAGTGCCCTCTGAAATGGCCTAGCAAGCCACTCAGTTCAGGGGCAATTAGAGATGGGCAACAAATGCTCGCCTTGCCTGCGATGCCCACATCCAATGAAAGAATAAATAAAACAAAATATGACCATGCTAAATCGTCCCCTGAGCATGCAGTGTGTGCAAATTTCTGTTTTGAGGTGCACCACCTACCATGTTGGATAAGGTAAATGGGTTTAACGAAAGGAGTGCATATCAGGAAATTTTAAGTACAGTATAATTTATATTAGGGTCCTGTGTGTCATTCCCAATTTTCAAACACTTCAGTGCTTCCCTCACTGCGTGCTGAACTCACAGAGCTTGATGTGGTGCTAAACAGCAGGAAGTCCACATATTTACCTGGATGTGGAACTAGGATGTTGAACTGCACTCTCTAAAAGTGTGGTGGAGGCATATACAATCGGGGCTTTCAAAACGGGATTGGATAAGCACCTGAAGAGAAAAAAATTGCAGGGCTAGGAGGAAAGGGTGAGAAAGTGGGACTAGTTGTATTGGTTTTATGGAGAGCTGGGACTGACTTGATGGTCTGAACAACCTCCTTTTGTGCTCTAACCATTATATGATTCCAGGTCACACAGCATCTGTGGTGACTGTAACAGAATTGACATTACAGGTCCATGACGTTTCATCAGAATTGGAAGGTGTAAGAGGTTTAAAAATGTTTAATCAAGTATAAATGCCATAATGGGGGTTGTTGGGGGGCCACGGTAAAGATGAAGGGGATGCTCTGTGATAGGATAGAGGGCATGAGTGATTAAATGACAAAAGGGCTGATGGTGCAAAGCACAAGGGGGTGAAAATGGGACAAACATGAAAACAAAGGATGGATCCAGAGGAGGTGTAAATAGTTACAGAATTAAAAACAGAAAATGCTGGAAAAACTCAGCAGGTCTGACAGCATCTGTGGAGAGAGAAACAGAGTTAACGTTTTGAGTCCATATGACTCTTCTTAAAGAGCTAAAAAGAAGTAGAAATGTGATTAAATTTATACTGTCTAAGGTGGGGTGGAGCAGGTGAAGCTGGGTTGAAGTGTTTTACAGCCAATGAAGTACAGAATGTCTGAAACATAAAGTCTTCTCTGCTGTGAAATGCAATCTAATTTTGACACCACGACCTTACCTCATTCTCCCCACTCTCAAATAAAGACATTCCCTTGAAGAAGTTTGCATTTATATAATGCCTTTCACACATGGGTAGCAACTCGCCTCTGAATTGCAAGATCCCAGGTACAAGTCTCACTTCAGGGCTTGAGCACAAAAATGAAGGCTCACACTCCAGTGCAGTACTGAGGGAGTGCTGCACTGCTGGAGGTACCGCTGTTTGAATGTGACATTACACCTTGCCTGCCTGCTCAGGTGGATGTATTGATCCCATGGCATTATTTCAAAGAAGAGCAAGGGAACTATCCCTAGCAGAGTTCTGGCCGATGTTTATCCCTCAATCAACAAAACAAATCATCTGCTCATTCTCACATTCCTGATTTATTGCTATTTGTGGAAGTTCACTAAGCAAATTAGCTGCCCCGTTTCCTACATTACAAGCCTACACTTTGAAATGTACTTCATTGGCTGAAAAATGCTTGGCAATGTCCAGTGGTCATGAAAAGTGCTATATAAATGCAAGTTTTTTTTTACAACCTCAAGATGTCCCAAATAACCTTACAACCAATTAGGAGCTTGTTTGAAATGTAGTCTGCGTTGTAATGCAAGAAATGTGGAAGTCAATTTGTGCGCAGCAAGGTCTCACAAACAGCATTATGATAATGTCTGGAGAATTCTGCAGCTTTTCTTCAAAATAATGCATTGTGATTTTTGACATCCACCTGAGGGGGTTGAATTCGTAACCTTCTAACTTACAGGAAGAGTGAGTGCTACCCAGTGTTTATAAAATTAATTAGTTATTTGATGGCATCAGTGAAGTCAAACTTAAGTGTGATGGTCAGGTGTAATAAGATTAGAGGGCACAGGATAATTGGACTGAGGTTACAGACAAAATTCAGACTCCATTTTAAAGTCTGAAGTTTAATCCTTAGTTTTATATATTCCTTTGATTTTATGTGTATTGCCAAATAGCAAAACTGACTACACTGTTTGTTGCAGAGTGTGGTATTGGGGTTGAAGCAGGAGTGTTTCTCTGCAGCACAGACTGAGCAGCTGTCAGATGCAGAACTGAAGGATATAGCATCCCTCTTGGTGGGAGGGTGTAATTACAGTGTGACAAGTTTACATAGGTAGTCTGCACTGTAAATTGATGACATAGGGATTCATAATTGAAAACGTTGCAGCAGAAGTATAATAAAATTTTGTCTCAATAAAGAGAACAGACGTATAGATATCCTCCTGGGTCTAGATGATTTTGTGCAACTTGTTTTGAGCCCCCACAGCCTAAGTTGAGTTCATAATGGATCTTGGACTTTGTTTCTGCTGGATGTGCCTGGTGTTTCACGGCTTGGTGTTTAACAAGTCCATAAACATTTTAGTGCGACAACTCATTTTCCCTGACCTTTGGTTGAATGAGATATTTGTTGAGTGGAGCTGTTAAATCAACAGTTAAATGACAGGATGTCCCCTCTGGCAGCCTGTAAAATGTCTCCAGTTTGATTGGGTCATCCATACACTTGTCATGAGAATGCGACCACTCAGATGAGTAGAGCAGGTCTTAAAGGTCAATCTCCAATTGTTTAGCATGGCTGTCTCTAATGGAGTAGGTCAGAATCTGAGATTGAATTTGCTCATAAAGTTTATGGGACCAACTCTGATAGAGTGCTGAGGCCCCGGCTTGTTTTCTTTTAATAATTCTTTTTTCAATTTAGCGGATTGATGTGCTTATCAAAGCAAGGCACATCTCTGTACTCTACTCAAAGGCTCAGAGCACAGATACCTTATAACTCTGGGGCACATCCATCGATTGACACAACTTACATCAGTAAATTGTTGCAAGACAGCTCACAGGAGCATAATCAGACAAAAACTTGACTTTGAGCCACATAAGGAGATATTAGGACAGGATACCAAAAGTTTGGTTAAACAGGTGGGTTTCCAGGAGTGTTTCAAAGGAGAAGTAGAGAGGCAGAGAAGATTAAGAAGGGGATTCCATAGCTTTGAGCCTAGGCAGCTGAAAGCAGGAGCCACTAATAGTGGGGTAAAGGAAATGGGGAATGTACAAAAGACCAAACTTGGAGGAGTGCAGAGATTGCAGAGGATTGTCATGCTGCACGGTGGGAAGCTCCTGCTGTCATCAAAGGTGTTCTCGAAGATTTAGATTCCATTAGTTTAATACTATTTTTAATTAAAACAAAGATATGATATAGGATATGACATAGGGTGCTTTCTCAGACAATCCATATTTGCATTGTGATAGAGTCCATGGTTTCAAAGCTTGTAGCTTTTGAGACAGACCCTATTGAAAGGGGAAACCAAAAAGGGAAACTGAGAAAGGAAAGTGACTCTCTAAGGAAACTAAGACTGAAACCGAGATTGGAAACCAAAACTTCTGGAGAGTCTGGAATTGGTGGAAACCATATAATAGGACAGAGGGCTATCAAAGCTCAGATGATGATGATGATGATGATGATGATTGCAGTGGTGCAACACGGGCAGGATGAAGACAGAGGCTAGATCTAGAAGCTGAGATTGGGAAGTATATAGTTGCTACAGCTACTTCTGTTACTTGAAGATAACATTGATGGATCTACATAAGCAGAGTTATAGAGGTTCTGCAGACATGTGCTATTTTTGGTGAAGACCATGCCCATAGAACTCGGTTTGATTGCGCACTGCCGTTGGCTAAGGATCAGGTTATATCCTAAAAGAAGAGGAACCTGAATTCTTTGTGAGGATGACAGTGTTTTGAAGGTCTTTGTGGCTGAGATTGATAACATATATGCTGGATGGACTGCCTAGCCAATTCATAAGTTCTATCCTAGTTGTATCTGCCATTTAATGTGTGTTATAGTTAATAATCGACCACAATTTGCCTGTTAATTCACGTTTAATTTACGTTGATTCTGGGTTTTAGAGTATAGGGAATTAGCTATGGTAGCATTTAGTCTTTGCTTTGTTTGACTCTTGTATAGTAAAACTATTACTTTGTTTAAACCATGGAATCTTGTGGCTTCATTGTTTCAGTAAATAACTAGGGATTTGGATTTATTTTTTAAAAAAGTTGCTGGTCTCGGCTAAGATCACAATAACGTGCGGCAAGACGTGGACAATATCCAACTTTGAGCCAATAAGTGGCAAGTAATATGTGCACTCACACCATCTCCAGCTAGGATCTAAGTACCTCCCCTTGACATCCAGTGACATTACTAATGCCTGATCCTTCACCTTCATGAAAGTAATTGCTCTGGAGAGTACAGAGGAGATTTACATTCTTGTAAATCTCCTCTGTACTCTCTCCTGAGCAATTGTGTTCTTCCTGCAATGTGGCAACCAGAACTGTACACAAAATTCCAGCTGTGACCTAACCAGCATTTTATACAGTTCCATCATTACGTCCCTGCTTTTGTATTCTATACCTCGTCCAATAAAATAAGGCATTCCATATGCTTTATTTACCACCCTATTCACCCAGTGGAAAGTTTTCCCCCTGACTCTCATTGAGTCAATTTTTCTAGGGCTCCTAGATGTCAGACTTGGTCAAATGCTGCCTTGATATCAAAGGTAGTAACTCTCACTCACCTCTTGAATTCAGCCTGTGTCTGGACCAAGGCTGTAGTGAGGTCAGGAGCTAAATGGTCCTGCAGAACCCAAACTGAGCATGAGCAGGTTATTGCTAAGCACTGTAGACAATACCTTCCATCACTTTGATGATCAAGAGTAGACTGACGGGTGATAATTGGGCAGATTGGATTTGTCCTGTTTTTTTGGATAAGACGTACCTGGGCAATTTTTCATATTGTTGGGTAGTTGCTAGTATTATAACTATACTGGAACTTCTTGGCTAGGACACCAGCTCCAGCTAGGATCTAAGTACCTCCCCTTGACATTCAATGACAATACTATTATCTGATCCTTCACCTTCATGGACCTGCATGTCAGTATCTGGAGCATGGGTGCAGTATCTATTCAGTATCCCAGGGTATGAGTGCAATGTAGCAGCATTTATTCAGTATCTGGGCTACAGGTGCAATGTGTGCAGTGTTGTGATATGATGACATGCACCTTTAAGGGAGCGTATCTTAAACTACTGTCAATTATTACCACCTCAAGAGAATAAAATGTAGTAGTTTGATGACCTTTAGGCAGTCTGCAAGCAGCAGGGTAGAGAGCATATGTACTATACTTAGCCTGCTAGTAAATCTATCTGTATATAGTCTTATCTTCAAATAAAGAACCCACATTATTGTTTCACCAATCCTCGTGTATGATTGGTCCATTTATGTCAAAGAAAAGAAGAATATTAAATGGTGGCAGGTTGGCAGCACAGTTTTTGAACATTTGACTAAGCAGAATACAAGCCTCAATCCTTCACACACAGCAGAAGAAAACAATTGGTGTGGAAGTGAAACAACCATCAAGATTCAGCATGGGCAAGGATTCTGCAGCTTTGTAGGGATCTTGCACTGTGCCCTTGTTCCATCTCACTTTAGGCAGCAGGCACCAGGTCCTGCTAAGATTGTTCGATTTAGGTGAGCTTAAATAGTAAAAGTCTATATGATGTAAAGCCTAAGCAGGAACAGAAATTAACTGGAGTCTGGAGGGTCTCACTGTAAGAAGTACTTACAGACAGGGGAGAGTCCATTATTGCTACTTCTAGGGAAGTTAACATGCTGCAGACTGGAGTGGGAAGAAGAATCAATCCAGTAACAGTCAGAAAAAGCCTGTAATAAACCTTTTTACACTGTCTGCTTTCACTTGAGAAGTCTGCAGCCATTTTCCCGCTGAAATCTCTGCTTTTTGGACGGAGTTTGGAGCTAAACTCAGGAAAATTAGAATGAGCTCAACAGTGTCACCTTTGCAGTTAAGCAGTAACCTATGGCCAGCTAAGGTATTGGCCACTAAAGGTACTGCAACTCAGAGCTAAATTAACTCTAAAAAAAAGCTGTAGGAAATCTGATAGCTGTAAAAAGTTCCAGATAGCATTAAAAATCCTGCAAAGAGCTAAAAGATGACACACAATTTCCAATACTCAATTGAAAAACAATGGATCTCCTATCTGAATTTATTCTGTTCTGACAACATGTCAAGCTGTGTTTTTTGGATCCAGACAAACAAGTCAGTCATCATTCATCAATACTCCCAGGAGTATGTGATGCATTACTCGAAAAACAGGGGAAGGTGAAAGTTGTCCATAACCGGGAGGCGGGTAATGAATTACCCAACCTGAACTTTGGATAAAATGTTCGAATAAAACATCCAACTGACGGTACCTGGAATCCAGCAGAAATTGTCACCATATCACCCAGAGAGTGGTGAGCCTGTGGAATTCACTACCACAGAAAGTAGTTGAGGCCAAAACATTGTATGTTTTCAAGAAGGAGTTAGATATAGCTCTTGGGGTGAAAGGGATCAAAGGACATGGGGAGAAAGCGGGAGCAGGTTATTGAGTTGGATGATCAGCCGTGATCATAATGAATGGCGGAGCAGGCTCGAAGGGCCGAATGGCCTACTCCTGCTCCTAGTTTCTATGTTTCTATATGCCCAGAACCAAGATCGTATCAAGTATGAACACCAAATAGTATGACAGTGCAACGAAACAGATGCCAAATCAGAACATTACTACAACCAGAAACACCAAGTAACCTTATTGTGAATAGAACACGGTCTAAGATGCAACACAAACAGCATTCTGAAAACCTACAGCAGGCTCCAGCAAAGATCACCATAACTAAAGATGGATGAATAAGCAAACCGTCGGTACGTTTCAAAGACTTGTAAATTTATAATCTAGAGCTAGGGGGTCACTGTTTAAAAATAAGGGGTCGCCCAGTTAAAACAGATGAGGTGAAATTTTTTCACTGAGGGTCGTGAGTCTTTGGAACTCTGTTCCTGAAAAGGTGGTGGAAGCAGAGACTTTGAATATTTTTATAGCAGAGATGGATAAAATCTTGGTAAGCAAGGGGGTGGTAGGTTATCTTTGATAGGTGGGATGCAAATTTCAGGTTACTATCAGATCAGCCATGATCTTATTAAATGGGGAAGCAGGCTCGAGGGGCTGAATGGCCTACTCCTGCTCCTTGTTCGTATGTATATATGTTCATATTGCTCTATGTTAAAGTACATTAGACACAATGTCAATTTCTTTTGCTTTCATATAAATAGTTTGATTCTTTAAAGGTAATCCTTTAGTTTAAAAAAAGGGGATTTGTGATCTGTTGACATGCACCTTTAAGGGAGCGTATCTTAAACTACTGTCAATCATCATCAACTGGACAGGATATGATGCAATGGTCCCATGACTTGCAGGGAGTCAGCAAGCAGCAGGGTAGTGATCAGATGTACTATACTTAGCCTCCTAATAAATTTATCTGTATGTAGTCTTACTTTCAAATAAAGAACCCACATTATTATTTCACCAATCCTTATGTATGGTTGGTATGTTTATGTTGAAGAACATGGTAACATGAAGGATCTATCAGATGTACTTGAACATCACTTATGTACCCACAGTGTTATGTGTTGTACATAGATCTATATCTGCGTTCGAAATATATAAAGTATGTAGAAGTTGATCTCAAGTTGGTCAGTTTCTAAAAAGATTAAGTGCTCACTCGCTGCTATTGTGTTCTGTCCTAGTGGTGATGGGGAGAAGGAGCCCTTGGCAGTGGTTGGATCACCATACTGGATGGCACCTGAGGTCCTGAGAGGAGAGTTATACGATGAGAAGGTAAAACCAGGCAGTCAAAAGAAACACACAGTCACTCTCCCATTAACCCTCATTCCCCTAATCCCGCACCAAGTAAGAGGAGGATAGAGCTTGTACTTAAACTGAGCTTGATCACATCTCTTGAAAACATCCCAAAGGACTTCAGGTATATTGAGTGAACAAGCACAATACTGTTTATAACACATCCCCTCACTGAGTGAGTAAGGCTGTTCCGCTCATTGACAATGAGAGTCAGAGATAGTGATACTGTTCATAACACATTCAATGGGTCTGTGTCCATGCTGCACAACCCTCATCCCTACATCTCCATCATCAGGACTCACTGATGCCCAAGGGGCTTGAGGACAGATTGTCTGGCCCTCTTTGGGTCCAGGAACAGACAGTCTGGCTCTTTCTACACCCTGGAACAGACTGTTTGGTCCTTTCCATTTCCTGGAACAGACCATCTGGCCCTCTCTGGTTCCTGGAACAGACCATCTGGCCCTCTCTGGCTCCTGGAACAGACCATCTGGCCCTCTCTGGCTCCTGGAACAGACCATCTGGCCCTCTCTGGCTCCAGAACAGACCATCTGGCCCTCTCTGGCTCCTGGAACAGACCATCTGGTCCTCTCTGGTTCCAGAACAGACCATCTGGCCCTCTCTGGTTCCAGAACAGACCACCTGGCCCTCTCTGACTCCTGGAACAGACCACCTGGCCCTCTCTGGCTCCTGGAACAGACCACCTGGCCCTCTCTGGTTCCAGAACAGACCACCTGGCCCTCTCTGACTCCTGGAACAGACCACCTGGCCCTCTCTGACTCCTGGGACAGACCACCTGGCACTCTCTGGTTCCAGAACAGGCTGTCTGGCTCTTTCCCGGTCCTGTAGCAGAGTGTCTTTATTTCTTTGGGTTTTTGAGCAGATTATCTGGTCCTATTTATCCTCCAGAGCAGATTGCTTTGACCTCTCTTAACCTGGGTATAGTTTGAAGGTTGAAAACTTCAAGATGTAAATAAAAAATTTGAATTGGTTTCACTTTATATCCTTGTAAGTTAATGGAACACTTGCACTTTAAAAAGGAGTAAAAGTGTGGCACTGATGGATGACATCAGAGAAGGGTGGAGAAAGGGCCTGATATGGATTGAATATAAGCTTAATTTCCAATGTCACCCAAAAGACAGCTCATCAAGTTGGAGCTGTGTGTAAGGCAGCAACAAGATCAATGTGATGTAAGTAAGCAGACTCCAAGATCTCCCTTTGGTCATTCTGTTTGCATGTGTCCCTATCTCAGACAGACGTCTTCGCTTATGGCATCATTCTGTGTGAGATTATCGCCCGGATACCAGCTGATCCAGACTACCTGCCCCGCACTGAGGTAATAACAACTTCCATTTATATAGCACCTTTGACAAAGCAAAATGCCCCACAGTGCTGCGCAGCAGCGTAATCAGACAAAATTTAACCAAATCACAATAGGAGCCATTAAGACAGGTTCCAAAAATCTTGTTCAAAGATGTAGGTTTTAAGGAGCGTAACAGAGAAATTTAGGGAGGGAATTTCAGAGCTTAGGGCCTAGCCTGGAGTAAAGGAAATCGGGGTGTGCAAGAGGCCAAAATTGGAGAAATGCAGAGATCTTGGGAGAGTTGTAGGGCTGGAAAAGGTTACAGGGATAGCCTTGAAGGGATCTAAACAGTAGGATGGGAATTTTAAAATCATGAGGTTGCCAGACCGGGAGACAATGTAAGTCAGTGAGCACAGGGTAATGGGTGAACAGGACTGGTGCAAGTCAAAATATTGGCAGGAAAGTTTTGTTAGAGTTCAAGATGGGAGGTTGGATATTACCAAATTGGCCAGTGTAATCAGTTAATATGAACCTGACTGTGGCTGTCACTGAGCATGAAGTAGAGCTGTGTGAGCGCAGAACACATTCAGTTAATAATCCAAAAGTGAAATACTGCAGATGCTGGAAACCAAAATCAGAAAATGATCCAAATACTCAGCAGGTCAGGCAACATCTATGGAGAGAAACAGAGTTTACATTTCAGGTCAATGACCCTTCATCAGAACCACATATTCAATATCTGGGATCAAGGATCTGTGATTTGTGCCTGACCGGTAGTTGTTGCTGTCATGGAATCAGTCAAAAGTTGTCCTAAGAAGCTCTATCACAGTGGGTTTCACTGAATTGTTGATGGAGCTGACCTTCAAGAGGACAGCAGAGATCTCAGATGTTTGTAGGATTCAAAGAGGTTGCAGTGACCGGGAGGAGGTGGGGTCATGGTACAGTTCACAGGGCCTCTATATACCTTCAATGGTATAGCTCATTGCCTGACCATGCCTGCTATCCATCTTTGAGTCCATAGCTTGCTGTGCCTTTCATCCTTTCATAGTACAGCTCACTGCATCTGTATCACCTTTGATGATACAGCTCACTACGCCTGCATCCATGTTCAATGGTACAACTCGCTGCATCTGTATCCACTGTAGAAGGTGCAGCTCACCACCAGTATCCATCTTCAACAGTATAGCCCACCACCAGTATCCTATTCAACAGTATAGCTCACCATCAGTATCCATCTTCAACAGTATAGCCCACCACCAGTATCCTATTCAACAGTATAGCTCACCATCAGTATCCATCTTCAACAGTATAGCTCACCACCAGTATCCATCTTCAACAGTATAGCTCACCACCGGTATCCATCTTCAACAGTATAGCTCACCACCGGTATCCATCTTCAACAGTATAGCTCACCACCGGTATCCATCTTCAACAGTATAGCTCACCACCGGTATCCATCTTCAACAGTATAGCTCACCACCGGTATCCATCTTCAACAGTATAGCTCACTGGCTTTATCCACCTTCAATAGTAAAGCTCACTGCCTTTATCCAGCTTCAATGATACATCTTACTGGCTTTATCCAGCTTCAGTGATACAGCTCACTGGCTTTATCCAGCTTCAGTGATACAATTCACTGGCTTTATCCAGCTTCAGTGATACACCTCACTGGCTTTATCCAGCTTTAGTGATACAGCTCACTGGCTTTATCCAGCTTCAGTGATACAATTCACTGGCTTTATCCAGCTTCAGTGATACAACTCACTGGCTTTATCCAGCTTCAGTGATACAGCTCACTGGCTTTATCCAGCTTCAGTGATACAATTCACTGGCTTTATCCAGCTTCAGTGATACAACTCACTGGCTTTATCCAGCTTCAGTGATACAGCTCACTGGCTTTATCCAGCTTCAGTGATACAGCTCACTGGCTTTATCCAGCTTCAGTGCTACAGCTCACTGGCTTCATCCAGCTTCAGTGATACACCTCACTGGCTTTATCCAGCTTCAGTGATACAGCTCACTGGCTTTATCCAGCTTCAGTGATACACCTCACTGGCTTTATCCAGCTTCAGTGATACAGCTCACTGGCTTTATCCAGCTTCAGTGATACAGCTCACTGGCTTTATCCAGCTTCAGTGATACACCTCACTGGCTTTATCCAGCTTCAGTGATGCAGCTCACTGGCTTTATCCAGCTTCAGCGATACAGCTCACTGGCTTTATCCAGCTTCAGCGATACAGCTCACTGGCTTTATCCAGCTTCAGTGATACAACTCACTGGCTTTATCCAGCTTCAGTGATACAGCTCACTGGCTTTCTCCAGCTTCAGTGATACAACTCACTGGCTTTATCCAGCTTCAGTGATACACCTCACTGGCTTTATCCAGCTTCAGCGATACAGCTCACTGGCTTTATCCAGCTTCAGTGATACAGCTCACTGGCTTTATCCAGCTTCAGTGATACAACTCACTGGCTTTATCCAGCTTCAGTGATACAGCTCACTGGCTTTCTCCAGCTTCAGTGATACAACTCACTGGCTTTATCCAGCTTCAGTGATACAATTCACTGGCTTTATCCAGCTTCAGTGATACAGCTCACTGGCTTTATCCAGCTTCAATGATACAGCTCACTGGCTTTATCCAGCTTCAGTGATACAGCTCACTGGCTTTATCCAGCTTCAGTGATACACCTCACTGGCTTTATCCAGCTTCAGTGATACAACTCACTGGCTTTATCCAGCTTCAATGATACAGCTCACTGGCTTTATCCAGCTTCAGTGATACAGCTCACTGGCTTTATCCAGCTTCAGTGATACACCTCACTGGCTTTATCCAGCTTCAGTGATACAGCTCACTGGCTTTATCCAGCTTCAATGATACAGCTCACTGGCTTTACCCAGCTTCAATGATACAGCTCAATTCCTTTACCAACCTTCGACACTTCTTTCACTGACATCTCAAATGCTTGAAAGTGACATTGAGACACAATATTACTGTTGCTTTATAGCCATTTGAACAAAGCAGTGATGCTTTATTTTTTCTAAGAGGCTGAACCAGTGTTTAAATAAGACTTTATATACTTTATGGGTAATCCTACCAATTGATTTAAATCTATACCCCTTGGTTATTGACCTCTCTGCTAAGGGGAATAGGACCTTCTATTCAGTCTATTTAGGCTCCTTGTTTTATACAACTCAGTCAAGCTTCTTCTGTTCAAAGGAAAATAACCCAGCCTGTCCAATCTTTCCTCATTGCGCAAAATTTTCTATTCCTGGTAACACCCTTGCAAATCTTTTCAGTAGCCTATCCAGTGCAATCACATCCTTTCTTTTTTTTTATTCATTCATGGGATGTGGGCGTCACTGGCTGTGCCAACATTTAATGCCCATCCCTAGTTGCCCTTGAGAAGGTGGTGGTGAGCTGCCTTCTTGAACCGCTACAGTCCATGCGGTGTAGGTACACCCACAGTGCTGTTAGGGAGGGAGTTCCAGGATTTTGACCCAGCGACAGTGAAGGAACGGCGATATATTTCCAAGTCAGGATGGCGAGTGGCTTGGAAGGGAACTTCCAGGTGGTTGTGTTCCTATGCACCTGCTGCCCTTGTCCTTTTAGATGATGGCGGTCTAGGTTTGGAAGGTGCTAAAGAGCCTTGGTGAATTTCAGCAGTGCATCTTATAGATGGTACACACTGCCGTCACTGTGCGTCGGTAGTGGAGGGAGTGAATGTTTATGGATGTGGTGCCAATCAAGCGGGCTGCTTTGTCCTGGATGGTGTCAAGCTTCTTGAGTGTTGATGAAGCTGCACTCATCCAGCTAAGTGGAGGGTCACTTTCCATCACACTCCTGACTAGTGCCTTGCAGGTAGTGGACAGGCTTTGGGGAGTCAGGAGGCGAGTTACTCACCACAGGATTCCCAGCCTCTGACCTGCTCTTGTAGCCACAGTATTTATATGGCTGGTCCAATTCAGTTTCTGGTCAATGGTAACCCTGCGGATGTTGATAGTGGGGGATTCAGCAATGGTAACGCCAGTGAATGTCAAGGGGAGATTCTCTCTTGCCAGAGAAGGTCATTGCCTGGCATGAATGTTACTTGCCACTCGTCAGCCCAAGCCTGGATATTGTCCAAGTCTTGCTGCATTTGGACATGGACTGCTTCAGTATCTGAGGAGTCGCGAATGGTGCTGAACAGTGTGCAATCATCAGCGAACATCCCCCCTTCTGATGGAAGGAAGGTCATTGATGAAGCAGCTGAAGGTGGTTGGGCCTAGGACACTACCCTGAGGAACTCCTGCAGTGATGTCCTTCCTGCTATGCAGTAACCAGTACTCTATACAGTACTCTAATTCTGGCCTAACTAGTGCTTTATACAGTTTCAGCATAACTTCCCTGTTATTATATTCTATTCATCGGCTAAAGGAAAGCATGCTGTATGCCATCTTAAGCATCTTATCTACCTGTCCTGCTACCTTCAGGAATTGGTGGACATGAACTCCAAGATCCCTTTACACTTCTCAGAATCCTACCATTTAGTGTGTATTCCCTGCCTTGTTTGCACCCTCCAAATGCATCACCTCACACTTCTCAGGATTGAACTCTGCTTGACACTTTCCTGCCCAGTCCATTGATATCTTCCTGCAGTTTACAGCTTTCTTCCTCATGTAGTATCTGCAAACTTCTTAATCATTTCCCTTACATTTAAGTTTAAATCATTAATATATATACCACGAAAAGCAAGGGACTTAGTACTGAACGCAGAACCCCACTGGAAGCAGCCCCCCAGTTACAAAAACCCCCAATGATCTTTTGCCTTTGCTTCCTTCCACCAAGCCAATTATTGACCCAACTTGTTCCTTTTCTTTTGATCCCACTGGGCTTTTACTTTTCTTACTAGTCTACCATTTGCGAGCTTGTCAAAAGTCTTGCTAAAATCCACATACAGACTATGTTGAAAGCTCTACCCTCATCGACCCTCCTTTTTAATATCCTCAGAAAATTCAGTCTAGTCAATCAGAAACGATCTTCACTTAACAAATCCATGCTGACTATTCTCGATTAATCCATTCCTTTCCAAATGACAATTTATACTGTCCCTCAGAATTTTTTCCAATAATTTATCCACCACTTAAGTTAGGTTGAGAGGCCTGTAATTATGTGGTCGATCTCTTCCTTTTTAAGGACACACAACTGTTGCCATCTAGAAGGACCAGGGCAGCAGATAGATGGGAACACCACCATCTGGAAGTTCCCCTCCAAGCCACTCACCATTCTGACTTGGAAAATATCTTTCACTGTCACTGGGTTAAAATCCTGGAACTCCCTCCCTAACAGCACTGTGGGTGTACCTACACCACATGGACTACAGTGGTTCAAGAAGGCAGCTCACCACCACTTTTTCAAGGGCAATTAGGGATGGGCAATGAATGCTGGCCTAGCCAACGACACCCACATCCCATGAATTAATTAAAAAAAGACAACAGTACAACATCAGCAGCCCTCTAGCACCATGTCTGTAGCCAGAGCTGATTGGGAAGTGATGGTCAGGGCCTGTGCTATTTCCTTCCTTCCCTCTCAGCAGCCTTGGATACACTTCACCCGGAGCTGGTAACCAAAGATGCTAAACCCCTTAATACTTCCTGTTACATGTTTATTTCATTCAATATTTCACATTCCTCCTCCTCAACTACAGTGTCCATCCTGTCCCCCTCTTTTGTCACGATAGATGCAAAGTGTTCATTAAGAACCATGCCCACATCTACTGCTTCCACTCCCAACAACATTTTGGTCTCTAACAGGCCCTATACTTACCTTTAGTTATACTCCTGCCCTTTATATGTTTATAAAACATTTTTGCGTTTTCCTTGATTTTACATACCAATATTTTGTCATGCCCTCTCTTTGCTTTTCGGATTTCTTTTTGTAATTTAACGAAGTGCCATTCTGGGTAATGTGCTCGTCTCTGGAGTGGGGCTCAAACTCTCAATCTTCTGCAAGAGTGCTAACAAGCTGACGTTTAAGAGCAAGCAGCTGCGGAACTGTTTAAGGATGTGAAGCATGGAATTTGCAGCAGGTGCAGTTGTCTCTCACGTACCTGCTTGTTTTGTATTTTTACAAAAAGAATGCAGCGCTTGCCAATGCATTCCAGTTCTACACCCTTTTTCTGGACTAAACCAGAAATGTTGTTTCCAATGTTTGAAATGTTCTGGTGATGGGGCTGAGGGGTGGAGCTAGTGAGGATGGTAATGTGGAATGTTCGATCTGCATGAACAAGCACTGTATTCCTGCACTGCTCCACTCCCATTCCCAATTTTTAAAGCTATCCCTTTCGGTAAATAACCTGCCTTGTGATTTGCTATTTGGACTTCGTGTACGCTGCAGGGCGAGCCTGACTCCTGCCCAGTCCTGCGTGATTGTTGGACAGACCTGATTACTGCCTATCCGTTTGTGACAGGTTTCCAGCAGAGACATTGCTAAAACTACTCTCTGTGTGTTTCTTTTAAGAGTCTCTTCCATCCTAAGAGACTGGAATGCTCCAGAGTGTTTTAGAACAACCAGAGTCTGAAAAAAAACCTGCACTTATGAAACACCTTTCACATTATCAGGACATCCCAAAGTGCTGCCCAGTCAATGAAGAACTTCTGATGTGTGATCACTGTGATAATGTTGAAAATGCAGCAGTAAATTTGTGCACATCAATGTCCCGCAAATAGCAACGAGATATATGAGCTGATCATGAGCATAGTGATGTTGGTTGACAAACAAATATTGGCCAAGTCTCTGGGATATTCTCCTGTTCTTCAAAGGCCATGGGATCTTTTATCCGCACTTCAGAGCGCTCCCTGAGTACTGCAGTTAAAAGCCAACCTGGATTACGTGCTCAAGTCTCTGGAGTGGGACTTGAAACCATTCTTGTCAGAATTTTGTTTTACAGCGCAGAACAGGGTGACCAATTAAAAATTAAATTAAGGGACAGCCTGCTATTGGAGTCCATATGAGAGGGGGTGGAGGTGGGGACAGGTGTTAGGCCGTGCAATCATGAGGTGAGCCGGTACTATGCATGTGTGAAGTTTAAAGGTCCGAATTACATCCGGCACCATGCAGCCCAGGACACGGGACAGTGGACAGATACGGGATGATCCTGTAAAATATGGGACGGTTGGTCACCCTGGCCTGGGTAGCATCTTCTTTGTTGGTAAAGACAGATCCAAAGTATTCATTTAATACCATGGCTATGCACTCTGCCTCCATGCGTAAATCCCCTTTTTACTCCATAATCGTCCCGACTCCTTTTACTATTTATATGCCTATAGAAGACTTTAGGAATCCCTTTTATGTTAGCTGCCAGTCTCTTTTCATTACTTCCTTTTCCTTCTGTTATTTTTCAACTCCCCTCTGAACCTTCTATATGCAGCCTGGTTCTCAATTGTATTTTCTACCTGACATCTGTCATAGGCACATTTTTCTTCTTTATCTTAATTTCTAATTCTTTTGGCATCCAGGGAGCTCTGGCTTTGTTTGCCTTTCCCCTTTGAGGGAATATACTTTGACTATGCCTGAACTATCTCTTCTTTGAAGGTAACCCACTGTTCAGCTACCATTTTTCCTACCAGCTCTGGTTTATTCAGCCCAGATCCATTCCTACCCCATTCAAGTTGGCTTCCCCCCAGTTAATTATTTTTACTTTGGATTGTTCTTTGTCCTTTTCCATAACCGGTCTAAACCTTATGATACAATGATCACTGTCCCCTAAATGTTCTCCCACTGCCACTTGAATGGATAGTATAGAGGGAGCTTTACTGTATCTAACTCATGGTGACCTGGGAGCATTCAACACTGTCATTAGGTGCTCTCATTTCCCCAGCACTAAAACCCATTGCCTCTTGACAAACAGAAGATCTGTTTTCCCCTATCAGCCTCTTGCCACTTTGACAGTACATTAATTTTGAATGACTAGCCTGTGGCTGGGCTCCATATGCTGTGAATTATTCAGAATATGGCTGTGTATGTTCTTTCTCTGCATTCAGTGGAGTCTTTGTTTAGCTTTTGTGTGTATTCTAAGGTGATTATGACGGCTCAGCCTCCATACATAGGACATTGTTTGATGACGTGCGAGGGCCACATAAATTATTTACATCACCTCATCAGGAACCAACCATTAGTGCCTGAAGAGGGATGGTCTGATGGGTGGGTGACAGGTTATCCTAACTTTGGTGACATATTGGGTTTAGGGTAGCAACAGAAAGGCTAGCATTTTTATGGGAACATTTATTACTGTGCATACAAAACTGAGAGATACAGCAGCACTTTTGTGACAAGATTCCAGCAAACAACAATGAGATGAATGAGCACCTTAATCTTTCTTTTGGTTAAGGGAAGCCTCTTGCCCAGAATGCCAAACGCCCCTCACTCTCTTCTTCAAGTAGCAAATGATGTACCTCCGTAAGAATTGACGAGATCTTCAAAAGCCCCAGCTATAGTTGAATATGAAGAGATGCAAAATGTAGCCTTTTTCTGATTAAGGTAATTGCAGATGAGGAAGGCCATTGGGCCTATCTTAATTCATTCATCCAGGGAAATGCTAATGTCCTCCTGTTGTAACAATCAGCTGTTTCCTAAATGATTCCAAATTCTTACCTCCACAACTTCATCTGGAAGTTTACTCTAAATGTCGATTACCCTTTGAGATTAAGAATTTCCTGACATCAGTCTTAGAAGTCCCCTTCTCTAGTCTGAATGTGTGTCCTCTCATTCTACTCTCAAAGGCACAGTCATGCTGATGTTGCTGGACTAATAATCCAGAAAACAGGAGTTCAAATTTCACAATGACATTTTAAGAATTTAACTTAAGTTTAAAACAAAACGCTAGCATCAATTAAAGTGACCGTAAAGCTGTCGCATGAATGATGACACTGCAACTGACAGGACAGTAATAGCAGGGGGAGATGCACAGTGGCCCAGAGCTGAAAGGTTGGAGGCTAGGCTGGGAAGGCCGTGGTGGGATCTGAGGATGAGAATGAGGATTTTGGAGTCAGTGCACCGAGGGAGGTGGAGCCACTGCTGGCGAGCGAGCACAGGGCTGGTAGAAGAGCAGGAGTTTGCGCAGGATAGTTGGCAGGTGACAGAGACCCGGATGAATTGGAGGCTGGAGATGGGGCGGTTGGAATGGGAGGCACTGGGAAAGTCACATCTGGTGGTGACAAATATATGATCAAGGATCAGAGCAGGGGTGTAAGGGGCCGAGGGGGAGAATATTTTGCAGATGGTCTTGATGTGGAAATGAGGGGTATGGATACGAAATGCATCTTTGGGCTCATTTATCCAAAAGGAATCTGCACTTGCCCCTAATCACCACAGTAATTGATTGTTTCTTAAACAATTCAAGGATTTTTCTTTAAACCTCTACTACCCTAGCTATAAGAAGCCTTATCCAGCCATTGATCATTGTGTAGCATCAACCTCCCTGAACTTGCCTTCTGACAGTTTGGGCCTGTCTCTCCATCTGTCACAGTATTTTTTATTATTATTATGCTTTCACAGTATTTTTTATTATTATTATGCTTTCACAGTATTTTTTATTATTATTATGCTTTCACGGGATGTGGGTGTCATTGGCTAGGCCAGTATTTATTGCCCATCACTAATTACCCTTGAGAAGGTGAGCTGCCTTCTTGAGCCGCTGCAGTCCATGTGATGTAGGTACACCCACAGTGCTGTTAGGGAGGGAGTTCCAGGATTTTGACCCAGCGACAGTGAAGGAACGGTGATTTAGTTTTAAATCAGGATGGTGTGGGGCTTGGGCGGGGGGGCACATGCAGGTGGTGGTGTTCCCATGCATCTGCTGTCCTTGTCCTTCTAGGCGGTAGAGGTTGTAGGTTTGGAAGATGATGTCGAAGGAGCCTTGGTGAGTTGCTGCAGTGCATCTTGTAGATGGTACACACTGCTGCTACTGTGTAAAGGTGTTCACAGCTTACTGATTTTTCCAGCAGAGTAGAGCAGATTCCACCGCCTCTGCACAAACATGAGATCTCACAGGGACCATTGCGCCACCTGGCGACTTCAGTAAATACTGCAGAAATAGCATTCCGAATCGCATCCAGGCTCCAAGGAGCAGTAGCAGGTACCTCAAAGGGTTTCTAACCACAAGAATCTTGCTTGTGGGGCTGTACAGTTGCAATCATCTCTTCCCATCAACCACAGGGACAAAACAAAACAAATAGTCAGAAACTAGCTAACACAGTGGGTCAGCACACTTCTGGATTCAGATTCAAATCCAACCTATACTGATGGTAGGGAAGTCCCCTTTGCCTGCTGAGTTACATGGACTGAGCATGGGCAATCTCAGTTCAGTTCTTAGTGGACATTGGCCTAGTTAACATTCCTTCTTCCTACTCTCTTCAGCTGTAACTCTCTGCCAGAGGCCCCACTGTTCAAACCAGCAGGAGAGGTCCTGTTCCACATTTTCAGTGCAAGTAATTGAATGTTCTAAAGTCTCCATTCTCCATTTTCCTTCAGGACTTTGGCCTAGATGTGAATACTTTTGAGACGATGGTGGGAGACTGTCCACCTGTATTCCTGAAGCTGGCGATCCACTGCTGTGTTGTGAGTCTCAAGTGAATTTGCACAATGGGGTTGGTTGGGGCAGTGACTCTTTGCATTGCCCTATATTTAAAAGCTGCTTTAATCATTCAACAACTTGCATGCATTCTATGTCAAACAGTGTTTGGGTATCTGAGATTCATAACTCAAGGCGATTCTCTCAACCATATTTCTTAAGTGGGTCAGAGCTGCCCGAGCGAGCCTGGTATTTGGAAATGCATTAGGCACTGCTCTGAGCTTCAGGTCAAGGTGCCGTGATGGGATGATGTAGAGCGATACTCTATCTAACCCCATGCTGTACCTGTCCTGGGAGTGTTTGATGGGGACAGTGTAGAGGGAGCTTTACTCTGTGTCTAACCCCGTGCTGTACCTGTCCTGGGAGTGTTTGATGGGGATGGTGTAGAGGGAGATTTACTCTGTATCTAACCCCGCGCTGTACCTGTCCTGGGAGTGTTTGATGGGGATGGTGTAGAGGGAGATTTACTCTGTATCTAACCCCGTGCTGTACCTGTCCTGGGAGTGTTTGATGGGAACAGTGTAGACGGAGATTTACTCTGTATCTAACCCCGTGCTGTACCTGTCCTGGGAGTGTTTGATGGGGATGGTGTAGAGGGAGATTTACTCTGTATCTAACCCCGTGCTGTACCTGTCCTGGGAGTGTTTGATGGGAACAGTGTAGACGGAGATTTACTCTGTATCTAACCCCGTGCTGTACCTGTCCTGGGAGTGTTTGATGGGGACAGCGTAGAGGGAGCTTTACTCTGTATCTAACCCCGTGCTGTACCTGTCCTGGGAGTGTTTGATGGGGACAGCGTAGAGGGAGCTTTACTCTGTATCTAACCCCGTGCTGTACCTGTCCTGGGAGTGTTTGATGGGGACAGCGTAGAGGGAGCTTTACTCTGTATCTAACCCCGTGTTGTACCTGTCCTGTGAGTGTTTGATGGGAACAGTGTAGACGGAGATTTACTCTGTATCTAACCCCGTGCTGTACTTGTCCTGGAAGTGTTTGATGAGACAGTGTAAAGGAGCTTTGATTGGTGCGAATGAGATCACTGGCGCGGCGATGTCGCCAACGTACGGTGAGTAATGTCCCTTTGGCATGAGTGACATTGCCGGTGTCGTACAAGTGAGCTGTAAGCTGGAAAAACAGATTTACCTGGGATGGGGGTGTCTCTCCCAATGGTCAGTCCTAACTTTAGTGGAAGATTGACGAAAACCTGCATCGCTCCAGGGTTTCTGCAGATCCTCCAGCAAGCAGCTGATTGCTTTTATATACAGTTTACCCAAAGTATGAATGAGGGAATATGCCATTTGCCCCAACCATCCACACAGTGATGTCCTCTCTCTCAGGTGGTTATATTTCAAACATCTGTGATAAGTTTCAGCCAGCTATATGAGAGGGATCTTATCCTGGGGTGTGTGCTCCTGCAATGTCCACCATCTGAAATTGAGACAGTTGTTCTGTTATGGTGATATGGGCAGTTATGCCTCTGTAAAAAACATCTGCTGCAGTGCAGCTTGTGGAGTTGGGTACTAGAACTAGGAAAGCATGAACCATTTAACTGTTGCCTAGTTCTCTGATCTGTTCTGCGTTTGTTTTCTGTGTTAAAGATGGATTCCACCCAACGCCCGTCCTTTGCAGAGATTGTCCAGAAGCTGGAGATGATGCTGAAACTGTATAAGAATCCAGGTTCAAGGCTGCAGAATGCAGGAGGACAGCACATCACCATGAAAGTATCAACCGTACACAATGGTAAATTGAGTCTGAGGAGTTAGGGATGGACAGAGGAAGAGTTCAAGAATGGATGGAGAGACATCCAAAGGAAGAGTGTAACAATGGAGGGAAAGACAAGCAGAGGGTGGAAAAGCACAGGATGAAGATAGATAAAGTGGGGAACAGAGGGAGAGATTAACTGACAAATGGAGAGAGAGAGAGACACTAAAGTTTACCCCTATGAAGTTATGGCATGATTTCACGAATTGAGGAGGGCTTCCTATAGTTCTCAACCATTGGGGTAGGAGCTAATTCGTTCCATTATGCAGGAAGGACTGTGAGTCATACCTTGCTTAGCCCACTGGGATCAGGGTCATTCTTGTCCCATTGGGGTCACAGCCAGTCAGAAATTAGCATCTGGGCACTGAAAGTGTCATCCGATGACGTTAAGTGACAATCCCAGTTTATATGTCGTGTCAGGTGGTATCATCCACGTATCACTGTATGTACCAGGAGTAGGCCATACAGTCCATCAAGCCTGCACCACCATTCAATAAAAACTTTCTAATCTACCTCAATAGTTGCCAGCCCGATCCACATATCACTTTGAATTCCTTCATGCCCAAAAATTTACTGATCTCATATATTCAAAGACTGAGCATCCACACCCTCTGGGGTAGAGAATTCCAAAGATTCATGTGAAGAAATTTCTCCTCATCCCAGTCCTAAACGGCCAGCCCCTGTCTTGAGACTATGATCCCGAGTTCTAGACTGTCCAGCCAAGGGAAACATCCTCTCAACATCCACCCCATACACATGGACAGGTTACAAACTAGTGGTTAGAAATGTTGGGCCATGTCTTCAGATTATGACTAGCTGATGGGAAGGGTTCTTCTGAATGTAAGCAGAGTGATAGGAAACAGTGTAGTAACAAACAGTTGTTTATCAGACTTGGGTTCCCTGAAGGAAGCTAAACCGCTGCTCTTCTTGATAAATATTACAGGACAATTTCAAAACCTGCAGATGACACAAAACTTTGCAGTATTGAGGATAGTGATAGACTTCAAGAGGACATAGGCTGGTGAAATGGGAGGGCTCATGACAGATTAAATTTAACGCAATAGAAAATAAAGGGTACAATTCTAAAGGAGTGTAGGAAGAGAAACCCCGGGATATTGTTATGATCTGCAGCTGAGGTAACCACTCGGCAAGCCTGATCACAGCTTGGTTAGACCTTAACTTTTATTTGTTTGTTTAGATACGTGGGGAGGGGCTACAGAGTCACCAGAGTTAGCTAATGAATTTATAACAAAAGCAAAAAACATTTATTAAACAAGATGAACTATATTACAATGCTCCTTCACTCACAACTATACCTTTACAAATATATACTGAAAATGACAGGCTTCTACAAAGATAACATAAGTTACAAAAGCTATCTTATACTCTAATGTTCACAGTAAGTACAAAGTCCATTTAAACCAGTAGGCACCCTGTTATCAGGCACACCACATTCTGAAACCAAATGACAGATGCCACCTCAATCAGATGCTATGGATCTCTCAACTCCCCCCCGAGGCTTGTCACACTGTGAGCCAACCAGTCTCACTGAACTCCGTCTTTCACATGAGGGTTTCCAATCTCCACTCTCGTAGAACTCGCTTTGGAATCTTCTCCAAAACCGATGCTTTCTCACAGACGCCTTCATTAAGGGTTCACCTCCAGAGTTTCGAACTCTTCTTCCAATGTTCCTCTCCCCTGGGTCACCACATGCATTCAAGCTGTCTTCCACGCACTCTCTCTCACCAACTTAGCCGTCAACAGTACACCATTACTTCATACGCCAATAGCAAAGAGTTACAGACCTTCAGCCGTCTTTTTGGACCTTCTTGTCTCTTGCAGGCTGTTCTCGCTTTAAATCTGCTTTCTGCAGCTTTTTTCTCTTTAAATCTGAAGCTTGGAGCCTTTCTCTCTGCCCCTCATTATTAACTTCATTAAGGGGACCTTTTCCAGGTTCCTGTCCTGCCTTTGACTTGAAGGTCTGCTTGGGAGTTTCCCCTGTTTCTGTCTCACTCCTTTGGCCTTGGGAAACTAAAACTCAACTTGACGTCTTAACACACAGTTACAGAAATACAAATCAAACTTAAACATTAAAGCTAAAACTCATGCCTAACACCTACAAATACCAATATAACTATCGCTATTTCCTAACATTTGTGCACAAAACGTTCACGGTGGCAGGGCAGGTTGTGAAAAGGTTTCATAAATAGAAGCATATAGAAATCGCAATAGAAGCTTTACTCTGTATCTAACCCCGTGCTGTACCTGCCCTGGGAGTGTTTGATGGGAACAGTGTAGAAGCAGCTTTACTCTGTATCTAACCCCGTGCTGTACCTGTCCTGGGAGTGTTTGATGAGGACAGTGTAGAGGGAGCTTTACTCTGTATCTAACCCCGTGCTGTACCTGTCCTGGGAGTGTTTGATGGGGACAGTGTAGAGGGAGCTTTACTCTGTATCTAACCCCGTGCTGTACCTGTCCTGGGAGTGTTTGATGGGGACAGTGTAGAGGGAGCTTTACTCTGTATCTAACCCCGTGCTGTATCTGTCCTGGGAGTGTTTGATGGGGACAGTGGAGAGGGAGCTTTACTTTGTATCTAACCCCGTGCTGTTTTCTCCCATAGGGAAGACTGCCTGTGAGTGGAGAGGGAGCGGAGGGACGGAGCGAGACCTTTCCAACAGCCTCCGGGTGCAGTGTGAGCCCCGCCTGTCCCGCAGCCACTCGGACATGTTCTCCCGGGCCGCCCTGGGTGCTGAGGGCCTGGGCCCGGCCGCCCGGGTCAACCCCTTCTCCGGCCGGGCTGACCTGAAGGGCGGCAAGATCAAACTGTACGACTCGCCCAGCCGCTCGGTCATCTCGCTGAGCTTCGAGCTGACGCCGCCGTCCCCCGGCGCCGCCCAGCCGCTCACCCCGGAGCCTCTGAACCCGCCCCGCAGCGGACTCCCCGCCGGCGCGCCGCCCGCCCGCCGTTGGCGCTCGCTGCCCGAGCTTCGCCCCGGTGGGCGGGGCTTGCCCCACTCTGATCTCTCACCCGGCCGGGGTCAGAGGGCAGGGGGCGGGCTGGAAGCCGGCGGAGGGGACGCGGTCGCCTCTGAGGACGGTCCTGACGACGACAGCGGCGAGAGAGAAGACAAACCGTTGGAGGTACCGCCACTCAGACCCAGCAGCATCTCCGACAGGCCTCCTTCGGCCCTCAGTGGCAACAGCGGGACTTACCGCTCTCCGGATTCCGGCGGTGGGAGCGACAGCATTGACGCGGCGGTGAGCGAGTGTCGCCGGTGGGAAGCTGGCCGCCAACCGTCATTCTCGAACAGTCCCAGCGCTCACGAGCCGATGGGGAGTGCGCATGCGCTGGGGCCCGGAGTATGCGAGAGTGCGCAGGCGCTGGCTGCCCTGAGTCGGATGCAGCTGGAGGATGCGCCTGCGCTGGTGGCGCGAGGACAGGGGTTGATGGAGAGTGCGCCTGCGCTGGAGGCCATGTGCCAGGTGCCGTCGGAGAGTGCGCCTGCGCTGGAGGCAATGTGCCGGGTGCCGTCGGAGAGTGCGCCTGCGCTGCCGGAGAGCGGGCGCCGCCAGTTCATGAGCGCCGAGGCCGGTGCGGACCCGGAGCCGGACGAGCCGCTCTCCTGTCCAGGCTGTTGCCTTGGCGGCTTCGCCTTCCCGTTCCCCCCGGTGTGTCTGCGCTCAAACGGCCAGCCGGCCCGCTACCCCAACCTCAACTGCGAGTCCGACCGCCTGATCGGCGAGGAAGAGGGCGCGGCGAAGCCGGGCTCCGGCGGAGCGCAGCCGGTTGGCAATAATCACTAGAGACTCGGGGGGAGGGTCAGCGGCACATTCTCACTGTCAATGCAGGATTCATCATCACCATCTCCACCTCCACATCTCCCCCCCCCACCCCATCATCATCCCCCCCACCCCATCATCACCATCCCACCCCCATCACCATCCCACCCCATCATCACCACCTCCCCCATCACCATCACCCCCATCACCACCTCCCCCATCACCATCCCCCCCCATCATCACCACCTCCCCCATCACCATCACCCCCATCACCACCTCCCCCATCACCATCTCCCCCCCCATCATCACCACCTCCCCCATCACCATCTCCCCCCCATCATCACCACCTCCCCCATCACCATCCCACCCCCATCACCATCTCCCCCCCCATCACCATCTCCCCCCCCATCATCACCACCTCCCCCATCACCATCCCACCCCCATCACCATCTCCCCCATCATCATCTCCCCCCCCCCCATCATCACCATCCCACCCCCATCACCATCTCCCCCCCCATCATCACCACCTCCCCCATCACCATCCCACCCCCATCACCATCTCCCCCATCACCATCTCCCCCCCCATCACCATCACCCCCCCCATCACCATCACCCACATCACCATCCCATCACCATCACCCCCATCACCATCTCCCCCCCCCATCACCATCACCCACATCACCATCACCCCCATCACCATCTCCCCCCCATCACCATCTCCCCCCCATCATCACCACCTCCCCCATCACCATCCCACCCCCATCACCATCTCCCCCCCCATCACCCCCCCCATCACCATCCCCCCCATCACCTTCCCCCCCATCACCATCCCCCCCCATCACCATCCCCCCACCATCACCCCCCCATCACCATCCCCCCCATCACCATCCCCCTCCCATCACCATCCCCCCATCATCATCCCCCATCACCATCCCCCCCCATCACCATCCCCCTCCCATCACCATCCCCTCCCATCACCATCACCCCCCCCATCACCATCCCCCCCCATCACCATCCCCCCCATCACCTTCCCCCCCCATCACCATCCCCCCCCATCACCATCACCCCCCCATCACCATCTCCCCCATCACCATCTCCCCCCCCATCACCATCACCCACATCACCATCCCACCCCCATCACCATCACCCCCATCACCATCTCCCCCCCCCCATCACCATCTCCCCCATCATCATTCCCCCCCCCATCATCACCATCCCACCCCCATCAGAACATCATCTCCCATCACCATCTCCCCCCCATCATCACCACCTCCCCCATCACCATCTCCCCCATCACCATCTCCCCCCCCCATCACCATCACCCCCCCATCACCATCACCCCCATCACCATCTCCCCCCCCCCCATCACCCAAATCACCATCACCCCCATCACCATCTCCCCCCCCATCACCATCTCCCCCATCACCATCTCCCCCCCCATCACCATCACCCCCCCATCACCATCACCCACATCACCATCCCATCACCATCACCCCCATCACCATCTCCCCCCCCCCCCCCATCACCATCTCCCCCATCATCATCCCCCCCCCATCATCACCATCCCACCCCCATCACCATCCCATCACCATCTCCCCCCCCATCATCACCACCTCCCCCATCACCATCCCACCACCATCTCCACCATCTCCCCCCCATCACCATCACCCCCCCCATCACCATCACCCACATCACCATCCCATCACCATCACCCCCATCACCATCTCCCCCCCCATCATCACCACCTCCCCCATCACCATCCCATCACCATCTCCCCCATCACCATCTCCCCCCCTATCACCCCCCCCATCACCATCACCCACATCACCATCCACCCCCCCATCACCATCTCCCACATCACCATCCCCCCCATCACCATCCCCCCCATCACCATCACCCCCATCACCATCCCCCCCCCATCACCATCCCCCCCCATCACCATCCCCCCCATCACCATCTCCACCCATCACCATCACCCCCATCACCATCCCCCCCCCCCATCACCATCCCCCCCCATCACCATCCCCCCCCCCATCACCATCCCCCCCCATCACCATCTCCACCCCCATCACCATCCCCCCCATCACCATCCGCCCCCATCACCATCTCCCCCCATCACCATCTCCCCCCCATCACCATCCACCCCCCCATCACCATCTCCCCCCCCCATCACCATCTCCCACATCACCATCCCCCCCCCATCACCATCCCCCCCCATCACCACCCCCCCCATCACCATCTCCCCCCATCACCATCTACACCATCCCCCCCCATCACCATCCCCCCATCACCATCCCCCCCATCACCATCTCCCCCCCATCACCATCCCCCCCTCCATCACCATCCCCTCCATCACCATCTCCCCCCCCCCATCATCATCCCCCCATTACCATCACCATCCCCCTCCCCCCACCATCACCCCCACCATCACCCCCCCATCACCATCCCCCCCATCACCTTCCCCCCCATCACCTTCCCCCCATCACCATCCCCCCCATCACCATCCCCCTCCCATCACCATCCCCCCCATCATCATCCCCCATCACCATCCCCCCCCATCACCATCCCCCTCCCATCACCATCCCCTCCCATCACCATCACCCCCCCATCACCATCCCCCCCATCACCATCCCCCCCATCACCTTCCCCCCCCATCACCATCCCCCCCCATCACCATCACCCCCCCATCACCATCCCCTTCCCATCACCATCCCCCCCCCCATCACCATCCCCACCCATCACCATCTCCCCCCATCACCATCTCCCCCCCCATCACCATCCCCCCCCCATCACCATCCCCCCCATCACCATCTCCCCCCCATCACCACCCCCCCCCCCATCACCATCCCCTCCATCACCATCTCGCCCCCCCCCCCATCATCATCCCTCCATTACCATCCCCCCCCATCACCATCCCCCTCCCATCACCATCCCCCCCATCACCATCCCCCTCCCATCACCATCCCCCTCCCATCACCATCCCCCTCCCAACACCATCCCCCCCCATCATCATCCCCCCCATCACCATCCCCCCCCATCACCATCCCCCTCCCATCACCATCACCATCCCCCCCATCACCATCCCCCTCCCATCACCATCACCATCCCCCCATCACCATCCCCCTCCCAACACCATCCCCCCCCATCACCATCCCCCCCATCACCATCCCCCCCTCCCATCACCATCCCCCCCATCACCATCCCCCCCATCACCATCCCCCCACCATCACCATCCCCCCCATCACCATCCCCCCCATCACCATCACCCCCCCATCACCATCCCCCCATCACCTTCCCCCCCATCACCTTCCCCCCCCATCACCATCCCCCCCATCACCATCCCCCTCCCATCACCATCCCCCCCATCACCATCCCCCTCCCATCACCATCCCCCCCATCATCATCCCCCATCACCATCCCCCCCCATCACCATCCCCCCCCATCACCATCCCCCTCCCATCACCATCCCCTCCCATCACCATCACCCCCCCATCACCATCCCCCCCCCATCACCATCCCCTTCCCATCACCATCCCCCCCCCCCATCACCATCCCCACCCATCACCATCACCATCCCCCCCCCATCACCATCCCCTTCCCATCACCATCTCCCCCCCATCACCATCTCCCCCCCCATCACCATCTCCCCCCCACATCACCATCTCCCCCCCACATCACCATCTCCCCCCCCCATCACCATCTCCCCCCCACATCACCATCTCCCCCCCCATCACCATCTCCCCCCCACATCACCATCTCCCCCCCACATCACCATCTCCCCCCCACATCACCATCTCCCCCCCCCATCACCATCTCCCCCCCACATCACCATCCCCCACATCACCATCTCTTCCCCCCCCCCCGCATCACCATCCCCCCCATCACCATCCCCCCCCAATCACCATTCCCCCCCCATCACCATCTCCCCCCGCCCCACATCACCATCCCCCCCATCACCATCCCCTGCATCACCATCTCCCCCCCCATCACCATCTCTCTCACCCCCATCACCATCCCCCCCCCCCAATCACCATCTGCCACATCACCATCTCCTCCCCCCCACATCACCATCTCCCCCCCACATCACCATCTCCCCCCCACATCACCATCTCCCCCCCCCCACATCACCATCTCCCCCCCACCACATCACCATCACCCCCCCCACATCACCATCTCCCCCCGCCGCATCACCATCCTCCCCCCCCGCATCACCATCCTCCCCCCCACCATCACCATCTCCATCTCCTCCCCACCACATCACCATCTCCTCCCCCCCCCACATCACCATCACCCCCCCCACATCACCATCTCCCCCCCCCGCATCACCATCCTCCCCCCCACCATCACCATCTCCATCTCCTCCCCACCACATCACCATCTCCTCCCCCCCCACATCACCATCTCCCCCCCACCACATCACCATCTCCCCCCCACCACATCACCATCACCCCCCCCACATCACCATCTCCCCCCCCACATCACCATCTCCTCCCCCGACCACGTCACCATCTCCCCCCATCACCATCTCGCCCCCCCCGCCACATCACCATCTCCCCCCCCCATCACCATCTCCACCCCCCCCCTCCATCTTCCCCCCCACCCTCCATCACCGCCTCCCACCCCCTCACCATCACTGCTCTCCTTACCCACCCCACCATCCTTGCTCCTGCCCCATTTCCCCCTTCCTCCTGCACCCTCCCAATCCAGTCAATCAAAAGGCCTCATTCAGGCTTTGTATATATGTGCATGGTTGCTTTGGTTAAAAATGCTTTATTTAGACTTCAAAGCGCCTTATGTTAATCATTTCTTTCAATTTTATTTTAACCCAGATAAAGGGGGAGGCTTGGTTAACGTAGTACCATTTATATCCAGCAGCAGACAGTGCTCTACTGTATACATCAGCCTGACATGAGTGAAGTCTAAACCTGCTCCTAAAGTGATCTGCCAAGCCAAGGGGAGCTTTTGTCCTTATTTTTTGCTTCACACACTCAGTTTTATTCAATTTTTTTAAAAATAAGGTTGCTTGCTCACAGTGCTTTAAGCAATATCTATTACTCACAGGGGAGGGGTTTATTCTCCAAACTCCCTCTTAAGGGAGGTACTGGCCTTTCCATTGCCCCTCGACTGATAGCACACAGCTGGCACTATTGGCACAGCTATAGTTGGCCTATCACCTGCCAGTATGGGAGGCTTTAGTGGGAATGAAACAGTGAATTTGAATAGATGCTTCAAATGCTGAAGAATGTATATTTATGACAAATTTCGTACCTGTAAAAATCTGTTTTTATTTTTGGCCATACTTTGCAACTTTATAATATGGACAGACTAGGGCAGTCACCTCTTAATCACCTGGCTGGGTACCTGCTGGTTCTCCTTGTTCTCTGTGGGATTAACAGAAAACAATACAATCCCAGCATTTTTTCTTTCATTTATGGAATGCGGGCTTTGCTGGCATGACTGGTATTTATTGCCCATTCCAAATTGCCCTCGATATGGTGATGGTGAGCCGTCACCTTGAACTGTTGCAGTCCGTGCAGATTATAGCTTTTCGTAGTGGTTGATGCAACTGAGCGGCTTGCTGGGCCATTTCAGAGGGGCAGTTAACAGTCAACCACATTGCTGTGGGTCTGGAGTCACATGTAGGCCAGACCGGGTAAGGGTGGCAGATTTCCTTCCCTAAAGAACGTTAGTGACCCAGGTGGGTTTTTACAACTGGCCGGTAGTTTCCTGTTGTCATCATTAAATCTGGGATAAAAAGTTAGTATTGGTATCTAATTAACTGAATTTAAATTGCCCAACTGTCATAGTGGGATTCGATTATTAATCCCGGCCTCTGGATTATTGGTAACATAAGGACTGCTACCATATCCATCTCTGTGTATATATGTTGGTATCCTTGTAATTCATTGTACGGAAAAGGGGAGTAGAACAGTATCTGTACAACTAAGGCTGGCCAGATAGTGCATATTGTGTTACTGCTCTGAATATCTCCAAGAAAGAGGGACTGAGACATCACCCAGGATGTAGATATAACACTGAGCGAGAGAGAGAGAGAGAGAGACACACACACACCAGTCTGTACAGATATATCTCCCTGACAGGGGGACTGAGAGACCAGTCTGCCTACAAATATATTTCCCTTTGAAAGGGGAACTGAGACACAAGTCAGCGTACAGAAATATCTCCCCGAGAGACTCCTGTAAGTGCACAGGTATTTTGTTGTAAATTGGGCGAATATTGTTCTGTTTTGAGGACACCTTTTGTAACCATTGAAGTTAATATTTGCTCTATATTGTCTGCCTGACGGATGAGTCAAGAGAGTTTAATAAAAGCTTTGGTCTCTGACACCTCCTTCCTCATTTCTCATTTCGTTATTCCGGGTGATGGATAGAGTTGGTATGAAAGATAACAACGTGGCACAGAGGATCGTCCTCTTCCAGCAAAGAACAAAGCACCTTTCGGACCATGTTCCAAGGTGCTGCAGCCTATGCCCCATCTGCTATCTAATGTTCAGGCTCTCACTGGCAACCTCAGAACATCTGCTACAATCAACTGTGCAGGCGGGAGGGGGCGGGGGGCAGGGGTGACAGGAACAGAAGAGCACAATTCGGCTGGAGGGGCTAATCAGTTCCACCTCAAATCTATTTGTGAACACAAGTGGAGCCTGATTTGTTAACCACTACAAACGCATAACTCATCTCGGCCTATGAATCAAGCAATGCTTATACATCAGAATTTACAGTACAGGTACGTCAGTGAAATCATAAATCCTCAAACAGAATGGCTTATTTTAAAGGAGCAGCAACTGCCAGTGCTGTGATTGTAGCAAGGATTGTACCACAGGATGGGATCAGCAGACCCCAGCATAACCCTTTGGATAGCAGTGGTGGCAAACATAGAAACTAGGAGCAGGAGTAGGCTATTCGGCCCTTCGAGCCTACTCCACCATTCATTATGATCATGGCTGATCATCCAACTCAATAGCCTGGTCCCGCTTTCTCTCCATATCCTTTGATCCCTTTCGCCCCAAGAGCGAAAGTTTCATCCTTGAAAACATACAATGGTTTGGCCTCAACTACTTTCTGTAGTAGCGAATTCCACAGGCTCACCACTCTCTGGGTGAAGAAATTTCTCCTCATCTCAGTCCTAAATGATCTACCCCGTATCCTCAGACTGTGACCCCTGGTTCTGGACTCCCCCACCATCGGGAACATCCTTCCTGCATCTGCCCTGTCTAGTCCTGTTAGAATTTTCTAGGTTTCTATGAGATCCCCCCCTCATTCTTTTGAAATCCAGCGAATATAATCCTAATCGACTCAATCTCTCCTCATATGTCAGTCCCGCCATCCCAGGAATCAGTCTGGTAAACCTTCACTGCACTCCCTCTATAGCAAGAACATCCTTCCTCAGATAAGGAGACCAAAACTGCACACAATATTCCAAGTGTGGGCTCACCAAGGCCTTGTACAATTGCAGCAATATCCAGGAGTGGAGAGGAGGTGATCAAGGGTTGTCACTAGCTTCAGTAAACACCTCCCAACTGACCACAGAGAAAGTTGATGATTTATTCAGCTACTCCCCACTCCCTGTGCTGTTTTGGTGTACACATTTTAACAGTGGAATATGATATCAAAGCAATCATTGGAGTGCACTGGACTCCACAGCATTGCTGATCTCTTTGCTTTGTTACTAAATTAGCAAATGAAGGTGCTTGATATTGGCAATGCTCCTGCCTCTGTCATCATTTAACAAGAAACTGTTTTACATGTGGGGCAGCATGGTGGCTCAGTGGTTAGCGCTGTTGCCTCACAGTTCCAGGGACCTGGGTTCGACCCTGACTTTGGGTATCTCTCTGTGTGGCATTTGCACGTTCTCGGTGTCTGAGTGGGTTTCCGCCGGGCGCTCTGGTTTCCTCCCACAGGTTAGGTGGATTGGCTGTGGTAAATTGTCCCCTACTGAGTGTGTGCCCTGTGATGGACTGGCATCCCGTCCTGGCTGTACCCTGCCTAGTGCTGATTGTCTGCCGGGATAGGCTCTGCCTCCCCACGACCCTGAATTAGGATGAAGCAGTTCTGGAAAAGTGAGTGTGTTTCGTGTGTTTGGCGGTGTGAGCACAGATAGAGGGAATAGCCTGTATGGGGGAGCAAAAACGTAGAGAGAACAGGCTTATGGGGGAAGAGAAGACAGAGAGAACAGCCCATCTTCGGGATTGTGGACAAAAAGTGGGAACAGCCCCTTAGGGAGTGAGGACAAATTAGAGAACCACCCCTTTCTGGGTAAATTGTGGACAGAAACCAGACCTCCCCACCTAGCAGATATCATGCAAAGTGAGATTGCTTAATTCCCATCCTGTCACCTGCACAACATTCATTTCCTTCAGTAACCTGTTGTAATGTAGGAAATGCAGCAGTCTTGTGCATGGCAAGCTCCCACACAGCATTGGGATAATGTCCAAATTTGTTTTAGTGAGGCTGGTTGAAGGATAAATATTGTCCAGGGCACCGGAGAGAACTCCCCTTTTTTTCAAAACAGTGTTATGGGATCTTTTACATCCATCAGAGAGCACCTCAGTTTGACATCTCATCCGAAATACGGCACCTCTTGGAGCACGGCCTAGATTTTGTGCTCAAGTCCCTGTCAAAAATATACCCTTTTGTTCCCAGCCAGTAGATGGCAGTCATTCCATGGGAGTGGGAATCGGGAGGAGCAGAGGATGGGAAAACTGACATTTCATCCCACATGAAACATGAAAGTGCCACAAGGGTGAAGCAGTGTCACAGGGCACTGATATATCTCGGATACTTCCTGTAATGAAGCAATCAGTCACTCACCGGACACTCAGAGAAACTTTAATTCACTAAACCTCATTATGGCATTTATGAGAATTTTCCAAATGACTGTGTGTGAATTAGTTTTACTGCCTTGGTACAGGAAGAGAGGAGGTTTACCAGGGGTGTGGGACTTCAGTTGTATGGAGAGGTGGGATTGTTTTCCTTAGGGCAGAGAGCTGATAGATGGGGTTCCAAATTATGGAGGATTTTGATAAGAGTAGATAGGCAGAAACTTTCCAATGGCAGGAAGTTCGGTAACCAGAGAACACAGTTCTAAGGTAATCTTTTTTCATTCTTTCATGGAATGTGGGTATCACCAATCAATTCTGGGGGCAGTTCAGAGTCAACACTTGGGCCAGCCCAGGTAAGGATAGCAGATCTCCTTCCCTAAAGGGGCATTGATAAAAACATGGGTTTTTACAACAATCAGTGATGGTTTCATGGTCACCGTTAGCTTTCAAATCCAGATTTATTTATTGAATTTAAATTCCACCAGCTGCCAAAGTGGGATTTGAACCCTTGACTCGAGAGCATTGGGCTGGATTACTAGTTCAGTAACATTACCACTACACCGCTATCTCCCTGTACCATTGCCAAATGGAGCAAAGGAGTAATGGGATTTTTTTTTAAAACACAATGAGGATAAATAGAGGGTTACAGCCCTGCCCAGTTGTGATTTGGAATGCACTGCCTGAAAAGGTGGTGAAAGCAGATCCAATAGTAACCTTCAAAATGGAATTGGATAAATACTTGAAGGGCTTTCAGGGAAAGAGCAGGGGAATGGGACTAAATGGATAGCTCAAAAGAGCTTGCATGGGCACAGTGGGCTGAATGGCCTCCTTTGCTGTATCAAATACACAATAAACAAGCTAGGTCTTTGTTTCATGGCTTGCAGCTGTGAGTTCAAAGCTATTGCGAGATTTGTGGTCCATCCAGTGCACCCTCAGCGTTGGTAACTGGAAAAATTCCTGTGCACCATCAATCAAACTATTCATTCAGGATCGTCCACGATCATTCCTACACCCCCTGGATCATCTCTTCTCCCCAGTACCCCAGCAACCACTCCCTTTCCCTCCCAATCACCCCTTCTCCCAGTAACCATACGAAATGGGAGTAGGCCACTCGGCCCCTCGAGCCTGCTAATGCAATAAGATAATGGCTGATCTGATTGTAACCTCAGCTCCATATTCCCCCGATGACCTTTCACCCCTTACTTATCGAGAATCTATCTAGCTCTGCCTTAAAAAACATTGAAAGACTCTGCTTCCACCACTTTTTGAGAAAGAGTTCCAAAGACTCACGGCCCTCAGGAGTGAAAAAATGTCTCCTCATCCCTGTCTTAAATGGGTGACCCCTTAATTTTAAACAGTGACCCCCCCTTAATTCTAGATTCTCCCACAAGTGGAATCATCCTCTCCACATCGACCTTATCAAGACCCCTCAGGATTTTATATGTTTCATTCAAGTTGCCTCTTCCTAAACGCTAGCAGGTACAAGCCCCAGCCCCAGTCATAACATAGAAACTTACAGCACAGTCCATTGTAACTGGACATGGGTAGCCCCACATCCTTTTAGTTTGTAACTCTTTGAGTTCCTTATCCTCAATATCTCATCCACAATCTTCCCTCCAACACTGTATGCCTCAAATCAGGGATCAGTTCTAAATCCTGTTAACACTAAGGCTAATCTGATTATTTATCATGCAGTATTCCTGATGAAGACAACAGAACTGTTAAGCTCCAATGCTTATACAAATCAGAACGTTTGAAACATTCTCCATTAGTTTCTACTGCCTCTGTTGGTCTGTGTAGATGTCAGAAGGGATAGGTGTGTTCTTACTTGTAATTCACTCATCAATTCCATAATCACTGAATATGAAGTATAATAGATTTATTAAATCTACAGCACTTAAACATACACTTAAAAAGAAACAGCACTTGACAACCAAGCCTTGTGGTTTTTACAGGGTGTGGGATTCAAATCGATCACACTTGCAATGTGGTCAAATAGGTTTATCAGACCTTAATCAAATTCAACATGTCTGCTCCTGTTTCCTTACTCCCTCTCAGAGTCAGTGAGTCACAATGGCACAGAAGGATGCCATTCAGCCCATCGAGTCCATGCCAGCTTTCTGTTGAGCAACCCAGTCCATCCCATTCCCCCACTCTATCCCCGTAGCCCTGCAAGTTTATTTCCCGAAAGTGCCCATTCAATTTCCTTTTGAAATCATTGATTGCCTCTGCTTCCAGCACCCTCGCAGGCATTGACTTCCAGGTCATTACCATTCCCTGCATAACAAAAAGCTCTTCCTCACATCCATCCTGCATCTCTTGCCAAAAACCTTAAATCTGTGGGGGTGGATTGATCGGAGATAGTCAGCATGGTTTTGTTAGAGGAAGATTAATAGAATTTTTTGAAGAAGTAACAAGGAGGGTTGATGAGGGTAGTGCAGTGGATGTTGTCTATATGGATTTCAGTAAGGCATTTCACAAGGTCCCACATGGCAGACTGGTCAGGAAAGTGAGATCCCATGGGTTTCAGGGGAAGGTGGTGAGTTGGATCCAAAATTGGCTCAGCGACAGGAAACAAAGGGTAATGGTTGATGGATGTTTTTGCGAATGGAAAGTGGTTTCCAGTGGCCGTTCCACAGGGCTCAGTGTCGGGGTCCTTGCTGTGTGTCATATATATTAATGATTTCAACTTAAATGTGGGATCCATGATTGGGAAATTTGCTGATGACACAAAAATTGGCCGTGTAGTTGATAGCGAAGAGGATAGCTGTTGTCTCCAGAATGATATCAATGGTTTGGGTGAGTGGGCAGAGAAGTGGCAAATGGAATTCAATCTTGAAAAGTGTGAGGTAATGTATTTGGTGGGGGGAGGGGGCAGACAGAGGAAGGGAATACTCAATAAGCGGGAGGATATTGAGAGGGGTTGAGGAAGTGAGATCTTGGAGTGCGTGTCCACAGGTCCCTGAAGGTGGCAGGACAGGTGGACAAGGCGGTAAAGAAAGCATATGGAATGCTTTCCTTTATTTGGATGAGGTATTGAGTACAAAAGCTGGGATGTAATTATGGAACTGTTTAAAATGCTGGTTAGGCCACAGCTGGAATTTTGTGTACAGTTCTGGTCACATTACAGGAAAGGCATAATTGCTCTGGAGACAGTGCGGAGGAGATTTACAAGAATGTTGCCAGGGCTTGAAAATTGCAGCTATGAGGAAAGATTGGATAGGCTGAGGTTGTTTTCCTTAGAACAGAGTGGGCTGAGGGGTGACCTAATTGAGGTTTACAAAATTATGAGGGGCCTAGATAGGGTAGACAGGAAAAATCTGTTTCTCCTGGCTGAGGGGTCAATTACCAGGGGGAATAGATTTAAGGTGATTGGTAGAAGGATTAAAGGGGACATGAGGAAAAACTTTCTCACCCAGAGGGTTGTGGGCATCTGGAATTCACTGTCTAAATTGGTGGTTGAGGCTGAAACGCTCAACTCATTTAAAAGGTACTTGGATCAGCATCTGAAGTTCTGTTTATCTGCAAGGCTATGGACCAGGCGCTGGAAAGTGGGATTAAAAATGAGCGGCTTGTTTCTTTGTTTTCTGTTTTATTGGCTGACACAGACATGATGGCCTCTTTCTGTGCCCGAACTTTTCTATGGCGTCTCCTAGCCTTTGTACTATCAGCTAATGAGAACAGCTTTACTTTGCCTTCCTTATCTAAACCTGTCATAACCTTGTACACCTCTATCAAATCTCCATTCAATTTATGTGAAAATCCCACACCTTTCTGATTTATATGAAACAAAAGTTAAGCTACAATCCCAGGTAAGGTGAATTTTGGGATTTGTTCCACAGAGACATACCAATGGTTGAATTTCTTTGGAACATCTTGTGCTTCTCTGCTGTAACTTTGGGGGAATCCCTTCCTTTTAGCACTTAAATGGGCTTTACACCGGACTACCGGAGTGAACAACGGAGGTGCAGGAGATATCCAGAGGAAGTTCACCCCACAACTCCCAACGGCATCTCTCACTCCCTCATCTTTCGTCACCTGCCCCCCCCACCCCGGTAGAGAGAGGGGGGGTTCTTCACCTCAGCTCATCCAGAGATGTGACCTTCATCCTGGGCTGGAATCTGTGCAGATTATGCAGTAAAACACTGAACTGTTATGATCCACGCACCAATTGAGAAAGAAAAAGACTTGCATTTATAAAACAGGATGTCTCAAAGTGCTTTACAGCCTACTAAGTATTTATGAAGTGTAGTCACTGTTGTAACGTCAGGAACCCAATTTGCACACAGCAAGCTCCCACGATTATTAAAGATAATGATCAGACAATTAGTTTTGGTGATGCTGGTAGAGGGATAAATATTGACCAGGACAGAGAGGAGAACACAATTGCTTTTTTTTGAAATAGTGCAATCTGATCTTTTTACAGCCTCCTGTGAGGAAAGACACACGAACATAGAAGCAGGAGTAGGCCATTCAGTCCATTGAGCCTGCTCCACCATTCAATACAATCATGGCTGATAATCCACATCAATGCTTTTTTCCCCACACTATCCCCATATCCCTTTATGTCATCGGTGTTTAGAAATCTGTCACTCTGCTTTAAACATACTGAATGACTGAGCTTCCACAGCCCTCTGGGGTAGAGAATTCCAAGGTTTCACAACCCTCTGAATAAAAACATTCTCATAATCTCGGTCCTAAGTGGCTTCCTCCTTATTTTGAAATTATGTCCCCTGGATCTAGACTTCCCAACCAGGGGAACCATCTTACCTGCATCTACCCTGCCTATCCCTTTAAGTATTTTGTAGGTTTCAATGAGATCACCTCTCATTCTTTGAAACTCTAGAGAATACAGGCCCAGTTTCTACAATTTCTCTTCATAAGACAGTCCCGCCATCCTGGGAACACGCCTGATGAACTTTCACTGCACTCCCTCTATAGCAATAATATCCTACCTAAGGTAAGGGGACCAAAACTGCACACAATACTCCAGGTGTGGTTTAACCAAGGTTCTATATAACTGAAGCAAGACTTTGCTACTCCTGTACTCAAATCCTCTTGTGATAAAGACTAACAGACCATTAACTTTCCTAATCGCTTGCTGCACCTGCATGTTAGCTTTCAGTGACTTATTGACGAGGACACCCAGGTCCTTTTGTACATTTACACTCTCTAATCTCTTACCATTTAAGAAATCCTAACAGCGCTATGGGTGTACTTACACCACAGGGACTGCAGCGGTTCAAGACCCACATTTTTCCACATTATATTCCATCTGCCATGTTCTTGCCCACTCACTAAGTCTGTCCAAATCCCTTTAAAACCGCCTTGCATCTTCCTCACATCACACATTCCTGCCTAACTTTGTGTCATCTGCGAACTTGGAAATATTACATTTGGTCCCCATATCCAAATCATTGTGAATAGTTGGGGCTCAAGTTCTGATCTTTGTGGTACCCCACAAGTCACAGCCTGCCAGCGTGAGAATGACCCATTTATTCCTACTCTCTGTTATCTGCCTGTTAGCCAATCCTTAATCCATGCCAGTATAATGCCTCTTATCCCATGTGCTTTTATTTTGCTAACCAACCTCCTGTGGAGATCTTTATCGAAAGCCTTCTGGAAATCTAAGTATCCTACGTCCACCAACTCCCCTTTATCAATTCTGTTAGTAACATCCTCAAAAAATCTGTCAAACATGATTTCCCCTTTCATTAATCCATGTTGATTATTCCCAATCAGATCATTACTATCTAAGTGTCCATTTATCACATGCTTTATAATAGATTCTAGCATTTTCCCAACGACTCATGTAAGGTTAACAGGTCTATAGTTCCCTGTCTTCGATCTCCCTCCCTTCTTAAACCATGGGGCAACATTTGCTACCTCCCAATCTGCAGGAACCGCTACACAATCAGGGCCACGCTTTAAGATATCATCCAATGACAGCACCTCTGATAATGCGGCACTCCCTCAGCACCACACTGGAGCCTCAGCTTAGAATTTGTGCACAAGGCTCAGGATTGGAACTTGAACCCAGGACCTTCTGGACTCACACATGAGAACTGCTACCCACTGACGCATAGCTGAAATTGGCAGCCAGCCTCAATTCTCCAGAAATACCCACCAGAATTTCCTTGTAGTTCCTTGTTGGGGTGTGGGCATCACTGGCAAGGCCGCCTTCACTGCCCTTGACATGGTGATGGTGAGCCTTCTCGAACTGCTGCAGCCCGTGCTCACCCGGTGCTGTCAGGTATGCAGCTGGGATATTGGCCCAGTGACAATCAAGGAAGGCTGATATATTTCAAAGTCAGGATGGTGTGTGACTTAAAGGGCAACCCAGGAGGCAAAGGGAGTTCTCCACCAACTGCAGCCCCCTCAATATTATGGGCAGTGGAGGTTGCAGGCTCAGGAGGTGCTGCCAAGAAATTTCATACCAGCTGCAGCCACAATGCACCAGTGGTGGATGTTTGGGGTCAGATTTGAAGATGCTCTTAGGAAGACCTTGGGACTGCACAAAATTCGTGCTGAATCGATCAGTGTGTGGTCCACGTCGAACTTCTCAGGGGGTGATGAGTCATGCAAGACTGGGCAATGAACAAGGTTAGCACAGTCAGAGTCAAATGGAGTCCATTTCCCCCAATAGCTATCAGCTCAATTTTTTGCTTTCCACTTCATAGGAACAGGAGGAGGCCATTCGGCCCCTCAAGTCTGTTCCGCCATTCAATTAGATCATTGTTGATCTTGTTACCATCCCAGCTGATGTTAGTACTGGACAAGTCAGATCCCGGGATGAAACCTGGCTTGGCAGATCCTAACTTTGTTTTTATATTAGAAACCGTGGAGGAAAGTTACTGAACAAATCCACAGGAATTTACTTTAAACATAACTTTTAACATAAAGAATAAAACATTTTTTAAACAAGAAAAAATGAACAATCTTACACTAGACAGAAAAAGGTTGTAGAGATCTCAATACAAACACCAGAAAATGATTCAAACTCACACTATTCCTTTTATCCCAGAAATACCCTTACAGGCACAAAAACCCAGTGAAGACATACCACCATCTTAACACCAAGGCTTCTTGGCTTGGGCTGTCCCAGTTGTAAATGGTTTTCTTACAGCAGATTTCTGAGCACTCACTCGATGCTTTTTCCCCAGCTGGTGTCCCTCCCTGAACTGAGTCGCCCAAAAACTCAGTTACCTCAACTGCAGAGCAAACACACGAGTTCCCTAAACTCAGTCCCCCAGCAGTCCTGCAGTGCTTCTCACCTTCCCTCTCTGACACACACACTCCGAACTTCCTTTCTGTCTTTCCCTGTGACAGTCTGTGTGTCGCTAGACCCCTGTCGCTGGGCAACCGCGCAGTTTTTTCTACTTTGTTGTGATTTTTCCCAAAAATCACTAAACTGCTAACCCCATCTCATTACTTCAAGGGTCGTGAAACCTCATTAAAAATGCATATATACCAACAAATCCAGAAAACCTGACATTTTGCTCAGAGGCCCTCCAGACTTTCTGGCACCAAGCTCACAAAAAAAAACCTAAATTAAACTGAAACACACCAATATAAATATAAATCAAACTTAAAGTTAGACATCATTCCTAACAATCTGTATCTTAAAACCATTCACCTGCCTTGGTTCTGTAACCCTTAATGCCCTTGTCTAACAGGATCTATTGACCTTAGTTTTGATATTTTTTAAACTGACCTCCAAGCCTCAACAGAGTAGATTTCCACTATCCAAATCTTGCTGAAAAGAGAGACGTGTTGAGGAAGCTTTTGTGTCCTGCATTCATCGGGACAAATGCAAAAATGCCACATTTCAAATGATCACAACAATTAATACTGTAGGAGAAAAGGGTGCTGATTGGTTGGCAAGATTACCCAGATTGGCCGAGGCATTGCCAAGGAGAAAGCAACAGGGAACCAAGTTCCCATGCCTCAGCCAATCAGGGTCGTCTTGCCAACCAATCAGCACCCTTTTCTCCTGTGGTATAAATTGTTGTGATCGTTTGAAATTTGGCATTCTTGCATTTGTCCTGATGAGTGCGAGATGAAAAGCTTTGGTAACGTGTCTCTCTTTACAGCAAGATTCAAATTCTGGACTGCCAAGTGAGTATTTCCACTACCCTTTGTGTGAAGAAAGCTTCCTGACATCACCCCGAGGTCTCATTTTGAGGCAGTGCCCACTTATTCTGGACTCTGCCAACCCGAGAAAATGGCTTTCCTCCGAGATGATTGAAGGGCTCGGTTCTGTAGGTCAACATCTTCAGCTCCATCTGGTGACGTCTGGATTACCTCTACAGGCTGTCCGGGCCCGCACCATGTTATTATGGGCTACCTGTTGCTCGTGGGTGCTGAGGTGATGAATGACCATCAGGTACCGGTAGTTGCACACTCTCCAGTTCACGTTGTGTTTGGTGAAACGGCTGCTCGACAGCACCGGAATTCCAGCCGCTTCCGCCAGGATTCCGACGTAAGCGTCCTCGACGGGGATGGGGCGGACGGACGGCGCCACCCTCAGGAGGGCAGCAGCAACGTCCAGCGAGAGCACGTAGCCCACCCCGCTTGCGTAGGGAGGGTAGCGTTCCTTCCTGTAGTCCCGCCACGACACGTACCACTTGCTCAGGGGGTTCCGGATGACTTCCCTCTTCTCGGCCGCGAACAGAGAGCCCGCGTACAGCCTGGTTCGAGCTGGGTTGTCCCTGGCCAGGAAGCGAGGCAGTCTATCCGTGTTCACGAAGCAATCGTCGTCGGTTTTGAGGATATATGCGGGCTGGCAGGTGCTCACTGCCCACTTCAACCCGTGCATGACCTTCAGCGTCAGGTTTCTGTAAGTGTCCAGGTAGTTTCCGACCAACAGGTCCTGGAACTCTTCCTGCTCCGATCGGATTAGGTCGGCTGCTCCTTCTTCTGGGGCCCGGCCGACCAAGAACACCACCTGCCAGGGGAAGGGGCTCTCCCCTGACTCCAGCGCCCAGGTGCTGCGGATGGCGTTCCGACGGTCAGTGTTGGGCTGGGCGGACGTCACCAGGACCAGAAGGACCTGCCCCTTCTTACAAGGGGGAGACTCGTGCTGCCGACTGTCCAGCGCCTCAAAGTCAATCCCGGGGCTCCTGTCGGCAACCTGGACTTCTTCCTTGCTCTTCACCTGCTCCAGCAGGTTGCGGAGGTCCCCCACTGACCGGCCATGTTCCTGGGTCAGTCCCCAGGTCACGTGGAAACGTAATATCAGGAAAGCGGACGCCAGAAGCAACGCCAGCGCAAGGATTTTCACGTACGTTTTTAACTTCATTGCTTTAACGTGAAGAGTTTCGAACCCTCGCATACAAGGAGGAAATATTCCATAATGACTGGGTTAGAACCACGCACCACCCAGGTCTATTGATGTCGCCTCAGCCTTGGATCCGGGTAAGAAATAGGCAGAAGCAACGAGGTTGCTCCCCTTCCCTCTCTCTCGCGACCACCGGGCATCCCCAAGGTGCTTTAAGGCCAAAGGAGGACATTTGTAGTCAAATCAGGAAATGCTGAAAGCACAACAGGTCAGGCAGCGTCTGTGGAGAGAGGAGAAACAGCGTTAATTAATGATTCAGGTCCATGACCTTTCATCAGAACTAGACGTTAGAGATTTAACAGTTTTGAAGCCAGAACAGAGGCATGGAAAGGGGGAGGGGGAGGAAAGAACGAAAGTATGTGATGACGAAAGGCAGGAATGATGAAACGACAAAAATGTTTGCAGTGCAAGGCACTGGCGCAAGTAAAGAAGATAGGAGTGCTCTTCCTTGAGCTCGCACTGAGTTTCACTGGAACAGTATTGGGAGGCCAAGGACAGAGAGGTCAGAGTGGGAGTGGCCCTGGAAATTAATGTTTTCAAGCGAACAATAACGGGAAGATAAAATATCTCAACAACCAGAGCCACTGCACAAAGGGGTGAGATTCCTTCCACTCCTCCCTCGGTGAGCAAGTCTGAAATAATCCCAACATTGCTGATCTCAGCTCAACGCAGCGGGATTCCAGGACTTTCGAGGGAGAGAGAAGTCAGTTAAGGTGAAGATCATGTGGAACGTGAAACATTCATTATCAGTTTTAAACAGTCAACTCAACCTCTAGCTGACTGACAGAGCACGTGTGGCAACACAGATCTCTGCAGCAGTATCTGTAAAACATCAGGGCCGGAGGGGGGAGACTCAGTCAGTCACCATAGATCAGTTGTCCTGATACAAGTTGAGGACTCCTAAAATCAATGTGACATTACGCCTTGTACTTGTCTGGTAAGTTATAAAAAGCAGCAAACATGGATTAAGTGCAACCATTCCAGCTGCTACACCTGTTCTGCCTCTCTCACTCTATCTCTCTCTCTCTCAAGGCTGGGTTAAGTCAACCCTGAAGATCTATGGAGAAGCAAGGAATGCTTAAGAGAAATTTTACATCGAGTCTACAGCACAGAAACAAGCATTCAGCCCAACATATTGATGTGAGTGCTCTATGTGAGCCTCCTCACTCATTTAACCCGACTTCATTTAACCCTATCAGGTTCCTTTCTCCCCTGTGTGTTTATTGAGATCCCCTCAAACGCACCTATATTATTCCACGCTTCGGGTAAAGGAGTTCTCCTGCATTCCCAATTGAATTTATTATTTTATTATGACCTCTAGTTTGGATTCCCCCCCCCTGACAATTGGAACATAGAAACCATAGAACCGTAGAAAAGTTACAGCACAGAAGGAGGCCATTCGGCCCATCTTGTCCATGCCAGCCCAGGTGCCCTTTCTAATCCCACCTTCCTGCACCCGGCCCATAGCCCTGCAGCTTACAGCACTTAAGGTGCAGATCCAGGTACTTTTTAAAAGAGTTTAGAGTTTCTGCCTCTACCACCAACTTGGGCAGCGAATTCCAGACACCCACTACCCTCTGCGTAAAAAGTTCTTCCTCATGTCCCCCCTACACCTTCTGCCACTTATCTTGAATCTATGTCCCCTGGTTCTAGTATCTTTACATTAATCCTATTATAACCTTTTAATATCTCAAAGATTTCTATCTGATCAGCCCTCAGTCTAGAGAAGAGTCCCACCATGATCAGCCTCTACTGATAAGCAGATTCTCTCAGTTCTAGTATCATTCTTGTAATTTTTTTTGCATCTTCTCCAGTGCCCCTGTAATCTTTCTACAACATGGAGACCAGAACCGTTCACCATGTGACAAACGCTCTAAGCACGTTTAACATGATCTCCCTGCTTTTTAATTCTATCCCTCGAGAAATGAACCCCAGTGCTTGGTTTGCTTTTTTTTCACTTTATTAACCTGCCTCGTTACTTCCCAGTGATCCCCTAGGTCCTTTTGCACTCCTCTATCCCACTCAAACTCTAATTATCCAAGCTGTATGTGGCCTTTTTATTCCTCCTACAAAAATGCATCACATCTTAATTATCTATATCAACCTCGCAGTCACAAAATCATAGAATGATACAGCACAAGAGTGCTCTTGTGGCACGGTGGTAGCGTCCCTACCTCTGGGCCAGAAGCTACTCGTTCGAGTCCCATTTCAGGACTTGATGGCTATGGAAGGTGCATTCATAACGTGGCCAATCAGCCTGTAAATCCTTCCAAAGGACTGATGGCAGGCAGTAAGAGCTGGGAGGGTTTCCTGGTCAGCCATACTGCAGAAGGCAATGGCAAACCACTGCAACACTTTGCCAAGCAGAATCATGGACCAATCCAATTGAAGTCCACGGTCACTTAGGGCCTCTTAGGGCATGGTACCTGGAGGAGGAGGAGGATGCAGCACAGAAGGGGGTCATTCAGCCCTGTGTGCCTCTGCTGGCTCTTTTAAAGAGCTATCCAATTAGTCCCACTCCCAAACAAAAACAAAAATACCTGGAAAAACTCAGCAGGTCTGGCAGCATCTGCGGAGAGGAACACAGTTAACGTTTCGAGTCCGAATAACCCTTCAACAGAACTAAGGAAAAATAGAAAAGGGGTGAAATATAAGCTGGTTTAAGGGGGGGGGGGTGGGACAGGTAGGGCTGGATAGAGGGCCAGTGATAGGTGGAGATTGCCAAAAGATGTCATAGACAAAAGGACAAAGAGGTGTTGAAGGTGGTGATATTATCTAAGGAATGTGATAATTAGGGGTAGAAAGCAGGACGAGCAAGGTACAGATAGCCCTAGTGGGGGTGGGGTGGGGGGAAGGGATCGAAATAGGCTAAAAGGTAGAGATAAAACAATGGATGGAAATATATTTAAAAATAATGGAAATAGGTGGGAAAAGAAAAATCTATATAAATTATTGGGAAAAGGGGGGATTGGAAAGTGGGTGGGGATGGAGGAGAGAGTTCATGATCTAAAATTGTTGAACTCAATATTCAGTCTGGAAGGCTGTAAAGTGCCTAGTCGGACTAACCCCCCCCCACCCCTTAAACCAGCTTATATTTCACCCCTTTTCTATTTTTCCTTAGTTCTGTTGAAGAGTCATGCGGACTCGAAACGTTAACTGTGTTCCTCTCCGCAGATGCTGCCAGACCTGCTGAGTTTTTCTAGGTATTTTTGTTTCTGTTTTCGATTTCCAGCATCCGCAGTTTTTTGCTTTTACCTTAGTCCCACTCCCAGCTCGCTTTTTCTCTCCAAGTATTTATCGGATTCTCTACTGAAAGTTATGATTGAATCTGCTTCCACTGCCCTTTCAGCTAGCTCATTCCAGATCACTGTATAAAAACCTGTTTCCTCATAACCCCCTCTGGTTCTTTTACCAATTAACTTTAAATCGGTGTCTTCAGGTTTCCAACCTTTAGAAACATAGAAAATAGTATCAGGATTAGGCCACTCTGTCCTTCGAGCCTGCTCCACCATTCAATATGATCATGGCTGATCCTCTATCTCAATGCTCTGCTCCTGATCTCTCTCCATACCCCCGACCCCTTTGGAGTCCAGAAATCTACTTCCCTCCTAACTATATTCCATGGTTTGGCCTCCCCAGCCTCTGTGGTAGAGAATTCCACAGGTTCACCACCCTCTAAGTGAAGAAGTTTCTCCTCATCTCAGTCCTAAATGGTCTACCCCGTATCCTGAGACTGTGACCCCTGGTTCTAGACCCCCCCAGCCAGAGGAAACATCATCCCCGCATCCAGTCTGTCCATCCCTGCCAGAATTTTATACGTTTCAATGAGATCCCCTCTCATTCTTTTAAATTCCAGTGAATACAAGCCTAGTCGGCCCAATCTCTCCTCATACGACAATCCTGTCGTCCCAGGAATCAGTCTGGTGAACCTTTGCTGCACTCCCTCTATGGAAAGTATATCCTTTCTTAGGTAAGGAGACCAAAACTGCACACAATACTCCAGGTGTGGTCTCACCAGGGCCTGTACAGCTGCAGTAAGACATCCTTGCTCCTGTACTCAAGTCCTCTCGCAATGAAGGCCAACATACCATTTGCCTTTTTAACTGCTTGCTGCACCTGTATGATTGCTTTCAGTGATTGGTGTACAAGGGCACCCAGGTCCCTTTGTACATCAACATTTCCCTTTTAGCTTTTTGTTTTTAACATTTCCCAGTCTATCACCATTTAAATAATACTCTGCCATTCTGTTTTTCCTACCAAAGTGGATAACTTCACACTTATCCACGTTATACTGCATCTGCCATATATTTGCCCACTCACTTAACTTGTCTAAATCGCCTTGAAGCCTCTTAACATCCTCCTCACCGCTCACATTCCCACCAAGTTTCATGTCATCAGCAAACTTGGAAATATTACATTTGGTTCCCTCATCCAAATCGTTGATTATGAATAGCTGGGGCCCAAGCACTGATCCCTGCGGTACCCTATTGTCACCGCCTGCCACTCCGAAAAAGACCCATTTATTCTTACTGCAAACAAGGAGGTATAGGCCATTCGGCCCCTTGAGCCTGCTCCGCCATTGAATAATATCATGGCTGATCTGATAGTAACCTGAAATCTGCATCCCACCTACCCCCGATAACCCATCACCCCCTTGCTTACCAGAATCTATCCACCTCTGCCTTAAAAATATTCAAATACTCTCCTTCCATCACCTTTTCAGGAAGAGAGTTCCAAAGACTCACAACCCTCTGAGTGAAAAAGTTTTCCCTCATCTATTTTAAATGGACAACCCCTAGTTCTAGATTCTCCCACAAGAGGAAACATCCTCTCCACATCCACCCTGTCAAGACCCCTCAGGATCTTATATGTTTCAATCAAGTCGCCTCTTACTCTTCTAAACTCCAGTGGATACAAGCCTAGCCTGTCCAACCTTTCCTCATAAGACAACCTGCCCACTCCAGGTATTAGTCTGGTAAACCTTCTCTGACTACTTCCAATGCATTTACATCCTTCCTTAAATAAAGTAACCAATACTGTAAACTACTCCAAATGTGGTCTCACTAGTGCCCTGTACAGCTCGAGCATAACCTCCCTACTTTTGTATTCAATTCCCCTCGCAATAAATTATACTCTCTGTTTCCTGTCTGCTAACCAATTCTCAATCCATGCCAATATATTACCCCCAATCCCATGTGCTTTAATTTTGCACACTAACCTCTTATGTGGGACTTTATCAAAAGCTTTCTGGAAAACTGTTTCTCCTTATTTACCCTCTTGAAACCTTTCATGATTTTGCAAACCTCTATTAAATCTTCCCTTCGTTTTCTCTGCTCCAAAGATAACAACCTCAGCTTCTCCAGACCTACATCTCCACTTAACTGAGGTCCCTCATTCCTGGTGCTATTCTAATAATCTCTTCTGTAACCTAAGACCTTGTCACTGTAAAGAAAAATATCATTTTTTCTAATATTACTGTGGGATACTGTGAAGCAGGCTTGTGGGGGCTGTGTGTATGTTTGTGCGTGTGTATGACTAATTTAACTAAACTGAAGACAGTCAGACTGCAAGGTTTAACTCATCAAAGGGATGGTGTAAAAGCAGGCATTTTGAAGTGGAGATAAACAAGCCAAGATAGGATACTGGTAAATACAACATGATTAGGAATTTGCATTAGGAGATGAGTGAGGAGTTGAATCTTTATCTGTTGAATTTTAAAGAGCAATCAAAGGAAGTTTTACAACTGGCAAAGACCATAAACGAAGTTACTACATTTATTTTTCCCAAAAGTAGTGGCCATAAAGACAACTTGAAAGATTTTTATATTCTTTGAAAGGTAACTTCCAAAGAAAGTTAAGAACAATGGGTTTAAAGCTGAAAAAGAAAAAAAACATGATTAAGGAAGGATTGAAAGCTGTATGAGATGTGTGGCCATATGATCTTGAAGAGTGTGCTGTGCAAGGACAGACCGGTGAAATAAGCAGCCTCTAGCCACCCCAGAGAAGTGTTTGTTCGGTCCAGAAAACAAGGTTTTGTTACAAGCCTTGGATTTCCATTGTCGAGTGTAATGGAGAGAGAAGCTTGTGAAATACCTCCCCTGTAGCAACAGTGGGTGCCTTGCGGTAATATTGCTGAATTTTTTATAGATTAAGAATCTATAGGGACAGTTGCCTGGAGAAGGGTGTTTATTTGTGAGTCTAGCTAAGTAGAAATCTTTTGGGAAATGTTATAAGACTAAGCTTAACTGTGTAACTGTAATCTTGTATGTATATTACCACCCGCCATATCATAACATCATCATAACTACATCTATATTACCTCACATTTTTCTATACTTGCCCGGTGATCTATCACTGTCACCTAGGTTATGAAAAGACCACCAGCCTGATTATTCTCTGTTGATGATGGGCAGGTGGAGGGAGGCAGTGGCGTAGTGGTATTGTCACTGGACTAGTATTCCAGCGACCCCTGGGTAATGGACTGGGGACCTGGGTTTGAATTCCACACGGCAGATGGTGAAATTTGAATTCAGTAAAAATCTGGAATTAAAACTCTGATGATGACCACGAAACCATTGCTGATTAACCATGAAACCATCATTATAAAAGCCCATCTGGTTCACTAATGCCCTTTAGGGGAGGAAATCTGCTGTCCTTACCTGATCTGGCCTACAAGTAACTGCAGACCCACAGCCATGAGGTTGACTCTTAACTGCCCTCTGATCAAGGGCAATTAAGGATGGGCAATGAATGCTGGCCTAGTCAGCGACGCCCATACCCCATGAACAAATAAAAAAATGGCAGAGGGTCCCCATTAACCCCTGCTGGTCCCACAGTCTCTGTTAACTAACTCCCTGCCTCCAATCAATGCAAATCATCCCGGTTTCATTTTGATAAAACCCCCCCAGATTAGACTCACCGATACTGTACTTGCATGAGCAGGTCCCATCAGGAATAGGGGTCGGCCATTTAGCCCCTCAAAAACCTGTTCCGCAATTCAAGGAGATTGTGGCTAATCTTTGCCCCATATCACTTAATACATTTGATTAAAAAAGCTATGAATCTGAATGTTAAAATTAACAATTGATCTGGCATCACTGTCTGTGGGAGAGAGTTTCAAACATCTCCCATCCTGTCTGTGTAGGAGTGTTGCATCATTTCACTCCTGAAGGTTTGGCTCTAATTTTTGGACTATGCCTCCTCGTCCTAGACTCCTCACTCTACCTGTTTCCCAGACGATCTTGAAAACTTTGACAAAAATCAACACTCATTCCAGATAATTTAGATTACGTAGTCTCATCTCATAATTTTGGAATCAAAACTGCATTCCCTCCAAGACCAATTTGTCTCACACAGAGCCAGCAGAAACTCAGCAAAACAGACACACAAACCTACAGCAAGCCTGCGCATGTACCTGCTGCAGCACAAGCCCGCGCAGACACAGGCCTGGCACAAGCCTGCACATGAACCCGTCACAAGCCATCTTCAGCTGCTTCATCGTAAGACCATTAGACGTAGGAGCAGAAGTAGGCCATTTGGCCCATCGAGTCTGTTCCACCATTCAATGAGATCATGGCTGATCTGATAATCCTCAACTCCACTTTCTTGCCTTTTCCCCATAACCCTTGATTCCCTTACTGGTTAAAAATCTTTCTATCTCCACCTTGAATGTACTTAACAACCCAGCCTCTGCGGTAAAGAATTCCACAGATTCACTACCCTCTGAGAGAAGAAATTCCTCCTCATCTCTGTCTTAAATGGGCGCCCCCTTACTCTGAGATTATGCCCTCTGGTGCTAGACTCTCCCACAAGGGGAAACCACCTCTCAGCATCTACCCTGTCAAGCCCCCTAAGAATCTTATATGTTTCAATAAGGTCGCCTCTCATTCTTCTAAACTCCAATGAGTACAGGCCCAACCTACTCAACCTCTCCTCATAAGAAAATCCCTCCATCCCTGGGATCAACATAGTGAACAATCTCTGGACTGCCTCCAATGCCAGTATATCTTTCCTTAGATAAGGGGACCAAAACTGTTCACAGTATTCTAGGTGTGGTCTGACTTGTATAGTTTTAGCAAGAGTTCCCTACTTTTATACTCCATTCCCTTTGAAATAAAGGCCAACATTCCATTTGTCTTCCCTATTACCTGTTGAACTTGTATGTTAGCTTTTTGTGATTCATGCACAAGGACTCCCAAATCCCTCTGTGCTGTAGCCTTCTGCAGTTTTTCTCCATTTAAATAATATTCAGCTCTTCTATTCTTCCTGCCAAAGTGCAGAACCTCACATTTTCCCACATTATATTCCACCTGCCACTTTTTTGCCCATTCACTTAACCTGTCTGTATCCCTCTGTAGACTCTCTGTGTCATCCTCACCACTTGCCTTCCCACCTATTTTTGTATCATCCGCAAATTTGGTGATAGTACATTCATTTCCCTCGTCTAAATCATTCATATATATGGCCCCAGCACTGATCCCTGTGGCACTCCACGAGTTACAGGTTGCCATCCTGAAAATGTCCCCCTTATCCCAACTCTCTGTCTTCTATTAGTTAGCCAATCCTCTATCCATGCTAATATACTACCCCAAGACCATGGACTCTTATTAAGTAGCCTTACGTGCGGTACCTTATCGAACAACTTTTGGAAATCCAAATATATTATATCTACTGGTTCCCCATTATCTATCCTGCTTGTTACCTCCTCAAAGAATTCTAATAAATTTGTCAGGCATGATTTCCCCTTCATGAAGCCATGCTGACTCTGCTTGGTTATATTATGTAATTCAAAATGTTCTGCTATTACATCCTTTATAATAGACTCTAACATTTTCCCAATGACAGATGTTAAGCTAACTGCCTATATCTACCTGTTTTTTGTCTCCCTCCCTTTTTGAATAAGGGTGTTACATTGGCAGTTTTCCAATCCTCTGGGACTTTTCCAGAATCTAAGGGTTCTTGGAAGATTACTACCAGTGCATCCACTATCTCTGTGGCTACTTCCTTTAATATCCTAGATGCAACCCATCAGGTCCTTTCTTCCATCATAAAGTCAGGAGTGGGGATGTTCGCTGATGATTGCACAATGTTCAGAACCATTCGCGACTCCTCAGATACTGAAGCAGTCCATGTCCAAATGCAGCCAGTAACATTCGCGCCACACAAGCGTCAGACAATGACCATCTCCAACAAGAGAGAATCCAACCATCACCCCTTGATGTTCAATGGCATTACCATCACTGAATCCCCCACTATCAACATCCTGGGAGTTACCATTGACCAGAAACTGAACTGGGCTCTCCATGTAAATACTGTGCCTACAAGAACAGGTCAGAGGCTGGGAATAGTGCGATGAGTAACTCACCTCCTGACTCCCCAAAGCCTTTCCACCATCTATAAGGCACAGGTCAGGAGAGTGATGGAATACTCCCCACTTGACTGGATGAGTGCAGCTCCACAACACTCAAGAAGCTTGACACCGTCCAGGACAAAGCAGCCCGCTTGATTGGTACCCCATCCACAAACATTCACTCCCTCCACCACCGACGCACAGTAGCAGCAGCGTGTACCATCTACAAGATGCACTGCAGGAATTCACCAAGGCTCCTTAGACAGCACCTTCCAAACCCACGACCACTACCATCTAGAAGGACAAGGGCAGCAGATAGATGGGAACACCACCACCTGGAAGTTCCCCTCCAAGTCACTCACCATCCTGACTTGGAAATATATCGGCCGTTCCTTCACTGTCGCTGGGTCAAAATCCTGGAACTCCCTCCCTAACAGCACTGTGGATGTACCTACACCACATGGACTGCAGCGGCTCAAGAAGGCAGCTCACCACCACCTTCTCAAGGGCAACTACGGATAGGCAATAAATGCTGGCCCAGCCAGCGACGCCCACATCCCGTGAATGAGTGTAAAAAAATTACTGTAGTTTAACTTGGGATGTTTTAAAAGAAGGAAGCGGTCACTTTCCTTTACAGTATGTAACCATCTTTGGTTCTGTAAAAATTAAGTTCTGTAATCAGCTTTTGAAAGAATGTAGTTCTCTTGACTTTTATTACTTAGGAATATGTATTCGTTGAATGTGCAATGTTCTATTTGTAAGTGAATCGTGTTGCCTTATCTTTACCTCACCGTCACCTTTATGCACTGATTTTACGTGTATTATGTACAGACTTTGTGTAATTTCTGCAATTTTGTAATTTCTGTAAGATTATGCACCGCTATGTCTTCCTTTACTATTTATAATTAACTCATACCAAGCACTCGCAGATACTTCAAAAACATATGATAGCACAGCAGTTATCTCAACCAAAATACACTGATAAGCGCCAGTCTCAATGAGAGTTCCACAGGACATATGATATTGATACCTATACATCAATTAGACATTTGGAATGATGAGTCCAAAATATTAATCATTAGAACCAAACATTCTCTTATCGCAAATAAGCCGACTTCCAGACTATATTAAGGCTCCCGTTATCTCGGTGAAAGCCATAAAATTTAATGAAGTAACAGATTATAGGGAATGCAATGTTGTGGGGATTTAGTTTGGTTTCTGAGAAATGTGCATGACTGCAAAACACCCAGCATCAGTCTGAGAAAATCCCCAAAACAAGCACTGTATCAGCACAATACCCAGCACAAACCCAGACACAGGTCCCAGCACAGACCCAGATCAAAGAACAAACCCAGACAGTTCCAATACTGACCCGCACACAGGTCCTGGCACAGACCCGCGCACAGGTCCCCGCACAGACTCGCACACAGGTCCCAGCACTGACCCACGCACAGGTCCTTGCACAGACCCGCGCACAGGTCACGGCACAGACCTGCACACAGAGATCCCAGCACAGAGCCGCACACAGAGATCCCAGCACAGACCCGCGCACACAGATCCCAGCACAGACCCGCACACAGAGATCCCAGCAAAGAGCCGCACACAGAGATCCCAGGACAGACCCTACACACAGATCCCAGCACAAACCCGCACACAGATCCCAGCACAGACCCGCACACAGAGATCCCAGCACAGACCCGCACACAGAGATCCCAGGACAGACCCTACACACAGATCCCAGCACAGACCCTACACACAGATCCCAGCACAAACCCTACACAGAGATCCCAGCACAAACCTGCACACAGAGATCCCAGCACAGACCCTTCACACAGAGATCCCAGCACAGACCCTACACAGATCCCAGTACAAACCGCACACAGATCCCAGCACAGACCAGCACACAGAGATCCCAGCACAGACCCTACACACAGATCCCAGCACAGACCCGCACACAGATCCCAGCACAGACCCTACACACAGATCCCAGCACAGACCCGCACACAGATCCCAGCACAGACCCTACACACAGATCCCAGCACAAACCCTACACACAGATCCCAGCACAGACCCTACACACAGATCCCAGCACAGACCCTACACACAGATCCCAGCACAGAACCTACACACAGATCCCAGCACAGACCCTACACACAGATCCCAGCACAGACCCGCACACAGATCCCAGCACAGACCCTACACACAGATCCCAGCACAGTCCCGCACACAGATCCCAGCACAGACCCGCACACACACAGATCCCAGCACAAACCAGCAAACAGATCCCAGCATAAACCAGCAAACAGATCCCAGCACAGACCCGCACACAGATCCCAGCACAGACGCGCACACAGATCCCAGCACAGACCCGCACACACACAGATCCCACCACAGACCCGCACACAAATCCCAGCACAGACCCTACACACAGGTCCCAGCACAAACCCGCACACACACAGATCCCACCACAGACCCGCACACAGATCCCAGCACAGACCCTACACACAGATCCCACCACAGACCCGCACACACACAGATCCCACCACAGACCCGCACACACAGATCCCAGCACAGACCCGCACACAGAGATCCCAGCACAAACCCTACACACAGATCCCAGCACAAACCCTACACACAGATCCCAGCACAGACCCGCACACAGATCCCAGCACAAACCCTACACACAGGTCCCAGCACAGACACGCACACAGAGATCCCAGCACAAACCCTACACACAGATCCCAGCACAAAACCTACACACAGATCCCAGCACAGACCCGCACATAGATCCCAGCACAGACACACACACACAGATCCCAGCACAAACCCTACACACAGATCCCAGCACAAACCCTACACACAGATCCCAGCACAGACCCGCACACAGATCCCAGCACAGACCCGCACACACAGATCCCAGCACAAAGCCTACACACAGATCCCAGCACAGACCCGCACACAGATCCCAGCACAGACCCGCACACAGAGATCCCAGCACAAACCCTACACACAGATCCCAGCACAAACCCTACACACAGATCCCAGCACAGATCCTACACACAGATCCCAGCACAAACCCTACACACAGATCCCAGCACAGACCCTACACACAGATCCCAGCACAGACCCGCACACAGAGATCCCAGCACAAACCCTACACACAGATCCCAGCACAAACCCTACACACAGATCCCAGCACAGATCCGCACACAGATCCCAGCACAGACCCACACACAGATCCCAGCACAGACCCTACACACAGATCCCAGCACAGACCCGCACACAGATCCCAGCACAGACCCGCACACAGAGATCCCAGCACAAACCCTACACACAGATCCCAGCACAAACCCTACACACAGATCCCAGCACAGACCCTACACACAGATCCCAGCACAAACCCTACACACAGATCCCAGCACAGACCCTACACACAGATCCCAGCACAGACCCGCACACACAGATCCCAGCACAGACCCTACACACAGATCCCAGCACAGACCCGCACACACAGATCCCAGCACAGACCCGCACACAGATCCCAGCACAGACCCGCACACACAGATCCCAGCACAGACCCCGACACACACAGATCCCAGCACAGACCTGCACACAGATCCCAGCACAGACCCTACACACAGATCCCAGCACAAACCCGCACACACAGATCCCAGCACAGACCCGCACACAGATCCCAGCACAGACCCGCACACACAGATCCCAGCACAGACCCTACACACAGATCCCAGGACAGACCCGCACACAGATCCCAGCACAGACCCGCACACAGATCCCAGCACAGACCCGCACACAGATCCCAGCACAGACCCGCACACACACAGATCCCAGCACAGACCCGCACACAGAGATCCCAGCACAAACCCTACACACAGATCCCAGCACAGACCCTACACACAGATCCCAGCACAGACCCTACACACAGATCCCAGCACAGACCCTACACAGAGATTCCAGCACAGACCCTACACAGAGATCCCAGCACAGACCCGCACACAGATCCCAGCACAGACCCGCACACAGAGATCCCAGCACAAACCCTACACACAGATCCCAGCACAAACCCTACACACAGATCCCAGCACAGACCCTACACACAGATCCCAGCACAAACCCTACACACAGATCCCAGCACAGACCCTACACACAGATCCCAGCACAGACCCGCACACACAGATCCCAGCACAGACCCTACACACAGATCCCAGCACAGACCCGCACACACAGATCCCAGCACAGACCCGCACACACAGATCCCAGCACAGACCCGCACACAGATCCCAGCACAGACCCGCACACACAGATCCCAGCACAGACCCTACACACACAGATCCCAGCACAGACCCGCACACAGATCCCAGCACAGACCCGCACACACAGATCCCAGCACAGACCCGCACACAGAGATCCCAGCACAGACCCGCACACAGATCCCAGCACAGACCCTACACACAGATCCCAGGACAGACCCGCACACAGATCCCAGCACAGACCCGCACACAAATCCCAGCACAGACCCGCACACAGATCCCAGCACAGACCCTACACAGAGATCCCAGCACAGACCCGCACACACACAGATCCCAGCACAGACCCGCACACAGATCCCAGCACAGACCCGCACAGAGATCCCAGCACAGACCCGCACACACACAGATCCCAGCACAGACCCGCACACAGAGATCCCAGCACAAACCCTACACACAGATCCCAGCACAGACCCTACACAGAGATCCCAGCACAGACCCGCACACAGATCCCAGCACAGACCCGCACACAGAGATCCCAGCACAAACCCTACACACAGATCCCAGCACAGACCCTACACACAGATCCCAGCACAAACCCTACACACAGATCCCAGCACAGACCCTACACAGAGATCCCAGCACATACCCGCACACAGATCACAGCACAAACCCTACACACAGATCCCAGCACAGACCCACACACGGATCCCAGCACAGACCCTACACACAGATGCCAGCACAGACCCTACACAGAGATCCGAGCACAAACCCTACACACAGATCCCAGCACAGACCCTACACACAGATCCCAGCACAAACCCTACACACAGATCCCAGCACAGACCCGCACACAGATCCCAGCACAGACCCTACACACAGATCCCAGCACAAACCCGCACACAGAGATCCCAGCACAGACCCGCACACAGAGATCCCAGCACAGACCCTACACACAGATCCCAGCACAGACCCTACACACAGATCCCAGCACAGACCCTACACAGAGATCCCAGCACAGACCCACACACAGATCCCAGCACAGACCCGCACACAGAGATCCCAGCACAATCCCTACACACAGATCCCAGCACAGACCCTACACACAGATCCCAGCACAAACCCTACACACAGATCCCAGCACAGACCCTACACAGAGATCCCAGCACAAACCCTACACACAGATCCCAGCACAGACCCTACACACAGATCCCAGCACAAACCCTACACACAGATCCCAGCACAGACCCTACACACAGATCCCAGCACAGACCCGCACACAGATCCCAGCACAAACCCTACACACAGATCCCAGGACAGACCCGCACACAGATCCCAGCACAGACCCTACACACAGATCCCAGCACAAACCCTACACACAGATCCCAGCACAGACCCTACACAGAGATCCCAGCACAGACACGCACACAGATCCCAGCACAAACCCTACACACAGATCCCAGCACAGACCCGCACACAGATCCCAGCACAGACCCTACACACAGATCCCAGCACAAACCCTACACACAGATCCCAGCACAGACCCTACACAGAGATCCCAGCACAGACCCGCACACAGATCCCAGCACAAACCCTACACACAGATCCCAGCACAGACCCGCACACAGATCCCAGCACAGACCCTACACACAGATCCCAGCACAAACGCGCACACAGATCCCAGCACAGACCCGCACACAGATCCCAGCACAGACCCGCACACAGATCCCAGCACAGACCCGCACACAGATCCCAGCACAGACCCGCACACAGATCCCAGCACAGACCCTACACACAGATCCCAGCACAGACCCGCACACAGAGATCCCAGCACAGACCCGCACACAGAGATCCCAGCACAGACCCGCACACAGAGATCCCAGCACAGACCCGCACACAGATCCCAGCACAGACCCGCACACAGAGATCCCAGCACAGACCCGCACACAGATCCCAGCACAGACCCGCACACAGAGATCCCAGCACAGACCCGCACACACAGATCCCAGCACAGACCCTACACACAGATCCCAGCACAGACCCGCACACACAGATCCCAGCACAGACCCGCACACACAGATCCCAGCACAGACCCGCACACAGATCCCAGCACAGACCCGCACACACAGATCCCAGCACAGACCCTACACACACAGATCCCAGCACAGACCCGCACACAGATCCCAGCACAGACCCGCACACACAGATCCCAGCACAGACCCGCACACAGAGATCCCAGCACAGACCCGCACACAGATCCCAGCACAGACCCTACACACAGATCCCAGGACAGACCCGCACACAGATCCCAGCACAGACCCGCACACAAATCCCAGCACAGACCCGCACACAGATCCCAGCACAGACCCTACACAGAGATCCCAGCACAGACCCGCACACACACAGATCCCAGCACAGACCCGCACACAGATCCCAGCACAGACCCGCACTCAGATCCCAGCACAGACCCGCACACACACAGATCCCAGCACAGACCCGCACACAGAGATCCCAGCACAAACCCTACACACAGATCCCAGCACAGACCCTACACAGAGATCCCAGCACAGACCCGCACACAGATCCCAGCACAGACCCGCACACAGAGATCCCAGCACAAACCCTACACACAGATCCCAGCACAGACCCTACACACAGATCCCAGCACAAACCCTACACACAGATCCCAGCACAGACCCTACACAGAGATCCCAGCACAGACCCGCGCACAGATCCCAGCACAAACCCTACACACAGATCCCAGCACAGACCCGCACACGGATCCCAGCACAGACCCTACACACAGATGCCAGCACAGACCCTACACAGAGATCCCAGCACAAACCCTACACACAGATCCCAGCACAGACCCTACACAGAGATCCCAGCACAGACCCGCACACAGATCCCAGCACAAACCCTACACACAGATCCCAGCACAGACCCGCACACAGATCCCAGCACAGACCCTACACACAGATCCCAGCACAGACCCTACACAGAGATCCCAGCACAAACCCTACACACAGATCCCAGCACAGACCCTACACACAGATCCCAGCACAAACCCTACACACAGATCCCAGCACAGACCCTACACACAGATCCCAGCACAGACCCGCACACAGATCCCAGCACAAACCCTACACACAGATCCCAGCACAGACCCGCACACAGATCCCAGCACAGACCCTACACACAGATCCCAGCACAAACCCTACACACAGATCCCAGCACAGACCCTACACAGAGATCCCAGCACAGACCCGCACACAGATCCCAGCACAAACCCTACACACAGATCCCAGCACAGACCCGCACACAGATCCCAGCACAGACCCTACACACAGATCCCAGCACGAACCCTACACACAGATCGCAGCACAGACCCGCACACAGATCCCAGCACAGACTCTACACACAGATCCCAGCACAGACCCGCACACAGATCCCAGCACAGACCCTACACACAGATCCCAGCACAATCCCTACACACAGATCCCAGCACAGACCCTACACACAGATCCCAGCACAGACCCGCACACAGATCCCAGCACAAACCCTACACACAGATCCCAGCACAGACCCGCACACAGATCCCAGCACAGACCCTACACACAGATCCCAGCACAAACCCGCACACAGATCCCAGCACAGACCCGCACACAGATCCCAGCACAGACCCGCACACAGATCCCAGCACAGACCCGCACACAGATCCCAGCACAGACCCTACACACAGATCCCAGCACAGACCCGCACACAGAGATCCCAGCACAGACCCGCACACAGAGATCCCAGCACAGACCCGCACACAGAGATCCCAGCACAGACCCGCACACAGATCCCAGCACAGACCCGCACACAGAGATCCCAGCACAGACCCGCACACAGATCCCAGCACAGACCCGCACACAGAGATCCCAGCACAGACCCGCACACAGATCCCAGCACAGACCTGCACACAGATCCCAGCACAGACCCTACACACAGATCCCAGCACAGACCCTACACACAGATCCCAGCACAGACCCGCACACAGAGATCCCAGCACAAACCCTACACACAGATCCCAGCACAAACCCTACACACAGATCCCAGCACAGACCCTACACACAGATCCCAGCACAGACCCTACACACAGATCCCAGCACAGACCCTACACACAGATCCCAGCACAGACCCGCACACACATATCCCAGCACAGACCCTACACACAGATCCCAGCACAGACCCGCACACACAGATCCCAGCACAGACCCGCACACACAGATCCCAGCACAGACCCGCACACAGATCCCAGCACAGACCCGCACACACAGATCCCAGCACAGACCCCTACACACACAGATCCCAGCACAGACCCGCTCACAGATCCCAGCACAGACCCTACACACAGATCCCAGCACAAACCCGCACACACAGATCCCAGCACAGACCCGCACACAGATCCCAGCACAGACCCGCACACACAGATCCCAGCACAGACCCTACACACAGATCCCAGGACAGACCCGCACACAGATCCCAGCACAGACCCGCACACAGATCCCAGCACAGACCCGCACACAGATCCCAGCACAGACCCGCACACACACAGATCCCAGCACAGACCCGCACACAGAGATCCCAGCACAAACCCTACACACAGATCCCAGCACAAACCCTACACACAGATCCCAGCACAGACCCTACACACAGATCCCAGCACAGACCCTACACAGAGATTCCAGCACAGACCCTACACAGAGATCCCAGCACAGACCCGCACACAGATCCCAGCACAGACCCGCACACAGAGATCCCAGCACAAACCCTACACACAGATCCCAGCACAAACCCTACACACAGATCCCAGCACAGACCCTACACACAGATCCCAGCACAAACCCTACACACAGATCCCAGCACAGACCCTACACACAGATCCCAGCACAGACCCGCACACACAGATCCCAGCACAGACCCTACACACAGATCATAGCACAGACCCGCACACACAGATCCCAGCACAGACCCGCACACACAGATCCCAGCACAGACCCGCACACAGATCCCAGCACAGACCCGCACACAGAGATCCCAGCACAGACACGCACACAGAGATCCCAGCACAGACACTACACACACAGATCCCAGCACAGACCCGCACACAGATCCCAGCACAGACCCGCACACAGAGATCCCAGCACAGACCCTACACACACAGATCCCAGCACAGACCCTACACACAGATCCCAGCACAGACCCGCACACAGATCCCAGCACAGACCCTACACACACAGATCCCAGCACAGACCCGCACACACAGATCCCAGCACAGACCCTACACACACAGATCCCAGCACAGACCCTCCACACAGATCCCAGCACAGACCCGCACACAGAGATCCCAGCACAGACCCGCACACACAGATCCCAGCACAGACCCTACACACAGATCCCAGCACAGACCCGCACACAGAGATCCCAGCACAGACCCGCACACACAGATCCCAGCACAGACCCGCACACAGATCCCAGCACAGACCCACACACAGAGATCCCAGCACAGACCCGCACACAGAGATCCCAGCACAAACCCTACACACACAGATCCCAGCACAGACCCGCACACAGAGATCCCAGCACAGACCCTACACACAGAGATCCCAGCACAAACCCTACACACACAGATCCCAGCACAGACCCGCACACAGAGATCCCAGCACAGACCCTACACACACAGATCCCAGCACAGACCCGCACACAGAGATCCCAGCACAGACCCTACACACACAGATCCCAGCACAGACCCGCACACAGAGATCCCAGCACAGACCCTACACACACAGATCCCAGCACAAACCCTACACACACAGATCCCAGCACAGACCCGCACACAGAGATCCCAGCACAGACCCGCACACAGAGATCCCAGCACAGACCCGCACACAGAGATCCCAGCACAGACCCGCACACAGAGATCCCAGCACAGACCCTACACACAGAGATCCCAGCACAGACCCGCACACAGAGATCCCAGCACAGACCCGCACACACAGATCCCAGCACAGACCCTACACACAGATCCCAGCACAGACCCTACACACAGAGATCCCAGCACAGACCCTACACACAGATCCCAGCACAGACCCTACACACAGATCCCAGCACAGACCCTACACACAGAGATCCCAGCACAGACCCTACACCCAGATCCCAGCACAGACCCGCACACAGATCCCAGCACAGACCCGCACACAGATCCCAGCACAGACCCACACACAGAGAACCCAGCACAGACCCGCACACAGAGATCCCAGCACAAACCCTACACACACAGATCCCAGCACAAACCCTACACACAGATCCCAGCACAGACCCTACACAGAGATCCCAGCACAAACCCTACACACAGATCCCAGCACAGACCCTACACACAGATCCCAGCACAAACCCTACACACAGATCCCAGCACAGACCCTACACACAGATCCCAGCACAGACCCGCACACAGATCCCAGCACAAACCCTACACACAGATCCCAGGACAGACCCGCACACAGATCCCAGCACAGACCCTACACACAGATCCCAGCACAAACCCTACACACAGATCCCAGCACAGACCCTACACAGAGATCCCAGCACAGACACGCACACAGATCCCAGCACAAACCCTACACACAGATCCCAGCACAGACCCGCACACAGATCCCAGCACAGACCCTACACACAGATCCCAGCACAAACCCTACACACAGATCCCAGCACAGACCCTACACAGAGATCCCAGCACAGACCCGCACACAGATCCCAGCACAGACCCTACACACAGATCCCAGCACAGACCCTACACACAGAGATCCCAGCACAGACCCTACACCCAGATCCCAGCACAGACCCGCACACAGATCCCAGCACAGACCCGCACACAGATCCCAGCACAGACCCACACACAGAGAACCCAGCACAGACCCGCACACAGAGATCCCAGCACAAACCCTACACACACAGATCCCAGCACAAACCCTACACACAGATCCCAGCACAGACCCTACACAGAGATCCCAGCACAAACCCTACACACAGATCCCAGCACAGACCCTACACACAGATCCCAGCACAAACCCTACACACAGATCCCAGCACAGACCCTACACACAGATCCCAGCACAGACCCGCACACAGATCCCAGCACAAACCCTACACACAGATCCCAGGACAGACCCGCACACAGATCCCAGCACAGACCCTACACACAGATCCCAGCACAAACCCTACACACAGATCCCAGCACAGACCCTACACAGAGATCCCAGCACAGACACGCACACAGATCCCAGCACAAACCCTACACACAGATCCCAGCACAGACCCGCACACAGATCCCAGCACAGACCCTACACACAGATCCCAGCACAAACCCTACACACAGATCCCAGCACAGACCCTACACAGAGATCCCAGCACAGACCCGCACACAGATCCCAGCACAAACCCTACACACAGATCCCAGCACAGACCCGCACACAGATCCCAGCACAGACCCTACACACAGATCCCAGCACAAACGCGCACACAGATCCCAGCACAGACCCGCACACAGATCCCAGCACAGACCCGCACACAGATCCCAGCACAGACCCGCACACAGATCCCAGCACAGACCCTACACACAGATCCCAGCACAGACCCGCACACAGAGATCCCAGCACAGACCCGCACACAGAGATCCCAGCACAGACCCGCACACAGAGATCCCAGCACAGACCCGCACACAGATCCCAGCACAGACCCGCACACAGAGATCCCAGCACAGACCCGCACACAGATCCCAGCACAGACCCGCACACAGAGATCCCAGCACAGACCCGCACACACAGATCCCAGCACAGACCCTACACACAGATCCCAGCACAGACCCGCACACACAGATCCCAGCACAGACCCGCACACACAGATCCCAGCACAGACCCGCACACAGATCCCAGCACAGACCCGCACACACAGATCCCAGCACAGACCCTACACACACAGATCCCAGCACAGACCCGCACACAGATCCCAGCACAGACCCGCACACACAGATCCCAGCACAGACCCGCACACAGATCCCAGCACAGACCCGCACACACAGATCCCAGCACAAACCCTACACACAGATCCCAGCACAGACCCTACACAGAGATCCCAGCACAGACCCGCACACAGATCCCAGCACAAACCCTACACACAGATCCCAGCACAGACCCGCACACAGATCCCAGCACAGACCCTACACACAGATCCCAGCACGAACCCTACACACAGATCGCAGCACAGACCCGCACACAGATCCCAGCACAGACTCTACACACAGATCCCAGCACAGACCCGCACACAGATCCCAGCACAGACCCTACACACAGATCCCAGCACAATCCCTACACACAGATCCCAGCACAGACCCTACACAGAGATCCCAGCACAGACCCGCACACAGATCCCAGCACAAACCCTACACACAGATCCCAGCACAGACCCGCACACAGATCCCAGCACAGACCCTACACACAGATCCCAGCACAAACCCGCACACAGATCCCAGCACAGACCCGCACACAGATCCCAGCACAGACCCGCACACAGATCCCAGCACAGACCCGCACACAGATCCCAGCACAGACCCTACACACAGATCCCAGCACAGACCCGCACACAGAGATCCCAGCACAGACCCGCACACAGAGATCCCAGCACAGACCCGCACACAGAGATCCCAGCACAGACCCGCACACAGATCCCAGCACAGACCCGCACACAGAGATCCCAGCACAGACCCGCACACAGATCCCAGCACAGACCCGCACACAGAGATCCCAGCACAGACCCGCACACAGATCCCAGCACAGACCCTACACACAGATCCCAGCACAGACCCTACACACAGATCCCAGCACAGACCCGCACACAGAGATCCCAGCACAAACCCTACACACAGATCCCAGCACAAACCCTACACACAGATCCCAGCACAGACCCTACACACAGATCCCAGCACAGACCCTACACACAGATCCCAGCACAGACCCTACACACAGATCCCAGCACAGACCCGCACACACATATCCCAGCACAGACCCTACACACAGATCCCAGCACAGACCCGCACACACAGATCCCAGCACAGACCCGCACACACAGATCCCAGCACAGACCCGCACACAGATCCCAGCACAGACCCGCACACACAGATCCCAGCACAGACCCCTACACACACAGATCCCAGCACAGACCCGCTCACAGATCCCAGCACAGACCCTACACACAGATCCCAGCACAAACCCGCACACACAGATCCCAGCACAGACCCGCACACAGATCCCAGCACAGACCCGCACACACAGATCCCAGCACAGACCCTACACACAGATCCCAGGACAGACCCGCACACAGATCCCAGCACAGACCCGCACACAGATCCCAGCACAGACCCGCACACAGATCCCAGCACAGACCCGCACACACACAGATCCCAGCACAGACCCGCACACAGAGATCCCAGCACAAACCCTACACACAGATCCCAGCACAAACCCTACACACAGATCCCAGCACAGACCCTACACACAGATCCCAGCACAGACCCTACACAGAGATTCCAGCACAGACCCTACACAGAGATCCCAGCACAGACCCGCACACAGATCCCAGCACAGACCCGCACACAGAGATCCCAGCACAAACCCTACACACAGATCCCAGCACAAACCCTACACACAGATCCCAGCACAGACCCTACACACAGATCCCAGCACAAACCCTACACACAGATCCCAGCACAGACCCTACACACAGATCCCAGCACAGACCCGCACACACAGATCCCAGCACAGACCCTACACACAGATCATAGCACAGACCCGCACACACAGATCCCAGCACAGACCCGCACACACAGATCCCAGCACAGACCCGCACACAGATCCCAGCACAGACCCGCACACAGAGATCCCAGCACAGACACGCACACAGAGATCCCAGCACAGACACTACACACACAGATCCCAGCACAGACCCGCACACAGATCCCAGCACAGACCCGCACACAGAGATCCCAGCACAGACCCTACACACACAGATCCCAGCACAGACCCTACACACAGATCCCAGCACAGACCCGCACACAGATCCCAGCACAGACCCTACACACACAGATCCCAGCACAGACCCGCACACACAGATCCCAGCACAGACCCTACACACACAGATCCCAGCACAGACCCTCCACACAGATCCCAGCACAGACCCGCACACAGAGATCCCAGCACAGACCCGCACACACAGATCCCAGCACAGACCCTACACACAGATCCCAGCACAGACCCGCACACAGAGATCCCAGCACAGACCCGCACACACAGATCCCAGCACAGACCCGCACACAGATCCCAGCACAGACCCACACACAGAGATCCCAGCACAGACCCGCACACAGAGATCCCAGCACAAACCCTACACACACAGATCCCAGCACAGACCCGCACACAGAGATCCCAGCACAGACCCTACACACAGAGATCCCAGCACAAACCCTACACACACAGATCCCAGCACAGACCCGCACACAGAGATCCCAGCACAGACCCTACACACACAGATCCCAGCACAGACCCGCACACAGAGATCCCAGCACAGACCCTACACACACAGATCCCAGCACAGACCCGCACACAGAGATCCCAGCACAGACCCTACACACACAGATCCCAGCACAAACCCTACACACACAGATCCCAGCACAGACCCGCACACAGAGATCCCAGCACAGACCCGCACACAGAGATCCCAGCACAGACCCGCACACAGAGATCCCAGCACAGACCCGCACACAGAGATCCCAGCACAGACCCTACACACAGAGATCCCAGCACAGACCCGCACACAGAGATCCCAGCACAGACCCGCACACACAGATCCCAGCACAGACCCTACACACAGATCCCAGCACAGACCCTACACACAGAGATCCCAGCACAGACCCTACACACAGATCCCAGCACAGACCCTACACACAGATCCCAGCACAGACCCTACACACAGAGATCCCAGCACAGACCCTACACCCAGATCCCAGCACAGACCCGCACACAGATCCCAGCACAGACCCGCACACAGATCCCAGCACAGACCCACACACAGAGAACCCAGCACAGACCCGCACACAGAGATCCCAGCACAAACCCTACACACACAGATCCCAGCACAGACCCGCACACAGAGATCCCAGCACAGACCCTACACACAGAGATCCCAGCACAAACCCTACACACACAGATCCCAGCACAGACCCGCACACAGAGATCCCAGCACAGACCCTACACACACAGATCCCAGCACAGACCCGCACACAGAGATCCCAGCACAGACCCTACACACACAGATCCCAGCACAGACCCGCACACAGAGATCCCAGCACAGACCCTACACACACAGATCCCAGCACAAACCCTACACACACAGATCCCAGCACAGACCCGCACACAGAGATCCCAGCACAGACCCGCACACAGAGATCCCAGCACAGACCCGCACACAGAGATCCCAGCACAGACCCGCACACAGAGATCCCAGCACAGACCCTACACACAGAGATCCCAGCACAGACCCGCACACAGAGATCCCAGCACAGACCCTACACCCAGATCCCAGCACAGACCCGCACACAGATCCCAGCACAGACCCTACACACAGATCCCAGCACAGACCCTACACACACAGATCCCAGCACAGACCCTACACACAGAGATCCCAGCACAGACCCTACACACAGATCCCAGCACAGACCCTACACACAGAGATCCCAGCACAGACCCTACACCCAGATCCCAGCACAGACCCGCACACAGATCCCAGCACAGACCCGCACACAGAGATCCCAGCACAGACCCGCACACAGAGATCCCAGCACAGACCCGCACACAGAGATCCCAGCACAGACCCGCACACAGAGATCCCAGCACAGACCCGCACACAGATCCCAGCACAGACCCGCACACAGATCCCAGCACAGACCCGCACACAGAGATCCCAGCACAGACCCGCACACAGAGATCCCAGCACAGACCCGCACACAGAGATCCCAGCACAGACCCGCACACAGAGATCCCAGCACAGACCCGCACACAGAGATCCCAGCACAGACCCGCACACAGAGATCCCAGCACAGACCCGCACACAGAGATCCCAGCACAGACCCTACACACAGAGATCCCAGCACAGACCCGCACACAGATCCAGCACAGTCTGGAATGCAGACCCCGCAAGGAGAGCTCTGGAAGGCGCTATTCCTCCAGCTGGTCCCGGGTTCGCTCCGCTAACTTCTCCATCTCCGCAACTCTCCATCGGACACCTCCCACCGCCCGCCCCCCCGCTGTGTGATTGACAGCTGAATGCTCCAATCACAGCACCAGCCGCTTTGATTGACAGCGAGAGCTGATTGTCGCAATGAGCCAATGGTTGGATGGGGATTTGTTACATTCCTGGGAATCTGGGACATGCTCCGTGTAATTGGATCAGTTTAACCCAGATGGGATATACTGTTTAGTATTAAATTAATTTGGGAATAAATTCAATTTAAAATGAAAGTCACCAATGGATAAGACATTTATTTCCAGTGCCGGATTCCTATAAAACCAGACATTGGAAGAGTTGAATTTTAGTGTTTCTAACTCTGAAGGCTCCTCCTTTACAGTGATATAACCCTGTGCTCCGGGTTTGTTTTATAATTGATTACAGGGGCCGCATTGTTGTTGGGATTTAGTTTGGTTCGTGTGAAATGTGCATGACTGCAAAACACCCAGCATCAGTCTGAGAAAATCCCCAAAACAAGCACTGTATCAGCACAAAACCCAACTCAACCCAACACACAGATCCCAGTACAAACCCTCACACAGGTCCCAGCACAGACTCACACACAGGTCCCAGCACAGACTCACACACAGGTCCCAGCACAGACTCACACACAGGTCCCAGCACAGACCCACACACAGATCCCAGTACAAACCCTCACACAGGTCCCAGCACAAACCCTCACACAGGTCCCAGCACAAACCCACACACAGTCCCAGCGCAGACCCACACACAGGTCCCAACACAAACCCACACACAGTCCCAGCACAGACCCACACACAGGTCCCAACACAGACCCACACACAGGTCCCAGCACAGACTCACACACAGGTCCCAGCACAGACTCACACACAGGTCCCAGCACAGACCCTCACATAGATCCCAGTACAAACCCTCACACAGGTCCCAGCACAAACCCACACACAGTCCCAGCACAGACCCACATACAGGTCCCAACACAAACCCACACACAGGTCCCAGCACAGACCCACACACAGGTCCCAACACAGACCCACACACAGGTCCCAGCACAGACTCACACACAGGTCCCAGCACAGACTCACACACAGGTCCCAGCACAGACCCTCACATAGATCCCAGTACAAACCCTCACACAGGTCCCAGCACAAACCCTCACACAGGTCCCAGCACAAACCCACACACAGTCCCAGCACAGACCCACATACAGGTCCCAACACAAACCCACACACAGGTCCCAGCACAGACCCACACACAGGTTCAGCACACCTCCACCAATAGTCCTACTACTACTTTATAGCTAGAACCCAGCACAACATCACACAAACACCCACACACCAAATCAAGCGTAACCTCACAGACAGACAAAATCTCAGCACAAACTCAAACCACAACCACATGTGGAGGAAGTGTCAGCTGAGTGAATGCATGTTCTGGGTTTCAGGGGTTGAGCAGGAACTGGTGTCACAGTGGTGCATCCACGATACTGGGAGTTCCACAGACAGCACAATTCTGGATGTGGTCACCCCACAGCTTAAGAGGCTGCAGGCAGAGAGGGACTGGGCGACTGCCAAGTCGGACAAGTAGGACCCAGCAGGCAGTGCAGGTGATAAAAACAAAATACTGCAGATGCTGGAAATCTGAAATGAAACAGAAAATGCTGGAAAAACTCAGCACGTCTGGCATACATGTGGAGGGAGAAAAATAGTTAACGTTTTGAGTCCACGTGACTCTTCTTTGGGTAGTACGGGAGTCCGTGAGTACAACACTCTGTCCAACGGTTATATAAGTTCGAAATACTGCCGAGACCAATGGTTCTCCTGAGCAGTGCAGTCAGAGCCAAGTCCCTATAACCAGGTCTGCCTGAGCTGTACAGGAGAGGCAGGAGGAGGAGGATTGGGAAAGCAATGGTAACAGGGAATCCAATGGCTCGAGGAACAGGCTCCAGGATGGTGGTGCTGCCTCCCTGGTGCCAGGATCAAGGATGTCACTGAGCAGCTGCAGAGTATCGAGGCGGAGCAGTGAACAGCCAGAGGTCATGGTCCACATCTGTACCAGTGACACCAGTGGGTTAAAAGTGGGATGAACTCCTGCAGTCAGAGTTTAGGGAGCAAGTAAGGAATTAAAAATGAGGACCCATAGTAATCTCCAGTGCCACACACTAGTGAGTGCAGGAAGGGGTCAATAGGGCAGATGAGTGCATGGCTGCAGAGATGGTGCAGGAGGGAGGGCCTGAGCTTTGGGAGCAGTTGTGGGGGAGGTGGGACATGTACAGGTCGGATGGGTTGCACCTCAACGGAACCGGGACCAATGTCTTGGCAGCGGGGTTTGCCAGTGCTGTTGGGGAGGGTTTAAATTAGCTTGACAGGGGTATGGGAACCAGAGCGTAGATTCAGAAGGAATCTACAGAGGAGGTGGTGTCATAGTGGTATTGTCACTGGACTAGTGTTTCAGAGGCCCAGGGTATTGCTCTGGGGACCTGGATTCAATTAAATTTGAATTCAATAGAAATCTGGAATTAAAAGTCTATGATGACCATGAAACCATCGCCAGTTGTAGAAAAAACCCGTCTGGTTCACTAATGTCCTTTAGGGAAGGAAATCTGCCGTCCTTACCTGGTCTGGCCTACATGTGACTCCAGACCCACAGCAATGTGGCTGACTCTGAACAAGAGGCAATTAGGGATGCTGGCCTAGCCAGTGATTGCCCACACCCCATGAATGAATAAAAAGAAGCAAAGCTGGGGCAAATTTGTAAGTGAGGATGGAAGGTTGAAGAAACAAAAGCTAGAAAATAGATGACAAAGTTGCTCAGTAATTAGTGGTGTGTATATCTGCGCAAGGAGCCTAGTGAATAAGGCAGGTGAGTTGAGAGAACAGATAGATACTTCAGATAGATGATATCATGGCTATTAATGAAAATGGCTTAGGGAAGGGCAGCTCACCATTCCTGGTTACACTTCTTTGAGATGGGATAGAGAGGGGGTTAAAAAAGAAGGGAGGGTTACAATATTGGTTAAAGAAACAAACACAGCTGTGAGGAGGGATGAATTGCTAGAAGGAGCATCAGATGAAGCCATCTGTGTTGAACTGAAGAGCGAGAAGGGGCGATTGCACTATAGATCCCCAAACAGTCAGAGGGAGGTAGAAGAGCAAAGAGGTGGTCAAGTTGCTGAAAAGTACAAGAACAAAAGAGCAGTAATAGTTGGACATTTCAACTACCTTAATATTAACTGTGATTAACTCAGCCTAAAAGATACGGAGAGTTAGAGAATAAATGCATTCAGGTGAACTTCCTTTAGGCAGCAAGGAGCAAGCCCGAACTGAAAAGGTGCCACTCAGGACATGGTTTTAGGGAATGAGCCTGAGCAGGTACAAAGGGTATCAGTAGGAGAGCATTTTAGTGGTCTTGATCGTAGCTGAGTTCGATTTGGGACAAAGATAGGCCAGCAGTGAACGTTTCAAACTGGGGAATGGCCAATTTTACACTAAGTTGAGAAGCGATTTGGAGTGGATATAGCTACTTGAGGGTGGAGTCAGTGGCAGAGCGGTCGAGGCATTGAGGGAGGGGCTAAAGGAAAAATATGTTTCCAGAAAGGAAATAAAGTCGGAGTTTCAAATCTAGAGCACCCAGATGTCAAGAGGAAACAGGAAGTTCTGGGGTGAAATGAAAACAGGGAAATTAGGAAAGCAAAGAGAGAGAGCTCGAAGAAATGTTGGCAATTAAAATCAAGGAAAACCCAAACATGTTTTATAAATGCATACAGAGCAACAGGATAACTAAGGAAAGAATGGGTCAGTTGGAGACGAACGGTAACTTGTGGGTGGAGGCAGCTAGGTGGTCATGGTTCTTACTGAACACTTTGCATCTGTTTTCACAAGAGAAAGGAATAAAACAATTAAGAAGGAGGAATCTGAAATATTAGATGGGATAAACAGATTGTGGGAGGAAATGTTTTCTTTGATTTATTTATGGGAATTGAGCATCACTGGCTGGGCCAGCATTTATTGCCCATCCCTAGTTGCCCTTGAGAAGGTGATGGTGAGCTGCCTTCTCGAGCCGCTGCAGTCCATGTGGTGTAGGTACACTCACAGTGCTGTTAGGGAGGGAGTTCCAGAATTTTGACCCCATGACAGTGAAGGAACAGCGATATAATTCCAAGCAATGTGGTAATGATCAGATAGTCAATTATGCCGATTGAGTGATGAATATTGGCTGGGACACTGCAGAGAACACCTCTGATATTCTTCAATGCCACAGGATCATTAACGTCCAACTGAGAGGGCAGATAGGGCTTTGGTTTAACATCTCATCTGGAAGATGGCACCTCTATATCTGCTAATAGCAGCCCTATAGGTACAGAGAGTCCTTTAACCAGCCTGTTAATGCTGTGCTCCATTACATTATAAGTGCAAGGGACAGCATCAGAAAATTAGGGAAAGTACAGAAAGTATTGATGCTGTTCCTCATTCACTAAGTATGGAACTAGTTAAAAAATAGATAGCTTGCATTTATATTGTGCCTTTCACAACCTCAGGATGTCTCAAAGCCACTGAAGTGCCTTTGAGGGAAAACAGCTTTGCAGGGCCCTGGAAGAACTTCCCAGCTCTACTTCAAGAAGTGACATGGGATTTTTTTACGCCCATCTAGAAAACAGAAAGTTTCGAGCAATAGGACAATAAGGAGAGTGGTATTGCACGTGAAACGTTAACTGGGTTTCTCTCTCTCCACGGATGTTGCCAGGCCTCCTGAGTTTTTCCAGCATTTCCTGTTTTTATTTCAGGAGATCGGAAAGTGGGTCACCTCCAATCTGGTACCAACTTCAAACCACAGCTCCGAGAACGACAGTCCAGTGAGGTCTGCGAGCTGTAGTAGGAATAACACTGTTACAAAGGAAGCAGTCCCAGGTCCTTTATGGAGTAAAAGTAGTAATTAGAAGGCAGCACAGATAGAGGGAAAACAGGCCATGCCTAAGCAAATGTATTGGCTTCTTTCAGGATCTAAGGGGCTTAATGGAAAGGTTAATGTGCTCGGTGTCGTATATCTTGACTTTCAGGAACCATTCGATAAAACATCTCACTAGAGACTTGTGGCTCCTGAGATAAAAGGGAATGTTGTAAATTGGATAATGAATAGGTTAAACAATAGGAAGCAAAGGGCAGTGATCAATTGAACTTGTTCTAATTGGGTAGCTGTGGCTGGAGCAAGATCTTTGTTGCAACAGATGATTGTTCCGATAAACTCAAATAAAATGGCCCTTCCAAAGTCTCTGAGCCTTTCTATGGGGAAAAAATGCAAGGAGTTACATTGAATTTACAGCACAGAAACAGGCCATTCAGCCCGACAGCTCTTAGCCGGTGCTTATGCTTCACACAAAACTCCTCCCACCCCTCTTCATCTAACCCGATAAGCATATACTTCTATACCTTAGAGATAAAAACAAAAAACAACTGCGGATGCTGGAAATCCAAAACAAAAACAGAATTACCTGGAAAAACTCAGCAGGTCTGGCAGCATCGGTGGAGAAGAAAAGAGATGACGTTTCGAAACGTCAACTACTTTCTTCTCCGCCGATGCTGCCAGACCTGCTGAGTTTTTCCAGGTAACTCTGTTTTTGTTTTACTTCTATACTTTTCTCCCTTCCTAACTCGCCTCCCTTAAATCCATCTATGTTCTTCACCTCAACCACCCCAACTCAATCCTTTTTAATTCATTCACGGGGTGTGCGTCTTGCTGGAAGGTCACCATTTATTGCCCATCCCTAATTGTCCTACATTCTCCTTTAAGTGTTCCATTTAATTTAACTGTTTCCTAAAACTTAAATGATAGTGCAAAGGGGAGTGAGGGGAAGTTTGAGAGAGGTGTGCGAGACTATGTCAAGTTTAGATAAGGTAGACAAAGAAAGGCTGTTCCCATTAACTCATGGTTATCACGAAAAGCCAATTCCAGCCGCAAATTACTTCTGGGCATATTGGACTTTTTAAGGATGACGTGTGTGTTTTTAAAGGAATACGAGCAAGGACACTGAGCAAGAGACGGCTGATCATGTAAAGTGACCACTTTCTGGAAAATTCCCATGTGGATTATACCAACAGACCTGTCCTGAGAGAACATGGAATGTTGCACCAGGTGTCATGGCCTCCATCAAGCAGACACACTTTAAAGGGAGATTGTGGTTGCAGAGATAAAAAAGACTGATTTACACGTCCCAGCAGACACCCAAAAATCCATCCCCTGTTGATTTCTGTATCTCAGAATGTGTAAGTAGTTCTGAGATGGATGCTAGAGGACTATTTCCCCTCATGGAATACGTAGGGAAAATGGATTAAAAAGCAGAGCAGTGCAGTGTGTGCTGGTGTGTTGGGAGAGTGACAGCACAAGGAGACCAACCAGTCACCCCTACAGTTGCAGACGAAGTCTCTCCCTCTGTTGCTCGAGGCAAGGCTCAGGGCTCAGCAGAGGCCACAATCAAAAAGGGGTCCCTATGACATTAAAGGGACAGTGGCAGCATGGATGCAGAATTGGCTAAGGGACAGAAAGCTGAGACTCACGGGTGGATGGTTGTTTTGAGACGTGAGGGGTGTAACAAAATGGTGTTCCCTAGGGGCCAGGAAGACAACCACTGCTATTTTTTCATATGTTTTAACAACCTGGACTTAGGTATACAGGACATTATTTCAAAGTTTGCAGATGATGTGAAACTCAGAAATGTAATAAACAATGGAACAGATAGTAACAGGTTTAAGGAGGACATAGAGAGAGACGAATGAAATGGACAGCCACGTAGCAGATGAAATTTAAGTGTAAAGTAATGCATTTTGGTAGGAAGAGCAAGGATAGGCAATATAAACTAAATGATATAAATTTCAAGGCAGCAAAGAAACACAGAGACCTGGGGGTGTATGTAAACACATTTTGAAGATTGCTGGATAAGTTGAGAAGGCTGTTAACAAAAGCATTTGAGACCATTGGCTTTATTAATACAGGTATAGAGAGACAAAAGCAAGGAAGTTATTCTAAACTTTTCTAAAACATTAGCTAGGTCCCAAATGCAGTATCATATTCCAATCCTGGGTTCCACACTTTAGGAAGAATGTAAAGGCCTTGGGGAGGGTGCAGAAGACATTTACTAGAGCAGTGCCAGGAATAAAAGACAAAAACAGAATTACCTGGAAAAACTCAGCAGGCCTGGCAGCATCGGCGGAGAAGAAAAGAGTTGACGTTTCAAGTCCTCATGACCCTTTAGACTTCAGCCATGTGGAGAGACCAGAGAAGATGAGATGGTTCTTCTTAGAGCAGAGAAAGTTAAGCAGAGATTTGACAGAGGTGTTCAAAATCGAGCACTGTTTTAATTGAGCAAATAAGGAGAAACTGTTTTGAGTGGCTGAGGGGTGGTAACCAGAGGAAACAGATTTAAGGTTGGCAAATGAAGAGTTACACAGAGGATTATTTAGTCTAGAATACACTGCCTGAAAGGGTAATGGAATTAGATTCAATATTAACAGCCAAAAGAGAATTGGACAAATAATTGAAGGGAAAAAGTAAGCACATTTATGACAAAAGAGCATGGGAATGGGATTAATTGGATAATTCTACCAAAGAGCTGGCACAGTTATAATAGACCAAATGACCTCTTTCTGTGCTGCATCATCCATAAATCAATGATATCTAATGGTTGTTCAGGCAATAGAGTGGATGTCACATTCTGTTAAGTTGCTAGTAGGGATCTCCAGAGTTGCATTGTTTTATATTGGTTGTAAGAATGTAAGAAAATAAAGACCCAATAAAATCCATGCAATCCATCAGGACCATGGCAATTTGACCTGTCCGTAATCCTACCAGAACATAAGAGATAGGAGCAGAAGTAGTCCATTCAGTCGCTTGAGTCTGCTCCACCTTTCATTAAAATCATGGCTGATCTTTGAGCTCAACTACACTTTTGCCGCCTGATTCCCATTACGATTTGCTGTCAGTCTAAAAATCTTATCAGTCCCAGCCATGAATATACTCAACAACTGAGCATCCACAGTTCTCTAGGGTAGGGAATTCCAAAGATTCAAAACCCTTTGATTTCTCCTCCTCGCAGTCCAATATGGATGAAAACTTATTCAACCGACTCAATCTCCTGAAGGAGACAATGAGCTGCAGGTGAACCAGTAAGAAGGCAAAGTTCCACGAAAGATCACCTTGTACCCCTCCAAAGGCTTCCAGCAAAAACCCTGATTGTGAATCCGATTTCACAATCCCAATTCACAGGTCTGGTCAGTCACGTTCCCAAGCTGCGTGGGTTCAAGTATGCATGAATTTATTTCAAGAGGTGATAATCTATCCAGTGGATATAAGTTACTTGGATATTGAGAAGGTGTTTGATAAACCTTCACACGGAAATCCGAAAAAAGGAAGAAGGGTCAACCGAGGCGAATTTGACTGGCCGATGTCACAGGGCAGTTGCAAATGAGCTATGGTGGATGTGTGAAGATGGCACAAGACAGCCAAGTGTGATGTACCATGACAGCAGATCTCCCGATAGGATTGATTACACGCAGCAGGAAGTCTGTTAAAGAAGATTGAGACGAATGCTAATGATGACAAATGAGTCAGCAGGATTGAAAACAGGATTGGCAATGAGAAAGCAGGAGGCAACGCTGAATGGAAAATATTGTGTCTGGGAGGCAGTGATTAGTACATTTTCTCAGAGGCTTGACCTGGGAGGTCATTGGAAATGTGCTATGTCTGTCTTGGTGGAGCTTCACTGAGTAGCTGAGAGGGAGTTTTACTTTGTATCTAACAACTGCTGCACCTGACCCAAGCTCAATAACAACAGCATGCATTTATATAGCACCTTCAACATAGTAAAAACGTTCCAAGGAGCTTCAGAGGAGCGTAATCAAATAAAACAACAACATAAGGTGGGCATGGAGAGTATGTTTCCATTTGATGGAGTTCGGAGCTGGGTGTCATGAATGTTGAATGGTCAATGATAGTTCAATGGGAAGTTCAGGGAGTGTGGTAAGAATGTGGAGCTCCCTGACCCAACTAGATTGATTCCTGGGATGAGAGACCATAGACCATAAGACCATAAGACATAGGAGCAGAAATTAGGCCATTCGGCCCATCGAGTCTGCTCTGCCATTCAATCATGGCTGATAAGTTTTTCAACCCCATTCTCCCGCCTTCTCCCCATAACCTTTGATCCCCTTACCAATCAAGAACCTATCTATCTCGGTCTTAAATACACTCAATGACCTGGCCTCCACAGCCTTCTGTGGCAATGAATTTCATACATTCACCACTGTCTGGCTAAAGAAGTTTCTCCTCATCTCTGTTCTAAAAGGTCTTCCCTTTACTCTGAGGCTGTGCCCTCGGGTCCTAGTCTCTCCTATTAATGGAAACATCTTCCCCACGTCCGCTCTATCCAGGCCTTTCAGTATTCTGTAAGTTTCAATCAGATCCCCCCTCATCCTTCTAAACTCCATCGAGTATAGACCCAGAGTCCTCAAACGTTTCTCATATGTTAAGACTTTCATTCCTGGGATCGTTCTCGTGAACCTCCTCTGGACCCTCTCCAGGGCCAGCACATCCTCCCTGAGATACGGGGCCCAAAATTGCTCACAGGTTGTCCTGTGACGAGAAGTTGAGTAGAATGGGCTAATATTCTCTGGAGTTTAGATTGAGAGATGATTTCATTATAAAAATAAGATAAGAGGACTTGACAGGGTAGATGCTGAGAGAGCCCTCCTCTGGCTGGACAGTCTAGAACCAGGAATCTAGTCTCAGGATAATAGATTGGCTATTTAGGACTGAGATGAGAAATTTCTGCACTCAGAATTTGGAATTTTCTACTGTGGAGGGCTACAGATGCTCGGTCATTGAATATATTCAAGGCTGAGATCAATAGATTTTTGGAAAAAAAAAAGAATCCAAGGATTTCGGGATTGGGCAGGAAAGTGAGATTGAGCTGAAAGATCAGCTTTTATTTTAATGAACGGTGGAACAAGCTTGATGGGCTAAATGGCCTATTCCAGCTCCTACTTCCTATGTTTCTTATGCTCTCCCATGGCGGGGGTTTGAGGTGAATAGCTGAGATGCATTCGGGGGAGGCAAGCCAGGTGGTTACAAGAGGGGAAAAGGAATATAAGGTTATGTTGATAGCTAAGATGAAGTAAGGTGAGAGGGGCTCATGTGAAGTATAAACACAGGCACAGTCCAGTTGAAGGCCATGTTTCTTTGCTGTAAAGTCTATGGATTTTTTTCTGCTGTAACTCTGACACTAAATCCACCCTCGGTGATACAGTAATGTCTACCTCCTGTCTGCTGTGAGATAGTGATCCAATGGCTCTATAAAGAGTACAATTTTGGAGAACAGTTACATACTTTATTTCTGCTCCTAACTTCTATTTTCTCCTGTACTCTCTTCTTAAGCACATAAACTGAGCAAACAGCTATGGATCAGGATATAGCACAATCCATCCTGATTCAAAAGATCGTGGGTTCAAATCCAACCTCTAAAGGCTACAAAATCTAGGCTGACACTTTCAGTGTGTTACTGAGGGAGTGCTGCGCTGTCAGAGGTACCATATTTTGAATGAGAGCTTAGGCCATTGGGCGATGTCAAAGATCCCATGGCTTTATTCCAAAGCAGAGCAGGTGGAGTTCTCCCCAATGCCCTGGCTAATATTTATCACTCAACCAACCTTACTAAAACAGATTATCTGGCCTTAATCACATAGCTGTTTGTGTGACTTTCCTGTGCAAGTTACCTTTCCTACATATCAATGTTGAAATACACTTCAAATTGGCTGTAAGATGCTTTGGGATGTCATGAGTTTATTAAAGGAGCCATAGAATTGCAACTTATTTCTTTCTTATTGAGAAAAATGGCAGCTCCCAGGCTCCCAAAGACTGGCTCTTCATGTTGCTATGGCAGTATAATGATGAAACAACTACACTGACAACAATTTGCATTTATATAGCACCATTAACATAATAAAACATCCCCTGGCACTTCACAGGAGCAACATCAAACAAAAGTTGACACCGAGCCACATAAGGAAATATTACAACAGGTGATCGAAAGCTTGATCAAAGAGGTACATTCTAAGCAGCATCGAAGAGAAGGGGAGAGAGCTGGAGAGGTTTTTTTAAAAATTCATTCAGGGGATGTGGGCTTCGCTGGCTGGGCCAGCATTTATTGCCCATCCCTAGTTGCCCTTGAGAAGGTGGTGGTGAGCTGCCTTCTTGAACCGCTGCAGTCCATGTGGTGTAAGTACACCCACAGTGCAGTTAGGGGGGAGTTCCAGGATTTTGACCCAGCGACAGTGAAGGAACGGCGATATATTTCCAAGTCAGGATGGTGAGTGACTTGGAGGGGAGCTTGCAGGTGGTGATGTTCCCACGTGTCTGCTGCCCTTGTCCTTCTAGGTGGTGGTGGTCGTGGGTTTGGAAGGTGCTGTCTAAGGAGCCTTGATGAGTTCCTGCAGTGCATCTTGTAGATGGTACACACTGCTGCGACTGTGCATCGGTGGTGGATGGAGTGAATGTTTGTGGATGGGGTGACCCCCAAGCTGGCTGCTTTGTCCAGGGTGGTGTCAAACTTCTTGAGCTGCTCTCATCCAGACGAGTGGAGAGTATTCCATCACACTCCTGACTTGTGCCTTGTGCCTGGTGGACAGGCTTTGGGGAGTCAGGAGGTGGGTTACTCGCCATAGGAATCCTAGCCTCTGACCTGCTCATGTAGCCACAGTATTTATATTTATTTATTAAGGGAAGGATGGGCCTAGAGTTTAGGCCTAGGAAACTGATGGCATGGCTGCCAGTGATGGAACAATTAAAATTAGGGTTCCACCAAGGGCTCGAATTAGAGGAGCACAGAGGTCTCAGAGGACTGTAGGGCTAGAGGAGGTCACAAGGATATTTTTGTACATGTTCTCTCTAATGGTTGATTTGGATGGGCCACACCTGCTTCCCATTCCAAGACACTGCCAAACTTGAGCCATCATAAATCCGATTAGCAAAAAACATCAAACCACCTGTTTGTAAATTGAAAGCCTCCGGAAACAATCGAGTCCGTGTTTACTTACACTACAAAGATTAAACGTGGTGTTCCGTGAGCTGGTTGCCAAGGTTGGGCACAAGAGGCATGTCAGTTGTGGCTCAGTCAGTAGCACACTCACCCCTGAATCACAAGGTTCAAGACACTCCAGGGCTTAAGCACAAAAATCAATGCTAACACTCCAGTGCAGCATGGAGGGGGTATTGTTTTGACGAAGGTCCCATCTACTGGAGGAGATGTTAAACCAAGGCCCAATGTGACTGCTCAGGTGGATGCAAAGGATCCCATTGCACCATTTTCAAGAAGAGTGGGGGAGTTATCTCTGGTGTCCTGGTCCAAAATTTATCCCTTGGTAAGCATAACAAACAAACAGGTTATCTGATCATTATCATATTGCTGTTTGTGGGAACTTGTGCAAATGAACTAACGTGTTTTCTACTTACAGAGTGACAACATTTCAGAAAACACTTCATTGGCTGTAAAGTGCTTTGAGACATCTGCTGCTTGTGAAAAGTGCTATATAAATGCAAGTCTTTCCTGTCTTTTTTAACAGTAACTATGACATACTACTGTGTGGTAATTTGAAGATCAGGACTAGTGAAAAAAAGTTCATTTATAAAAAACAATTTTTTTTATTCATTCATGGGATGTAGGCATCCCTGGCTGGGCCAGCATTTATTGCCCATCCCTAATTACCCTTGAGAAGGTGGTGGTGATCTGCCTTCTTGAACCGCTGCAGTCCACGTGGTGTAGGTACACCCACAGTGCTGTTAGGGAGGGAGTTCCAAGATTTTCACCCGGCGACAGTGAAGGAATGGCGATATATTTCCAAGCGTCCTTTCTACTGAAGCACAAATTGAACTGAAATTGTGCTTGACACATTTATTAGAGTTCTTTGAGGATGTAATAAAAGCGGGGTGGATAAAGAGGAACCATGCTGTAAATGTACATTTGGATTTTCAAAAAGCATTTGACATGGTACCACATAAAAGATAACTGGACAAGATTAAGAGCTTATATTGTTGGGGGTGATATGTTATAATTTTCAGGTTGTAACTAGTGGTGTGCCACAGGGATCAGTGCTGGGGCCTCAACTATTTACATTACTCTTTCATGAGTTGTGGGTGTCAATGGGAATGCCAGCATTTGTTGCCAATCCCTTGAACTGAGGCCATTTCAGACAACAGTTAAGAGTCATCCAGGCCAGATAAAGATGGCAGATTTCCTTCCCTAAATGGTGTTCATGAATCAAGGTAAACATTATTCCTGATTCTTTAGTTGAACTTAAATTCCACCAGCTGCTTTGGTGGGATTTGAACCTTTACTTCCAGGATATTAGGCTGGCCTCTGGATTGATAGTCCAGTGACGTTACCACTATACCACTATTTATGAATTGTATTAATGATTTGGATGAAGGGACTAGTTATATTGCAGCCAAACTTGCTGACGATAAAAAGATAGGTAAGAAAGCAAGTTTTGAGGAGGACACAAAGAGTTAAATGAGTGGGCAAAAATTTGGCAGATGGAGTATAATGTGGAAAAATGTGAGGTTGTCCACTTTGGCGGGAAGAATAAAAAAGCAGAATATTATTTAAATGGAGAGAGACTGCAGTGTGCTGCGGTATAGAGGGATCTGGGTATCCTTGTACATGAATCACAGTAAGTTAGTTCGCAGATACAGCAAATAATTAGGAAGGCAAATGGAGTGTTGGCCTTTATTGCAAGGGGGAGGGAATATAAAAATAGGGAAGTCTTGCTACTGCTGTGCAGGCATTGGTGAAACCACACCTAGAGTACAGTGTACAGTTTTGATCTCCTTACTTAAGGAAGGATATACTTGCATTGGAGGCAGCTCAGAGAAGGTTCACTAGGCTGATTCATGGGATGAAGGGGTTGTCTTATGAGGAAAGGTTCAGCTTGTTGGTCCTATACTCATTGGAGCTTAGAAGGATTAGAGGTGATCTTACTGAAACATAAAATATTCTGAGAGGGCTTGACTGGGTAGATGATGAGATGATGTTTCCCCTCATGGGGGAATTTAGAACTAAGTTTCAATCTCTGTTTCAGTCTCTGATTTTAAGATGGAGGTGAGGAGGAATTTCTTTTATCGGAATGTCCTCAGTCTTTGGGATTCTCTTCCACTGAGAACAGTGGAGACTGTGTCATTGGATATATTCAAGGCTGAGTTAGACAGATTTTTGATCAACAAGGGAGTCAAGGATTATGTGGGGCTGACAGGAAAGTGGAGTTAAGGCCACAATCAGATCAGATCAGACCTTATTGAATGGCGATGGAAGATTAATGGGATGAATGCCTGTAGCTGCTGCTATTTTTTTTATGCTTCTTAAGACAGGCGATGGACCTACTGGCATCTGAAATTGGACAGACCTGGGCTGGTTGCTCCCTGGCTTGTTCTTGTTGCTGTGGGGGTATTGGGGACAATATGGTATTCGGGTTACAGGTCTGGCATTGATACAGTATCCAGGGGTGGAAATTTCCAGTATCACCAACAGCGGAAAGATTGGCGGGTGAGGCAGGGTCCTTAATTTAGGCGTGAGGCCAAAACAAGTTTCTTGGACAGCAGGATGAACTTTGTGAATTCAGTTCTCTGGACTTTAAAGGTAGGTTAAACGCGGTTCGAGTTTATCGGCGACGGGTGTCGGGAAGTCCTTTTACATGCACTCGCATGTTTTGCATGGTCATTAAAAGGCCACCCAGAGCTAAGTTTCCTGTCATCTGGAAATTAGAATGTTCACTTTTACAATGCACTTAAGTGACATGCACCTAGTGAGGTGGACTTCTTTACAGTGATTAACAGTGAGCTGCCGCTGCATTGTCTTCTTGGGGGAGTGTCTGTAAATGCCAGCCTGCGCTGGGGATCGAGTGGTGGCAGTGCAAGTTGCATGGAGGATGACCCAGGGAGGAAGGGTTAGCAGGAAAGGGCGCAGCAATGGCTGGGTAAAGGTGGAAGGGATGGTGCAGGCTGTCTGGGAGCCCCTTAAATACGGCGAGGGGGACCTTCGACCCCCATAAAATCACAGAAAGTTACCACGAGGCCACGGCAGGAGTCCCTGCCCACCCTGCAATGAGATGTTGTGAGCTCCTTGCGGACGCTTACATAATGAGCCGAACAGCACAAGATGCGTGGTCAGCTCTCCCGCCCCACAGCAGGAATCACTCCGCTTACATGCCCTCCACCAAACTTAGACTCCAGAATGGAAGATTCTGGCCCAGGCTACAGGGCCGGGTTAATAAAGTATTTAGGTATGGGCACGGGGGTGGGGGGAGGGTTATGTGGTATTCAGGTTATGGTGGTGGGGGGGGGGAGTTTATTCCCTGATTAGGTTATGGGGTGGAGTTTCATGCACTATTCAGATTATAGGGGGTAGGAGTTTATTTGCTATTCAGGTTATGGGGTGGAGTTTTATGCACTATTCAGATTATGGGGTAGGAGTTTATTCCCTGTTTAAATTATGGGGTGGAGTTTTATGCACTATTCAGATTATGGGGGTAGGAGTTTATTTGCTATTCAGGTTATGGGGTGGAGTTTTATGCCCTATTCAAATTATTGGGGGGGGTGGGGGGGGGGGGGGCAGGAGTTTATTTGCTATTCAGGTTATGGGGTGGAGTTTTATGCACTATTCAGATTATGGGGCACGAGTTTATTCCCTATTCAGGTTACGGAACAAGAGTTTATTCCCTATTCAGATTACGGGGCGGGAGTTTATGCGCTATTCAGGCTACGGGGCGGGGCTTTATTCCCCATTCAGGCTACGGGGCGACTTGTCCCACCGCCTCCAGCCGGTACAGGTGTGTCTGAGTCACCTGTCGCGGCAGTTCCCTGGCGCCGGCCGCTTGAGAGGTTGGTAAAATCGGCAAAGCCCGAAAGAAGACGGGGTTAGGGGTTGGGGTTTGGGTTTTGGGGGGGGGGAAGTGAGGGGCAAAGACCCCAGGGAAAGATCCCAGGGTCTGAGAGGGAGGTAGTAATCGAGGGGAAGGATGATTTCGGCCTCCCAGGTGCGTTACCAGAGGGTCCAGGCCGAGGACAGGAATGAGGAGGAGGAGGAGCAGGAGGAGGAAGGAAAAGTCACTATCAACCTGTACTCGTAAGTATTAAGTTTCTCAAATAATGGCACATGATTCTCTTTAAAAAAACAAGGAAAAAGTTGGACATGCATTCCTTATTTTTAAAAAAAATATGTGACCAGCAGTAAAACACCTGTGTTTAGATATTTCTGATGGAAGGCCAGTACTCTCTAATAAAATATAAAATGCTGTGACTGTAAATGCAGGAGATCCGTAACTTTTTTTTTGAGAAGGACAGTATTTATATAGTGCCTTTCACCACCTGCTGTATCAGCTGTGGGGCACAAAGTTCTGTGTCAGGTCCCACTTCAGGGCTTTATCGCAAAAATCAAGGTTGACACTCCAGTGTGGTACTGAGGAAGTGATGCTCTGTTTTTTTTCTGATGAGACTTTAAACAGAGACCCTATCTGCCTGCTCAAAGAAGTGTAGGAGAGTAATTCCTGTTCTTTTGGGCAAATTTATTCCCCCAATTAACATCACAAAAAGGAAGCAGATTTTTCTAGGCGTTATCACATCGCTGTTTGTAGATGTTTGCTGTGCACAAATTGACTGCTGCGTTTCTGACATTACAACATTGACCACACTTCAAAACTGGTTCACAGATAAACTGAGTAAAGAAGGCAGATTTCCTTTCCTAAAGGGCAGTTAGGATTTTAAAACACTTATTTTACAAATACTGGTTTTTTATTTACAAATTTTTTAAACTGAATTTAAAATCTCAACTTTTTGTAGTGGGATTCAAACTGGTGCTCTCTAGAATATGTAATATAAGTACGTACTAGGAACATAGCCACTACGCTAACATACACTCCATTGCAAAACACCTTAAGACAATCTCAAATTTGTTTCTCAATTTAAAAAAAATATATTCTTGGGTATGCTTGTCGGTAAGATCAAATTTATTTCCCAACCTTAGTTAACAATTGCTAAGGATGTTAAGGGATATTGTGGATTTTCAGTAACCCTGAGACTGATTTCCTTCCCATGTAGCAGTGGATATCTTGTGGGATTGCTCAGAGTGACAGGAAGAAGCCATTCAGCCCTCTGAGCTTTTCCCCCAATCAATTAGATCATGGCTGATCTCTGTCTTAACAACGTTTTTTGTTCCATATTCTTTTTGTGTTCACTGCCTGAAGGCAGGTCCTTGGTGATTGCTGTGGTTCAGCAACCGAAGTGCTGTGATTTTGTTTACTATGGGTTGGGTGAGGAGGCAGGCCCCGAGTCAAACCACGTGCTGTTGGCTTTTTAATCTGATCCAAACACAAGTTGTCTAACCAACTTGTTAACTGGTCCCTGCCTTGGTTCCATATCTCTTAATTAAAATCTATCAGTTTCAGTTTTGAAACTTTCAGTACCTCCCAGTATCAGCAGAATTTTTGGGGACAGTTCCAGGTTACCACTGCCCTTTATGTGAAGAAATGCTCCCTGACGTCACCTTGAACAGCCTAGTTCTAATTTTAAACCCCATTGTTCTGGATTACCCCCCTCCCCCCTGGAAATAGTTTCTATCTGTCCTATCTACTCCTTTAATCATCTTAAACACCTCGTTTAGTGTTTAATATCTAACGAGTAAATCCAAGCCTCATGGTTGGAGGGAGGAGCTGGTTTGAAGTGGTGTGTGCAAAGTACAGATGGTAAAATTCTAACAGGGCTAGACAGACTAGATGCAGGGAGGGGGTTTCCCCTGGTTGGGGAGTCTAGAACCAGGGGCCACAATGTCAGGATACGGGGCAGGCCATTTAGGACTGATGAAAAGTTTCTTCACTGAGGGTGGTCAACCTGTGGAATTTTCTCCCACCGACGGCTTTGGAGACTGGGTCACTGAGTATATTCAAGAAAGAAATTGATACATTTTTGGATACGAGGGGCATCAAGGGGTAAGGAGAGAAGCGAGAATATGGCGTTGAGAAAGAGGATCAGCCATGATCATATTGAATGGCGGAACAGGCTCGAAGGGCTGTATGGCCTACTCCTGCTCCTAGTTTCTATGTAAGCAAACAATGGATTCACTGGCATGGCTCTTGCTGTGTTGCAGTTGGTCAAAGGGAGAGTGTCCTGGTTCTAGGATCATGTTTGCTGAGATTACTGCATCGTGTACACAAATGGAAACGTTTTGAAGATTATTGGTAGATTCTACAGTTCCCTCCCAATACAATAGTCCTTGATTCCTGTCCTCCAGAGACTTGAGTACGTAAACCAGGCTGACTTTTGCAGTGTCAGCACTGAGGGAGTGCTTCACTGTTGGAGATGCTGCCTTTTGGATGAGACATTAAACTGAGATACTAGGGCCACTATTTGGAAGAAGAGCAGGGAATTTCTCCCTGGTGCCCTTGCCAACATTTATCCCTAGATAAATGTCACTAGAACAGTTTCATTGGTCGTTTATTTCATTACTGTGTGTGGGAACTTGCTGTGCACAAATTGGCTACTGTCTTTTTCCCCTATGTTATAGCAGTGACTATGCTTCAGAAGTACTTCATTGGCCATGAAATTCTTTGGATGCCCTGAGGCTGTGAAAGGTATTGTAGAGTGTATCTTGTTGGTTCTTTAACAGCACACTCAAGATCAGACAGCCAGGTCCTAACACTCTGCACAGCTTCCTTGCACGTTTATCTGCTGTGCTACTATGCCACAATATCCGCACCTCTGCTGTGAATAGATAGTTACACCATTTACTCTATACATAAAGCCTCACAGCTCCAGTATTAGTCACATTTTGATGCATAGTAAGAGCCACTTAAATCAACCAATTTATTTTGATAAATTCCTAATATGCCTGATGAAATGGATCAAAGTGTGTTTTTATTAATCATGTTGGTTTAAGAGCATTCATTACCACTTCTGAAGGTGCCAGGAGACTCTTAAGTTTATCTAGCATGGATTATTAATAGCCTCAGAAAATGCCCAGATTCATGGAATGTCTTTTATTAGTCTATTTATGAATGGCCTTGAAGTTGCTCACAGTTCCTTCTGTGGGACACTTACATTCTATGAAGTGTCAAGTTCTTTTACCTCAGTCGCGTTGTATCATGAAATTGCTACTGTGACTGGATGTCACTGTCTTTGCATCCCACTTGTGATTTGGTTTTAAGCTGTAAGGTTATCATTATATAGGTCTTTCAGACCTCCCCGCATTAGATGGCATTGCTGTTACTTGAAGGTCCATCTTCCCGATTGTCATTCTAGGTGCTGCACGTAAGTTTCTTGGATTCTTAATTTATTTTTGAACTTCACTAGTCTCCAGCATTTCCTGCAAGGGGGGCGGGGGGGTGGGGGGGTGGGGGTGGTCTTGCATCTCTGCTTTAGCAGGCTAATGTATTGCCCATTACGTGTAAACCATAAGACGTAGGAACAGAAGTAGGCCATTCAGCCCATCGAGTCTGTTCCACCATGCAATGAGATCATGGCTGATCTGATCATCCTCAATTCCACTTTCCTGTCTTTTCCCCATACCCCTTGAATCCCTTACTGATTAAAAATCTGTGTCTCTTAGCCTTGAATGTACCTAAGGACCCAGCCTCTACAGCCCTCTGCGGTAAAGAATTCCACAGATTCACTACCTTCTGAGAGAAGAAATTCCTCCTCATCTCTGGGTTAAATGGGTGCCCCCTTACTCTGAGATTAGGCCCTCTGGTCCTAGACTGTCCCACAAGGGGAAACCTCTCCGCATCTAGGATGAGATAAGGGCAGCATACTTAGAAGTAACTCCAGGAAACAGAATTTTTACAGCACAGAAGGAGGCTATCAGCTCATTGTGTCCATGCCAGCTCTCTGCAAGAGCAACTCGACTATCCGCACTCCAGTGCCTTTTCCCCGTAGCCCTGTAGATTTTTTTCTCTTCAGATAATTATCCGATTCTGTTTTGAAAGCCTCTATTGAATCTGCCTCCTTCATGCTGTCAGGCAATGTATTCTAGATCGTAGCCGCTCCCTGCATTTAAAAAAAACATGTTTCCTCTTGGCACCATTTCAAATCTGTGTCCTCTGGTTTTTGATCCTTTCACCAGTGAGAACAGCTTCTCCCTATCTTCTCTGCCCAGACCCCTCATGAGTTTGAACACCTCTGTCAAATCTCCTCTCAGTTGTTTCTTCATGAATGCCAGCCCCAGCTTTATCAGTCAATCCATGTAACTGAAGTCCCTCATCTGTCGAGCCATTCTCGTAAATCCTTTCTGCACCATGCCCAATGCCTTCACGCCCTTTCTAAAGCGTGGTGTCCAGGATAGGACATGCTATTCCAGTTAAGGATACAAGTTCAGAGCAGGAGTAGGTCATTTGGCCCCTCGAGCCCGCTCCACTATTCAGTAAGATCATGGCTGATCTGATTGTGGCCTCAGCTCCACATTCCACCTACCTTTCACTCCCTTGTTGGTGAAGAACCTATCTACCTCTGCCTTAAAAATATTCATTGACCCTGCCTCCACTGCTCTCTGGGGAAGAGAGCTCCAAAGATTCATGACCCTCTAAGAGAAAAAAATTCTTCTCATCTCAGTCTTAAATGGGAGACCCATTATTTTTAAACTCTGTCCCCTAGTTCTATTCTCTCCCCCAAGGAGAAACATCCAGTCAACATCCACCCTGCCAAGTCCTCTCAGGATCTTATTTGTTTCAATAAGATCACCTCTCGAATCTTCTAAACTCCAATGGGTATAGGTCCAGCCTGTCCACTCTTCCAGCTGGGAAGAGTGTCCTGCAGTCAGTATCACGGTGAAGCAGTCTGGGAAGAGTGTCCTGCAGTCAGTATCGCGGTGAAGCAGTCTGGGAAGAGTGTTCTGCAGTCAGTATTGCGGTGAAGAAGTCTGGGAAGAGTGTCCTGCAGTCAGTTCTTGTTGAAAATAACAAGAGTGACATCACAAGACAGCACGAGAGAGCGGCGGAGAGATCAGAACCAGCTCGAGTGTGGGGAAGCTTCAAAAAGTGACGTCAGCACAAAAGTAAGAGTAGTGGGTAAGTGTTTTTCTCCAGTTTAAAATAGATTAAGCCAAAGAAAGGTAAGGGTTCTAGCTTTTATTTAAAGTACATAAATAATTTAACATTTTTTTTACTGTATTTAACTTAAAGTAATGGTTTTTTTTCAACTAGAGGCATGGCAGGGCAGCTCAGTCCCATATTATGTACCGCCTGCAACATGTGGGAAGTCCAAGGTGTCCTTGCGCTCTGACTGACCATGTGTGCAGGAAGTGCCTCCAGCTGCAGCTACTTGATTTCCGAGTTTCGGAGCTTTAGCGGCAGCTGGAGGCACTGAGGTGCATCCACAAGGCTAAGAGTTTCGTGGATAGCACCTTTTGAGATGTGGTCACCCCACAGCTTATGGAAGTGCAGACAGAGAGGGAATGGGTGACCATCAGTCAGGCAGGTAGTCAGGAAATCCCCAGGGTGCATCTCGCATGAGAACCGCTTTTCTGTGTTGGAAAACGGTGAGGGTGACGGTTCCTCTGGGGAGTGCAGCTCATGGCACTGTGAGTGGCTCAGCTGCACAGGGGAGGAGGAAGAAGACGGGAAGAGCAATAGTGATAGGAGACTCGATAGTAAGGGGAACAGACAGGTGTTTCTGCGGCCGTAGACGTGACTCCAGGATGGTATGTTGCTTCCCTGGTGCCAGGGTCAAGGATATCACTGAACGGCTTCAGGGCATTCTAAAGGGGGAGGGCAAGCAGACAGAGATCGTGGTACATATTGGTACCAATGACATAGGTAGAAAGAGGGACGAGGTCCTGCAAGCAGAATTTAGGGAGCTAGGAAACAGATTAAAATACAGGACCTCAAAAGGTAGTGATCTCTGGATTACATCCACTGCCACGTGCTAGTGAGTATAGAAATAGGAGGTTAGTCTAGATGAATATGTGGCTGGAGAGATGGTGCAGGAGGGAGGGCTTTAGATTTCTGGGACATTGGGACCATTTCTGGGGGCGGTGGGAATTGTGCAAGGTAGACAGCTTGCACCTGAACCGGAATGGGACCAACATCCTTGCAGGGAGGTTTGCTAGTGCTGTTGGGGAGGATTTAAGCTAACTTAGCAGGGGGATGGGGTCCTGAGAGGAGGTTCAGCAGGGGGAGATGCACAGCCAAAATTGGAAGAGAGAGCAAGTGAGTCTGGAAGACATAAAAATTATAGGCCAGTTAAGGCACAAGGGAGTTTGGCAAGGTTGGATGGTATTTATTTTAATGCAAGGAGTCTGACGAGTCAGGCAGATGAGTTCAGGGCACAAATCAACACATGGAAGTATGATGTCATTGCTGTCACAGAGACATGGATGAGAGAGGGGCAGGATTGGCAGCTCAATATTCCAGGATATAGGGTCTTCAGGTGAGACAGGGAAGGAGGTAAAAGAGGAGGGGGTATCACAATATTGATCATGGAATCAATTACAGCAGTAAGGAGGGATGACATTTTAGATGGCTCCTCAAATGAAGTCAAATGGGTGGAACTGAAAAACAAAAAAGGAGCAATCACATTGCTGGGAGTGTACTATAGGCCCCCAAACAGTCAGAGAGAAATAGAAGAGCAGATATGAAGGCAACTTTCAGAGAAGTGTAAAAATAATGGGGTAGTAATAGTGAGGGATTTCAACTTCCCCAACTGGATTACTGGATTAGTCATAGTGTTTAGAGGGAGCGGAATTCTTAAAATGCATTTAGGAGAGCTTTTTAAGCCAGTATGCAGAAGGTCCAACAAGAGAGGGGTTGGTCCTAGACTTAATTTTAGGGAATGAAGCTGGGCAAGTGGTAGAGGTATCAGTGGGGGAGCATTTTGCAGACAGTGATCATAGATTGTTATGGAAAAGGACAAGGATGGGCCAGAAATCAGAGTTCTAAACTGTGGGATGGCCGATTTTAATAAGATCAGATATGATTTGGCCAGAGTGGACTGGGAACAGCTACTTTTAGGTAAATCTGTATCAGAGCAGTGGGACTCATTCAAGAAGGAAATAGGGAGAGTACAGGGCCAACATATTCCAGTAAAGACTAAGGGCGGGACCAACAAATCCAGGGAACCCTGGATGTCGAGGGATATACAGGATTGGATAAAGAGAAAAAGGGAGGCTTATGGCAGATACCGAGGGCTCAAAACAGCGGAAGCCCTAGAGGAATATAGAATGTGTAGGGGGGAACTTAAAAATGAAATTAGGAGAGCCAAAAGGGGGCATGAAAGAAGATTGACAGGTAAAATAAAGGAAAATCCAAAGTTATTTTACAAGTACATTAAGACTAAGAGGATAACTAGGGAAAGAGTAGGGCCCATTAAGGACCATAGTGGTAATTTGTGTGTGGAGCCGGAAGACGTAGGTAGGGTTCTAAATGAATACTTTGTGTCGGTGTTCACAAGTGAGAGGGACGACGTGGGTATGGAAATCAGGCATAAGGACTGTGATATAATTAAAGAAATTAGCATAGAAACAGAGGAGGTTCTAAGTGGTCTGGCAGGCTTAAAAGTAGATAAATCTCCAGGCTCAGATAAAATGTATCCCAGGCTGTTGAGTGAGTCAAGGGAGGAGATAGCAGGGGCGCTGGCAATCATTTTCAATACCTCTCTGGCCACAGGAGAGGTGCCAGAGGACTGGAGGACAGCCAATGTGGTGCTGCTATTCAAGAAGGGAGGAAGGGATAAAGTAGGGAACTACAGGCCAGTCAGTGGTGGGGAAACTATTGGAAGAAATTCTGAGGGACAGAATTAATCTACACTTGGAGAGGCAGGGATTAATCAAGGACAGTCAGCATGGTTTTGTTAAGGGGAGGTCATGTCTGACCAATTTGATTGAATTTTTTGAAGAGGTGTGTAGATGAGGGCAATGCATTTGACGTAGTCTATTTGGACTTCAGCAAGGCTTTTGATAAGGTCCCGCATGGGAGACTGATAACGAAGTTAAGAGCCCTTGGGATCCAAGTCAATTTGGCAAATTGAATCCAGAATTGGCTGAGTGGCAGGAAGCAGAGGGTGATGGTCGAGGGGTGTTTTTGTGACTGGATGCCTGTGCCCAGTGGGGTTCCACAGGGATTGGTGTTGGGTCCCTTGCTGCTTGTGGTAGATTTAAGCTTGAATGTAGGAGGGTTGATCAGTAAGCTCACGGATGACACGAAAATTGGTGGGGTGGTAAATAGTGAGGAGGGTAGCTTTAGATTACAGGAGGATATAGACGGACTGGTCAGATAGGCTGATCAGTGGCAAATGGAATTTAATCTGGATAAGTGTGAGGTGATGCACTTGGGCAGGACAAAGAAGGCACGGGAATACACGATGAATGGTAGGACCCTGGGAAGTACCGAGGATCAGAAGGACCTTGATGTGCATGTCCAGCGGTCCCTTAAGGTAGTGGGACAGGTAGGTAAGGTGGTTAAGAAGGCATATGGGATACTTGCCTTTATTAGCTGAGGCATAGAATATAAGAGCAGGGAGGCTATGCTGAACTGTATAAAATGCCGGTTAGGCCACAGCTAGAGTATTGCGTGCAGTTCTGGAATCCACATTATAGGAAGGATGTGATTGCACTAGAGACAGTGCAGAGGAGATTTACCAGGATGTTGCCTGGGCTGGAGAGTTTTAGTTATGAGGTGAGATTGGATAGACTGGGGTTATTTTCCCTAGAGCAGAGGAGATTGAGGGGGGACATGATTGAGGTGTCTAAAGTTGAGGGGCATAGATAGGGTAGACAGGAAGGAACTTTTTCCCTTGGTGGAGGGATCAGTAACCAGGGGACATAGACTTAAGGTAAGGGGCAGGAGGTTTAGAGGGGATGTGAGGAAGAATTTTTTCACCCAGAGGGTGGTGGGAATCTGGAACTCACTGCCTGAAAGGGTGGTAGAGGCAGAAACCCTCATAACATTTAAGAAGCATTTGCATGTGCATTTGCAATGCCATGGTCTAGTGCTGGAAAATGGGATTAGAATAGGTATTGTTTGACTGGCGCAGACTCGATGGGCCTTCTCTGAACTGCTTCTAATGCATTTCTATCCTTTCTTAAATAAGGAGAACAAGACTGTACACAGTACTTTCAGATTGTGCTCTCACTGACACCCTGTAAACCTGTAGCAAAACATCCCTACTTTTATATTCCATTCCCCTTGCAATAAATGACATTTCATTTGCCTTCCTAATCACTTGCTGTACCTGTATGACAGGGGTCGGTTAGCTCAGTTGGCTGGATGGCTGGTTTGTGATGCGGTGACGCCAACAGCGCGGGTTCAATTCCTGTACTGACTGAGGTCACCCATGAAGGCCCCACCTTCTCAACCTCACCCTTCGCCTGGGGTGTGGTGACCCTCAGGTTAAACTCACCACCAGTCGTCTCTGCCTAGCGAGAGAGCAGCCTATGGTCCTCTGGGACTACGGTGACTTTTGTACTTTTATACTAACTTTTCCTAATTCATGTACCAGGACACCTAGATCTGTTTTTTTACTTCTAAGTTCTGCAACCTGCCTCCGTTTAAATAATATGCTGCTTTTCCATTCTTCCTGCCAAAGTGAACAAGCGCACACTTTCCTATTTGCACACACAAAAAATTGGCATGTTCTGCATAAGAGTCTTATTCAACCCAAAATGTTAACTCTATTTCTCTTTCCACAGATGCTACCAGACTGCTGAGTTGTTTTGCAGCATTTTCTGTTTTCATTTCACGTTTTCTCACATACTCCATTTGCCAAATTTTTGTCCACTCACTTAACCTATGTCCCTTTGCAAACTCCTTATATCCTCTTCACAACTTACTTTCCTACCTATCTTTGTGTCATCAGCAAATTTAGCAACCATACATTTGGTCCCTTCATCCAAATCATTCTTAAATTGTAAATAGCTGAGGCCCTAGCACTGATCCCTGTGGCACTCCACTTATCACATCTTGTTAACCTGAAAAAGACCCATTTATCCCCACACTCTGCTTTCTGTCAGCTAACCAATCCTCTATCCGTACTAATATGTTACCCCCACAGCAAGAGCTCTTATTTTGTGTAATAAGCTTCAATGTGACACCTTGTCAAATGCTTTCTGGAAATCTTAAGTATAGCATATCCACAGATTCCCCTTTACCCATGTTTTCTTGTTACTTCCTCAAATAACTCCCAATAAATTAATCAAACATGATTTCCCATTTACAAAACCACATTGATTCTGCTTGGTTGCATTGAGATTTTCTAAGTGCTCCGCTATAACCTCAATAGATTCCAGCAATTTCCCTACGACAGAAGTTAAGCCAGCTGGCCTGAAGTTTCCTGCTTTCTGTTTCCCTCCTATTTTCCAATCTGATGGGACTTTTCCAGAATATAGGGAATTTTGGAAAATTAAAACCAATGCACCTACTATCTCAGCAGCCACTCCTTCTAAGACCCTAGGATGAAATCCATCAGGACCTGGGGACTTGTCAGCTTTTAGTTCTAATAATTTTCTTTGTACCCTTTCCCTGGTGATTGTAATTGTTTTAAGTTTCTCCCTCCTTTTCACCTCTGATTCACAATTATTTCTGGAACGTTATTTGCATCCTCTACAGTGAAAACAGACACAAAATATCTTGAAATTCATCCGCCATTTCCTTATTTTCCATTACTATTTCCCCATTCTCACTCTTAGAAGACCAACGCTCACTTTACTTTTTTCCTTTTTAAATACTTGTAGAAACTCCTCTCTGTTTTTATATTTCTATCTAGTTTTCTCTTGTACCCTAATTTCTCACTCCTTATTAATCTTTTAGTCATTCTTTGCTGCTCTTTATGTTCTGTCCGTTCCTTGTGGAATTATACGCTTTTTCTTTCAATTTGATACTATCTTTAATTTCCTTAGTTAGCCGCAGATGGTGTCCTTGGCTTAGAATCTTTCTTTCTCACTGGAATGTGTCTTTTCTGTGTCTTCTGAAATATATCCTGAAACGTCTACCACTGCATCTCGACTGACCTATCCCTTAACCTAATTTCCCGGTTCCCAGAACACTCTAATCTGATTTACCCTATGCCAGTTTGCTTGTGGCTCAGTTAGCGATCCAGAGATTATTACCCTTTCAGGTTCTGGTTTTGTGTTTTAATTTGGCCCCTGGCTCCTCATAACTGACTTTGCAGAACTTCTTTCCTATTTCCAATGTTGTTGGTACCTACATGGACCATGACAACCAGATCCTCCCCCTACCACTGCAAGTTTCTCTCCAGCCCAGAGCTGATATCCTGAACCTGGGCACTGGGCAGGCAACACAGCTGTCTGGACTCCTCTCAGTTGCAGAGAACTGTCTCTATCCCCCTGACTATACTGTCCCCAACTACCACTACATTCCTATTAACGCCCCCCCACTTGAATGGCTTCCTGTACAGTGGTGCCACAGTCACTTTGCACATCCACTCTGCGTCCACCACTTTCATCCATGCAGGCCACGAGAACCTCCAGCTTGTTGGACAATTGCAAAGGCCGAGGCTCCTCCTCTTTCTATCTTCCGGGTCCCTTACCTCTCAGTCCACTCTCAGTCACGCCCTCCTGTCCCTGACTACTGACCAGTAAGAAGACCCTATCCTAAGGGGTGTGACTGTCTCCTGGTACAAAGTGTCCTGGTAATTTCCCCCCTCCCTGATGCATTAGTGTCTGCAGCTCAGCCTCCAGCTCAATGACTCTGAGCCAAAGCTCCTCAGCTGCAGACACTCACTGCAGACAGGTTTGCCTTGAATCACCCTGGCGTCCAGGAACTCCCAAATTCTGCAGCTGCAACACATCACCTGCCCTGCCATCTTTATGTATTAATTAATTTTTTCTTCATTAATTTATAATTAATAAACACCGCTACTCCCAATAACCTTTACCGCTGCTAGTAAACCTTACTACAACTAATAAAATCTTACAGTTACTAATAAATTACGAGCTTTGAAGGTAAATGAGCAAAATATTCACCAACAAATCACATATCTGTTTTCCTGTGATGTCACACTTTGATTTCTCTCAGAATGCGGCCGCCAGTGCTCTGGAGCCACAGACTGGACTGGATTGGATAGTTCTCTGGGTGCTGCTGACTGCCTCTGGCCCTCCTTTCGCCTGCTCCTCTGGGTGCTGCTGACTGCCTTCGGGCCCTCCTCTGGCCTGCTCCTCTGGTGGTGATGAGCCAGTGTTTTATATAGCGTAAGAAGGAAATGGGAGAGGTCAAGTTGGCTGGGCATGATTCATCTCCGTTTGTAACCAAAGGTTGTGGGAGAAGCCTTTAAGATTGCAGAACTGTAGGGAAGAGGGACATCCCAATATCTGATGATGGAGCATCCGCAGCCCTCCGGGGTGTGGAATCCTAAAGATTCACAGCACTTGGAGTAAAGAAATGTTTTCTCATCTCAGCCCTAAATGATCATCCCTTTATCCTGAGTCTGTGCCCTGTGTTTTAGATTCCCCAGTCAGCAGAAACAACCTCTGTGTCCAGCCTGTCAAGTCCCTTCAGAATTTTGTCGGTTTCAATGAGATCACCTCTCATACTTCTAAACTCCAGAGAATATAAACCCAATTTACTCAGCTGCCCATCATTGGACAACCCCCTCATCCCAGGTACCAATTTAGTGAACCTTTGCTGTAATGTCTCCAATGTTAAGTATATCCTTTCTTAAAAGTGGAGACCAAAACTGCACACAGTATTCCAGGCGTGGCCTCGCCAAAGCCCTGCACTATTGTAGCAAGACTTTTTTATTCTCGTACTCCAATTCCCTTGCAGTGAAGGACAACGTGCCATTTTCCTTCCTAATTGTTTGCTGTACCTGCATGCTAACTTTGTGTCCCTTGTACGAGCACACCCAAGTCCCTAACATCAATATTTACAAGTTTCATGCCTTTTAAAGAATATTCTGCTTTTCTATTCTTGACCAAGTGAATAACCTCTCACTTCCATTGGTCCACCAACACACCAAATTTGAGTTCTCTTCTTTGTGTTCAAATCCCTCCATGGCCTTATGCGTCCCCTATTTCTGTGACCACCTCCAACCCCATAAGAGTTCCCTCCACTCCTCCAAATCTGACACCTTGAACATCCCTGATTTTCATTACTCTACCATTGGCAACCACCCAAGGCTCTAGAATCCTCTCTACCTCTCTGTCCTCCTTTTAAGATGCTCCTTAAAACCTTCCCCTAATATCTCCTTATGTGTCAATCAAATTTTGACAGATAATGCTCCAGTGATGTAACTTGGGACCTTTTTTGTTAAAGGTACTATATAAAAGCAAGTTGTTGTGTGTTGCCTCGCCGCTCTAAGGAGAATAAGAGGAGATTTGATGGAGGTTTTTAAAATCATGAATAGCTTACGTAGAGTTAAGAAAGAGAATTTGCTTCTAATGGCTCAAGGTTCAATAACCAAAGGACACAGATTTAAGATAATTGGCAAAAGAACCAGAGGGGACAATGGAAAAACTTCTTTACACAACAACAAATGGTTAGGATTTGGAGTACGCAGCATGATAAGCTAATGGAAACAGATTCAATAGCATTCAAAAGGCAGTTGTCTAAAATATTGTAGGGATATGGGGCAAGAGTGGGTGAAGAAGTTAGATACCATTCAAGACAAAGCAACCTTCTTGATCGGCACCCCATTCATCACCATAAACATTCACTCCCTCCACCACTGGCACACAGTGACAGCAGTGCTTACGATATACACTGCTGCAACTTGCTAAGGCTCCTTCAACAGCATCTTTCAAACCCGAGACTGACTACTTAGGAGAATGAGGGCAGCAGACTCATGGGAAATCCACCAGCTGCAAGTTCCCCTCCAAGCCACACATCATCCTGACTTGGAAATATATTTCCGTTCCTTCCCTGTCACTAGGTCAAAATTCCTAAAACTCCTTCCCTAACAGCACTGTGGGTGTAACTAGACCACAAGGACTGCAGCAGTTCAAGGTGGTGGTTCGCCATCATCTGCTCAAGGGCAACAGGAGATGGGCAATAAATGCTTGTCTGGCCAGTGACACCCACATCCCAAGAATGAATAAAAATACGTGGGACTAACTGAATTACTCTTCAAGAGAACTGGAGCATACTTGGAATGGCCGAATGGTGGTGTCCTGTGCTTTATGATTCTGTGATTTACTCCCCAAATGTAATGACCAACAAGCCCCATTCTATGGGGAGAGAGACACAGATAACGTTTCGAGCCCGTATGACTCTTCTAGATCTGAAGAAGAGTCATACGGACTCAATGTTATCTCTGTCTCTCTCTCTCTCTCTCCACGGCTGCCAGACCTGCTGAGTTTTTCCAGCATTTTTTGTTTTCGTTTCAGATTTCCAGCATCCACAGTATTTTGCTTTTATTATATAAGCCTCATTCTGTGCCTACTTATAAGGTTGAATCCTGACTCTTTCAATTTCCACCCAAATGTGCCGTACTTTGAAAGAGTCTAGGCCCACGTTGAATTGTCTTAAAATTAGAGCCACCCCTTTCAGAAACAAAACACTTCTACACACATTTTCTCCTCCTGTCGCCTCTGGTTCTTTGCCAGTCACCTTCAATCTGTGTCCTCTGGATCCTGACCCTCCTGCCACTGTAAATAGTTTCTCCTTTTCTGCTCCATTAAAACACTTCATGATTTTGAACACCTCTTAAATCTCTACATAACCTTCACTGCTTTAAATAATAATGAATTTACAAACACAATAAGTAAAGATTTGTAAATAAAATAAAATTTACAATCCTATGCACTACAAACTCTGCTGGCAAGTGACTCTCTGTGAATATTAAACCGGTGATTCGATGGTGGAAACAGCAAATGTAAACTGCTGTATCTTTGCTTGGGCGGTTTATAGGATTAACTAAACCACTCAATTGGATTACTGCCTTGTAATTCACCGAGCTATCTATTGTCCTCTGCGTAATGACATTTTGATTAATGCGCCTCTCTGCCTGCCTGTTTGCAAATATTTACATACCCTGTGGCATATCTAAAATCTCGCAGAGGACTGGAGAACAAAGGTTCACACTTGCCTTCACCCCCCCCTCTCCCCTCCCGCCCTTTCTCATAAGCTCCTTATTTAAGGTGAGCTGACTGGGGAGAGGCAGAGGTAAGTTGATCAAGGTCGTATCTGAATGATCTCGTAGCGGGCTGGCACTGGCAGACAGCCGGGCACTCCCTGGCGGATGACATGCTGCATGTTATTTAAGGTGAAATTTACTTTCGTAGAGTTGGGGGTCGATCGTATGTATAAGAGGAATGTAGAAAGGGCGAAATTTATTTTAGCTGGCAGGGGTGTGCGAAATAAACAAGTAGCTGTTTCCTTAAGTTATCGCCCAGATGTATTCTGCAGCTGTCTGTTTTCATTCATTTAAGATGTTTATTGAAATGGGGGTCGCAGACTTGAAGTTAATACAGGAAGCGCACTGATGTCATTTTCAAGAAGTTACGTTGGATCGTGGGAGTGCCCTCCTGCTCCTCGATCAAACCCAGAATGAACCAAACCTTTAAGATTCAGAAAATGCTGGAAAAACTCAGCAGGTCTAAGAGCACCTGTGGAGATAGACAGTGTTAATGTTTTGAGTCTGTATGACACACTTTCATAGCTCTGAAGAAATCATATGGACTTGAAACGTTAACTCTGTTTCTCTCTCCACAGATGCCGCTAGACCTGCTGAGTTTTTCCAGCATTTCCTGTTTCTGTTTTAAGATTTCCAGCATCCGCAATATTTTTTGCTTTCATCCAAGTATCATTTCATGTCTGGCTCTGTTGTAAACTAATGGATAGAGATTAATTGCTGTAATGAATCAACAATTCCATCATTATTGTATAATGTGACCGCCTGGATGTAAAGTCCAAAGACATAGTGAAACAATGGGAATTTGCATTCAAAGAGGAAAATATGTATAAAGGAGTGAAGGCAGTGTGTAAGGGTAGGCATTCTAAGATCTAACAAGTGTGAAAAGCCTTCAGTATCTAAGCCTCAAGCTGCTGTCTACAAAGAACTGAAGTTAGGAAAACTCACTTTTTGAATTCGACTGTTTCAGGATATTGTGTGTTACTTTGCCTGGGTCTTTTAAAATCTGTGTCTTACTGTTGCCTTAACAAAGGTGTAACTGGGGTTTAGATTAATTAGGGGAGTTAGAAGTTATCATAGTAATTTGTAGATCTATGTGTGTACATAAAATCATTTCTTCTATTAATAAAGGATTAATTTAGTTTTGTAAGAAACCTATAAGACTCAGTGGTCTTATTACTACTGAATTCAAGACATGCATCTCGAAATTTATACAAATGGCAAAACAGTTGTGGCAGTTGTTTCATGTTTCTGTTTGGGATTTGAGCAGCTCAGCATTTACCATTGACTGTGCCGTAACAAAGCTAGGGGCTCTGTGCGGGGTATATTTGAGATTCCTTGATTGGGTTGGAGTTGGTGAATCTTAGGGCTATGAGTACTAGAAGCACTTTGAATTCAGGAGTTGGGGTGAAGTTTTTTTTGAAGTGGTGAGACTGCAATATGGCCTTGGCAGGTGCTAAGACTTGTCTGGGAGTTAAAGTATTAACTTTGGCTGGTTTGCAAAAGGTAACTTAAGTAAATGGTATTGGTGGATAAGTTACAATTGGGATTACCTGCAGGGGCAAAGAAATCAGACATAATTGAAGGTGTAGCACAGCATTTGAAATTGGAAGGAATACCTGAGAGACCAAGTCCTCCAAGGTGGGGTAGGTCATTGGAATGGGCTCAAATTCAGTTGCAAATGAAAAAATTGGAACTAGAGGCAACAGAAAAAGAAAAGAGAAAGGGAATTCCAAAGGGATCAGGCAGAAAGGCAGAAGAGAGAGAGAGAGAAAGAAAACAAGAAAGGGAATTGGAAATGGCGAGGCTAGAAAAGAGGAGTGAGAAAAAAAGAGATAGAATTCCAGTTTAAAATACAGGCATTTGAAAAAAGAGACACCAGAAGGTGAGGAAGGACTTATTTCCAGATCAGAACCCAGTGGGGAGATGTTTAAATTTGTACAAGCTCTTCCAAAGTTTGAGGAAAGAGATGCTGAAGCATTAGACCATAAATGTAGGAGCAGAAGTAGGCCATTCGGCCCATCGAGTCTGCTCTGCCATTCAATGAGATCATGGCTGATCTGATAATCCTCAACTCCACTTTCCTGCCTTTTCCCCATAACCCTTGATTTCTTTACTGATTAAAAATCTGTCTTGAATATACAATATACTTAATGACCCAGTTTCTACAGCCCTCTGCGGTAAAGAGTTCCATAGATTAACTACCCCCTGAGAGAAGAAATTCCTCCTCATCTCTGTTTTAAGTGGGTGACCCCTTACTCTGAGATTATGCCCTCTGGTCCTAGACTCTCCCACAAGGTGAAACAACCTCTCAGCATCTACCCTGTCAAGCCCCCTAAGAATCTCATATGTTTTAATAAGGTCACCTCTCATTCTTCTAATGAGTACAGGCCCAATCTACTCAACCTCTCCTCATAAGAAAATCCCTCTTTACCCGGAATCAAACTGGTGAACCTTCCTTGGACTGCCTCCAATGCCAGTGTATCTTTCCTTAGATAAGGGGACCAAAACTGTTCACAGTATTCTAGGTGTGGTCTAACTAGTGCCTTGTACAGTTTTAGCAAGACTTCTGTATTTTTATACTCCATTCCTTTTGAAATAAAGGCCAACATTCCATTTGCCTTCCCTATTACCTGCTGAACGTTCATGTTAGCTTTTTGTGATTCATGCACAAGGACTCCCAAATCCCTCTGTGCTGCAGCTTTCTGCAGTCTTTCTCCATTTAAATAATATTCAGCTTCTCTATTCTTCCTGCCACAGTGCATAATCTCACATTTTCCCACATTATATTCCATCTGTCACTTTTGCCCACTCACTTAACCTGTCTATATCCCTCTGTAGACTCCTTTATTTCATTTGAGAAGATAGCTAAACAGATGAAATGGCCACGGGAAAACTGGGCATTGTTGTTGCAACTTCGGTTAGTGGGTAGAGCACATGAGCTTTATGCTCCACTGTCAGAAGAAATGTCGGTGAACTATGATGTGGTAAAAAAAGGCTATTTTGAGTGCATGTGAGTTGGTTCCTGAAGCATACAGGCAGAAATTTAGGAAAATGAGAAAACAGCCTGGGCAAACTTATATTGAGTTTGGAAGTGTAAAACAAAGTAATTTTGACCGGTGGGCACAGGCATTAAAGATAGAGACAACATATGCAGCTCTTAGGGAGGTAATTCTTTTGGAAGAATTTAAAGATTTGATTCCTTTGGTAGTGAGAACTCATGTGGAGGAACAGAGGGTTGAAATGGTAAGACAAGCAGTAGAGATAGCTGATGGTTGAGTTAGTTCATTGAGCTTAACCTTTTTGTCATCACCCTTTTAAATCAGTGATAGGTAAAGAAGTGGGAATGTGTTCACAGTTTACTCAAGAGAATTCTGAGGTGTAGGTTGCAGAAATGTTTAAAGACTTTGTATGTGAAGGGGAAAGTCTTCCCATGTGTACCGGGTAGAGTAGGTAAAGATCTTAAAATTTTAAGAGACACAGGGGTGAGTCAATCTTTAATGTTGTGGGATAGAGATATTTGTTGTTCACAGGGAGTATTGCAGGAACAGGTGATAATAAATGGAGTTCATGGAGATGCGAAACTTATTCCATTGTGGAAGGTAAATTTAAAGAGTAAGTGGAAAACAGGTGAGGTGATTGTTGGAGTAGTGGAAAAATTGCCCATTGCAGGGGTTCAGTTTATTCTGGGTAATGATATAGTTGAATCACAGATGTGATGCCTATGGTAGTTGAGCAGCCTGTAGAAGTGTTTTCAACAGAAGTGTTGCAGAGAGAGTATCCTGGACTGTTTCCAGATTGTGTGATAATGAGATCACAGGCTCATAGGTTGAAACAAGAAGAGCAGGAAGCTCAGAGGCAGAGGGAAGGTGTGGAAGTCCAATTAGCTGACACTGTGTTTGATAAAGGCAAAATACTGCAGATGCTGGAAATCTGAAACTAAAACAAAAACAAAAAATGCTGGAAAAACTCCGCAGGTCTGACCGCATCTGTGGAGAGAAAGACAGAGTTAACGTTTCGAGTCTGTATGACAGACTCTGAAGAAGAGTCATACGGACTCAAAACGTTAACTCTGTCTTTCTCTCCACAGATGCTGTCAGACCTGCTGAGTTTTTCCAGCATGTTTTGTTTTTGTTGTGACCGTGTTTGATAACATTGTTCAGGAGGAAAGAACAAAGGTCAATGCAGCTGACATGTTTAACTCGATGTGTAGTGGAGCTACAGAAAAAGGATTTGCAAATCAAACAGTTATATCAGGCAGCTTACTCAGAAACAGGCAAAATGTGTTCCAGAATGTTATTACCTTAAGGGTAATGTCTTAATGAGAAAATGGAGGCCTTATTATGCTTCAGCAAATGAAAGCTGGAGGGAGGTGTGTCAGATTTCTATTCCATTTGGCTATAGAAATGCGATTGAGGATAGGTCATGAAATTCCGGTGGGGGGACATTTAGGAATTAGAAAGATACAGGCGAAGAGACAAAAACATTTTATTTGGCCTGGAATGCGTAGGGACGTTGGCGAATTCTGCAGAACATGTCACACGTGTCAGGTGATAGGGAAACCACCAGCAGTGATTAAGCCGGCACCTTTAATTCCCATTCCCGCATTTGAAGAACCTTTTACTAGGGTCACGATTGGTTGCATAGGACCCCTTCCTAAGACAAAGCGGAAATCAGTACCTATTGACAATAATGGATGTGTCTACCAGGGTTTCCTGAAGCAGTGGACTGCAGCGGTTCAAGAAGACAGCTCACCATCGCCTTCTCAAGGGCAACTAGGGATGGGCAATAAATGCTGGCCCAGCCAGCGACGCCCACATTCCCTGAATGAATAATAATCGGCTGTGACATGAATTATTTTTTAAGGAAGTGATGAACAGTTTGGGGATAAAACAATTTAAGTCAATAGCTTATCATCCTGAGTCCCAAGGGGCTTTGGAAAAATGGCATCGAACTCTAAAAACAATGATGAGAGTGTACGGTCAGGATTATTCACAGGATTGGGATAGGGGAATTCCATTCTTGTTATTTGCTATTAGGGGTGCTCCTAATGCATCGACTGGTTTTAGTCCTTTTGAACTAGTTTATGGTCATAAGGTAAGGGGACCATTGAAATTGATTCATGAGAAATTGGTGGGTCGTAATTCAGAAACTACTCTCCTGGATTAAGTATCAAACTTCAGAGAGAGATTGGGTAGGGCATGTGAGTTGGCTAGGGAACATAAAATATATCAGAGCAAGTGATCAAAGTGAAGGCAGACAGAAAAGCTATAGCCTGTAGTCCGCTGGGGAGAGAGTGCTAGCTCTGTTAACAGTACTGGGTGATTCATTAAAGGCAAGGTTTAATCCAATCCTGGGCCTTCCAGGATTGAAAAGAAACCAAGTGAAGTAAATTATTTAATAAATACTCCAGATAGAAGGAAGAAAGCAGAGGTTGTCATATAAATATGCTTAAAAAGTACTTTGACAAGGAAGAGGATCAAAAGGAGGTATTAGTGATGGTAGGTAATGAGAAAGGTAGGAATGCAGGATTCTGAAATTGATTTTCCTCTAATCAAATTAGTTAATGAGGGGGTACTTGGAAAATTTAAATGTAATATTGAGTTATCTTCCAGACAAGCGTCCAAGTGATTTGGAGAAGCAGTCACACAAATCTATTTGTGGAAGTAAGTTGGGGAGGGCAAATTTAGCTGTACATGATGTCTGTAGAAGCTTCATCTTCGCTAAGGCAACATCCTTATAGATTAAACATGGCAAAAGTTATCACGAGTACAGAAAAAAATCAAACTCATGCTTCAAAATGATATCATTGAGTCTAGTTGCAGTAACTGGAGTTCGCCCATTATGTTGGTACCGAAACCGGATGGAACACAAAGACTGTGTGTGGGCTATCGAAAGGTGAATGCGGTGACAAAAGTGGATTTGTATCCTATACCAAGATTGGAAGATTGTCACAATGAAAATTAGTCACAAAGATTGACTTGCTAAGAGGATATTGGCAGGTACCATTGTCGGAGAGAGCAAAGGAGATATTGGCTTTTGTGATGCCAGATGGACTATATCAGTTTTTTTTTAAAATGCGCCTGCAACGTTTCAAAGACTGACAAACCAAGTAACTGCAGGCCTGAGCGATTGTGCTGTCTATATTGATGACTTGATAGTTTTCAGTCAGACATGGGAGGAGCATTTACAACATCTGGAAGAATTATTTACTCGATTACAAGAAGCGAGTTTGGTGGTGAACTTGGCTAAAAGTGAATTTGCAAAAGTGTAAGTTATGTATTCAGGCCATAAACATTGGACATGGTATGGTAGCTTCAAAAGTCGTGAAATTCAAGGCTATCGTGGATTTCCCCATGCCTACAACAAAATGAGAAGTTTTGAGATTTCTAGGCATGAGTGCATTTCATTGGAAATTTGTACCAAATTTTAGCAGTGTGGTTGCTCCATTGACTGAACTATTTAAAAAAAAACAAGACATTTCAATGGACGCACGAGAGTCAGAAGGCATTTGACAGTTTGAAAACTATTAACGACGACATCAGTTTTGGTAAGTTGGCCTTTGATGCAAGTGATATAGGCATTGGGGCCATACAGTTACAAAAAGATGACACTGGAATTGAAATCCGGTAGGGTATTTTTCACGGAAGTTGAATGTACAACAGAGAAGATATTCAACCATTGAAAAGGAAACTTTGAGGTTGGTGTTAGCGTTGCAGTATTTTGAAATTTACGTTGCAAACAATTTGAAATAATTGTTTATACAGACCACAATCCTTTAAAGTTTCTGGACAAACTTGTAGAGACAAGTGCAAGGCTATTCAAATGGAGTTTATTACTGCAACCATTTAATCTACAGATTATACATGTAACGGGACGAGAAAATCTGATTGCAGATGCGTTGTCAAGAGTTGAAGCTTGAAGGGAAAATTGGACATTTAAAAACCTGGACACTGGACTTGAATGATTTCTGTTGATACCAAGGATTTGTGTATATATTGTTATGTTAATGCATGCATCTGATAGTGTAATAGTGTATAGTTTAGGAGGTAATGTAAGATGGGTTCAGAAAATGAAGCCGTGTGTGTGTGTCATCTTTGAATTAAAGGCAGCTGGGCTGAAGGCTTTGATGTAACATGATGAGCTAGGTTTGAAATGTTAAGTAGGTAAACATAGGTGTAAAGGGAGCATTTGCATTTCTAAAACCAGACTAGATTGCTTTCAAAAGAGGGGTGAAATATTACACTTAACCAGGAGAAGTTAAGACACAGTGTGTTTATTTTTCCCAAAGATTACTGATAAAATTGGTACAATGATAGATTTTTATTAATAGGGAGGTGAAGTCCAAAGACATAGTGAAACAATGGGAATTTGCATTCAAAGGGTGGGGGGGAAATATGTATAATGGAGTGAAGGTTGGGAAATTGTTGGAATCCATTATTAAGGAAGTAGTAATGGGGCATTTGGAAAGTCAAAATGCAATCCACCAGAGTCAGCATGGTTTTATGAAGAGTAAATCGTGTTTGACTAATTTGCTAGTGTTCTTTGAAGATATGACAAGCAAAGTGGATAATGGGGATCCTGTAGATGTAGTATATATGGACTTCCAGAAGGCCTTTGATAAGGTGCCGCACAAAAGATTAATACACAAGATAAGATCATATAATATAATATATTACATATTAGCTTGGATAGAGGATTGGCTAACCACAGAAAGCAGAGAGTTGGGATAAATGGGTCTTTTTCTGGATGGCAAGCTGTAACTAGTGGGGTGCCACAGGGTTCGGTCCTTGGGCTCTGACTATTTACAATCTATATTAATGACTTGGATTCAGGGATAGAAGGTACTATAGCTAAATTTGCAGCTGACACCAAAATAGGTGGGAAAGTAAGTTTCAACAAAGAAATTAGAAATTTACAAATGAGTATGGACAGGTTAGGTGAATGGGCCAAAATTTGGCAGATGGAGTTTAAAGTGGATAAGTGTGAGGTTATCCATTTTGGTTAGAAGAAAAAGGTGACTTATTATTTAAATGGAGAGAAACTTCAGAATGCTTCAGCGCAGAGGGATCTGGGTGTCCTCGTGCATGAATCACTGAAAGCTAGTATGCAGGTACAGCAGGTAATAAGGAGGCAATTCAGCCCCTCAAGCCTGCCCCCCCATTCATTACGATCATGGCTGATCTCATTTCGGCCTCAACTCCAATTTCCCGCCCTCTCCCCATAACCCATTACTAATTAAAAATCTGTCTATCTCTTCCTTAAATTTATTCAGCGTCCCGGCATCCACTGCACTCTTAGGTAGTGAATTCCACAGATTCACGACCCTTTGAGAAAAGTAATACCGCCTCATCTTTGATTTAAATCTACCACCCCTTAGTCTAAAACTATGGCCTCTCATTCTAGAATGCCCCACAAGGGGAAACATCTGCTCCACGTCTACTATGTCAATCCCCTTTAGCATCTTATATACCTCAATTAGATCTCCTCTCATCCTTCTAAACTCTAGCAAGTATAGGCCTAAACTGCTCAATCTCTCCTCATAAGACAAGCCCCGCATCTCTGGAATCAATCCAGTGAACCTCCTCTGAACCGCCTCCAGTGTAACTACATCCTTCCTCAAGTAGGGGGACCAAAACTGTGCACAGTACTCCAGGTCGGTCTCACCAATGCCTTGTACAGTTGCAACAACACTTCCCTATTTTTATACTCTATTCCTTTAGCAATAAATGCCAAAATTATTGGCAGGGTTGCTAGGGTTAGTAATAGAAGCACAAATTATGTCAAGACAAAATTAGATAGATGGATAAAAGAACATGAGTTGAAGGGGCTATGGGACAAGGTGGGTAAATGTGAATGGGACATGCAAGGAGGGTAAGCACCAACACGGATTGGCCGAATGGCCAGTTTCTATTCTGTAATTGACATGTAAAAGTTTTGTTACAGATATATTGAAATACCACCTACCGTACTTACACTTTCTTAGTGAGGTGACATTACACCTGGGTGCCATTATTCTCACAATTAAGAAAGGTTGATAGGGGTCAGTTGTGACTCAGTGGGTAGCACTCTCGCCTCACATAAGGCTGTAGAATCAAACACCACTCCAGAGACTTGACTTTGCGTTGCAGTAGTGAGGGAGTGCTGCACTGTTGGAGGTTCCATCTATCAGTTGAGATGTTAAACTGAGGTCCCAACTGCCCACACGGATAGATGTGAAGGAACCCGAAGAGCAGAGAAGTTCTCCAAAATGTCAATATTTATCCCACATTCAGCGTCGTGAAAAGAGAATATCTAGTCATTATCACATTGCTAGTTACGGGAGATTTCTGTCTGCAAATTTACTGCTGCACTTACGTTGTACAACAGTGCCTACACTGCAAAAAAAAAATACTTAATTGGCTATAAAGCTCTTCGGGAAGTGAGGCGGTTATAAAAACACAAGTCTTTTTGTCTTTTTTTTGTTAGGCTCTTTACCCGACATGAATTGAATTCTGATGTCTCAACAATTTTTGTTGACTCTATTTCCAAAAAAAATTCTCGGAATGAAAGACGGAGAATTTTCATTTATACAGTACCTTAGCCCATCATGAATTATAGATGACTTTGAAATGCAGTGATTCTTAACATAAGCAAATATGCTCAGCTGTATTAGATGACTGACTGGTTAATGTGTTTTTCTGGTATTTGTAGAGCAGTATTGGCCCGCTTTTCAAACCGGGTACTACCTGAGGCGACAGAGATCCCGTTCATAGCATCGTGCAGCGCAGAAGGCCATTCGACCCCTCATGCCTATTCTAGCTCTGTGAAGCAACTAACCAGTTCGTCTCATTCCCCCGCTCTTTCCCCGTAGCCCTGCTAGCTTTTTCTTCTCGTGTTGATCTAATTTCCTTCTGCAAGTTACTATTAAATCTGCTTCCACCGCAATTTCAGGAAGTGCATTCCAAACACCAACATAACGCAAATGGAGTAGTTTTTGGATCGCTCACTTTGTTTTGATTGTTACATAGGAACTGGAACGGGCCAGTCAAGTCCTTGGAGCCTGTTCTGCCCCTTCAGTTAGATCATGCCTGATCAATATCTTAACTCCACCCATCTGCTTTGGCTCCATATCCTTGGCTGGCAAAAATCTATCCGTCTTGGATTTAGGAGTATAAATTGAGCTAGCGATCGCTCCTTTTTGTGGGACAGAGTTCCAGACTTCTGCCATTCCATTCCATGAAGTGCTTTCTAACCTCTCTGCTGTTGGGGATCAAACAGGCAAGGTTTATAGAGAGTGGAATGGATGTATTTGTCAAACATGAAAACTTTGAATATTTGAGAAGTCCCAGATGGCCCTGGGGACAGTTTAACTGCTGTCTTTATTATAGTGAGGGATTTCAGTTTTAGGAATTGGAATTTTTTTTGAGTAGAATTGTACCTGGTCCTACAATTCATCACATCCCAGCACGGGGTTAGATACAGAGTAAAGCTCCCTCTACACTGTCCCCATCAAACACTCCCAGGGCAGGTACAGCACAGGGTTAGATACAGAGTAAAGCTCCCTCTACACTGTCCCCATCAAACACTCCCAGGACAGGTACGGCACGGGGTTAGATACAGAGTAAAGCTCCCTCTACACCGTCCCCATCAAACACTCCCAGGACAGGTACAGCACGGGGTTAGATACAGAGTAAAGCTCCCTCTACACCGTCCCCATCAAACACTCCCAGGACAGGTACAGCACGGGGTTAGATACAGAGTAAAGCTCCCTCTACACTGTCCCCATCAAACACTCCCAGGACAAATACAACACAGGGTTAGATACAGAGTAAAGCTCCCTCTACACTAACTCATTAAGAACTTCTAAAGTACTTTAATTAGGACCTCAAGGGCATTTGTTTAAAAATTTGTATTTGTCAAATCAGCCATTGTTGGGGTTTGACTGACTGGAATTGAAATTTTCAGTTTAATTGCGAGCTTGATCTCTGTGCAGCAACTTTGCACTATGGTCTTGTACTAGATTCAGTACTAGATTGAGATTGCCTCCAGTGTATTTCACATAGGATCTTTATAGCTATTTCTTCAAAGTGAGGAGCAAATCTCTGACATTGAAATATTGAACAGGATTCAGCCCCTCGAGCCCATTCCACCATTCAATTAGATCATGGCTGATCAGCGGAACTCCATTTTCTTGCCTTAGTCTCATATCCCTTGACACCCTTGTCCGAAAAAGAATTGTCAATCTCAGTCTTGAAAGCTCCAATTATTTCCAGTATCTACAGCCTTTTGTGGAGAGGGGAGTTCGATAACTCGTTGTGTGGAAAAAGTGCATCCTGAGTTTACTCTTAATTGGCCTGGCGCTAATTTTTAAGATTATGTTGTGTCTTGGAATGATTTACTGTGTGAAGTACACCGAACAATAACTTATAATTGTACAAGTACGGTGTCTCAAATCTGGCTGTCTGAAAACCAGACGCTTTTATAAGCTGCTATGCATCAATTTTAATTGCTATTAAATGAGCAAAATAACTTAACAGGACAATTTGGCCAGGTGCTGCATTGGTGCGCTGGACTAGTCATCGGCTCTGCACGCCGGTCTTTTCCTGTGTTCCTGATGATCCTTTACCACACCTGACCCAGCTTGGCCTGATTTCTTCCCCCTCCTTTTCACCCCACCACCCCACCTACCCGTCAAACCGACCAGGCCCATCAGCCTTACCATATTATTCGTAAAAAAAAAAAAGCCATTTCTTCACTCATGTATTCATTTTACAAATTTTAATAAAAAGAAACTTATTCTCTTGATTTTTTTTTTGTGTGTCCCCTATTAATTAAATTAAGATTCCAATTTTGTTTTCCGAAAACCGGCATGACCTGGAATCCGGCACGGACTCGGTCTCGAGATTGCCGGTTTTGAGACACTGTACCCAACGTATTGGGTTTGGATCATCTAAGTAGTGGTAGCCAATGTTGATGAAGTAAGGAAAGCCTTCACAACATTAAGACATACAAGCTTGGGTAAGAACAACAAACCGTGTAGTCTCATGACTAAGACGTTGTACGATGAGCCTCCTCAGGTTGTGCTATCAGCGTAACAATTATCTTGCTCTGCTTCCTGTAAGCTGGTGGTTACAACGCCCTAAAACATGCCTGTGCGTTTGAACCACACCTTGGAAAGGGATCTATGAAACAAATTGGCTTTTCTACGAGATTTACCAGAATGATAGCAGAGATGAGGGACTTTAGTTTTGTTGTGAGGAAGGAGAAGCTGGGTTGCTCTCCTTAGAGCAGGGATTGTTAAGGTGAGATTTAACAGAGGTGTTCAAAATTGTGAAGGATTTTGATAGAGTAGAGTAGGGAGAAGTTTTTTCCACCATCAGAATGCTTGATAACCAGAGGGCACACGTTTACGATAGATGGCAAAGCACTTGGTAACTTAAATCAGTGCTTCCCAAACTTTTTCCCCACTTCATGTATCACCCCAAGTTTTTACACTGGGGCCTACAAGTGCTGTTGTGGATGGGGGTGTGGGGGGGTGGGGCGGGTGCGGAGGTGCAGGTGGGAGGTTTCAGCTGTTGAGGAGCAGGGTGGGAGGCTTCATGTGTTGAGCGAGGAGTCGGGTTAGAGGAACAACAACTGAGCATGGTGGGGGTAGGCAGTTGATGAAAAGGCAGGGTTCTTACAAAAAAAAGCAAACACCTTATCACAGGCGTTTTTTGCAGCAGGAGCATTCGTGCTTCAGAGAACAGTCCATTGGGATGCGTACACCAACAAAAAAAAAGGGTCTGGTAGCTTCAGAAGTCATTCTAAGCTCCACGACAGCTGTTGCTGCTTCAGGGCTAATGACCCCAAAATCTTGTGTGGTTGCGACCCACAGTTTGGAATATCCTTGCTTAAATATTTAAAGGGGATAAATTTACAGGGTCATGGGGAAAGAGCAGGGGTGTGTCATTAATTTGGATAGCTCTTTCAAGGAGCCAGCAGAGGCACAATGGGCCTCCAGTGTTGTAAGATTCTATGTCCCCAGTGGATTCTTCCACCAGTGGGAGTTGCTTCCCTCTATCTATCTGGTTAGACATATTCATATTCATCATGTAACCTCCACTCCAACTGCTCCATCACCATGCTCCAACCCCATCCTCCCAACATTGGTCACTCAACAAATTTATTCTTGAAACGCACGGACATGAACTAATTGTAAAGTGGACACTATTGTACTCGATTAGATGATTCTTGACCACTAAACAGCCAATTTCCCCACCTCCAATATGTTTACAGCTATTAAAATAAAGTACTCAAAGAAAATAAAAGCAGACTGTACAATTTTTTTTAATGCGCTTATGAGTTTGCTCCTGGGTGTTATTTGCACCACTGTCTTGGAGATTAATCTTTTTGACCTTCAATCCTGGAGGAGAGGTAGCCACCCTATGGTGGCTGCTGGGGATGAAGGGGGATGGGGGGGGTGGGTGGGAATCCCAGAGGGATTGGCTGTATAAAGTTGACGAGCAGGACAAAACGTTGAGTGGTCAAAGAAGGATTTGGTAATCTTACCAATCCTATGATGAGATTAATAGGACTGCTGAAAAAAGAGAGACGTTGATGCTTTTCATCTTGAACTCATCAGAATACTTGCAAGAATACCAAAATACAGGTAAAGCAGCAATTTATACTACATGCAGAGAGTGCTGATTGGTTGGCAAGTAGACTCTGGTAGAGTTGTTGCTGTGGACAAATGCACCAGTGATGGTGACTGACGGTTAACTGCTAAGTATTGTTTGAAATTTAAACCAGGCAGCTTGACCCTGATTGGCCAATGCATTGCCCTGAGGAATGGGTCAGCGAATGGCTGTCACATTTTCTTTAGCTGAAATAGGCGGATGTGTATACATGTTCTTTCCGTCTGCAAAGAACAGGGCCCTGTGTATTCACAGGCAAATGCACCACACTGCAAGCCTGACTAACAATCTTAAATTGGTTGTCAGTGTAATGCTTAGCACACTGAAAATTATTCAGCTAATGCTGTCCAATCACAGAATCGCATCTAATGTTGGACATTGTTTTTTTAGTTTTGCAAGTATGGGCTGGTTGGGTACGGTCTATACCTTGCTCTTTGTGACCAGTGGCTGGGACATGCTGTTTGATATTATCTGCCAGTCTTTGGCCTATATACCTAGCATCACACTGGCACTGAAATTCATATACCACGTTACACATTTGTGTGATAGGCAGAATGTCTTTTTGGCTTGACAGCAGCATCCTTTTAGTGGCGAATACCACTTGTGTTGCTGCTGCATAGTAGCAGCGTGAAACAGCTAGCTTTACCTGTTGTTCAAATTTTTGATATACCTTGCCCTTCCAGGGTAATCTAATCTAATCTAATCTAAGTGCCTTGATAAGTGCAAGATGAAAAGCTTCAACATATCTTTTTTTCCCCCCAGCAATACTCAAGTTCTGTATGACCAAATGACTAATAATAAGAAGAATGAGAGTGGGTCTCATTGAAATGTATAAAATTCTGATGGGGCTGGACAGACTGGATGCAGGGATGATGTTTCCTCTGGCTGGGGGGGTCTAGAACAAAGGGGTTACAGTCTCAGGATATGGGGTAGGCCATTTAGGACTGAGATGAGGAGAAACTTCTTAACTCAGAGGGTGGTGAACCTGTGGAATTCTCTACCACAGAGGCTGTGGAAGCCAAGTCACTAAATATATTTAAGAAGGAAATAGATTTAGAGGCTCTAACGGTGCTGAGGGGTATGGGGAGAGAGTGGGAGTATGGTGTTGAGGTAGAGGATCAGCTGTGGTCATATTGAATGGCGGAGTCATAAAAATAAAAATCATAAAACAAAATCGAAGAGCTGAAGGACCTACTCCAGCTCCTATCTTCTATGTTTAACCCAGAGCCAATGGTAACCTGTGTTGTGTCATTGTGTGGAGAATGCAAATGGACTAAGTATTTGCAGTCTGGCCCTCGGTAGTAATCTGCTTGCAGAGAGATAAGGATTTTAAACTGCTGTCTTTCAGTAATGATTGCAATAAATTTCACGTGATTGTAGCCATTTCAATTTAATTTGATTTCTTTCACTAATTTATCAGGCGGGTGCGAACCATCAGATTGCAATGGCTTCTCGTTGTGTGCTGACGGTTCTAAGCTGTGGGCCCATAAATGTCTGACTGCTGCACACACAGTAAATCCCATCCTTGCATCTCCCCCCTGGCCTGTGTTGCAAATTTTAAAATTGTTTATCTATTCGCGGGACGCTGGCATTTGTCGCGTGGGTCAGCATTTGTAACCCATCCCTAATCACCCTTGAGAAAGTGGTGGTGAGCTGCTGCCTTGAACGGCTGCAGTCCTTGCGGAGAAGGTACGCTCATGGTGCTGCTGGGGAGGGAGTTCCAGAATTTCGACCCAGCGACGATGAAGGAACGGCCGATTATGTGTTCAAATCATGATGGTGTGTGGCTTGGAGGGAAACCTGGTGGTGTTCCAGCCCACCTGTTGCCCTTCTACTTCTTTGTTGGTAGACGTTACAGGTTTGGAAGGGCCTGTTGAAGGAGCCTTAGTGAGTTTCTGCAGTGTATCTTGCCTATAGGGGTGGGCCATTCACACATCGACAAAATCAGTCGCAGGCCACACACACACACACACACACACACACACAAATCAGTTTGGCTGGAGATTTAGTACATCAAACTGCATTGTCAACTTGTAATCTGCTGATTTGAGCTCTTCCCACAGAACAGCAACCATAGTCAAAGATCTTGTTTCTCAGCATTCCTGGTGGTGTTCTTTTGTTTAAATTAGATGGCAGGTTTCCCAACCCAAAAGTCTAACACTGTCCTAAAGTTCACCTGGGACTTAATTGTTTTCACGCGCCATTGTGGTCAGTAACAGAGACGAATGAGCGACTATGCTGTCATGATGAGCTTGTACAGATCTCACTAAAAATAGAGACTCTTTTTTTTTTGTTGTCTCACTCATTTCGGCAATAGAAAAATCTGGTACTGTATTCAGACTCTGCACAAAACGTCGGAGCTAGTTTTAAATTTTAGAAATCTTGCTGCGGACCAGAGTCGGCCAGGGGTTTTGGGTTTCCCACCCCTATTGTAGGTGGGACACACCGCTGCAACTGTGCATCGGTAGTGGAGGGAGTGAATGCTTAATGTGATGTGCCAATCAAACGGGCTGCTTTGTCCTGGGTGGTTTTGAGCTTCTCGAGTGTTGTGGGAGCTGCAGTCGCCCAGACAAGCGGAGAGTGTTCCGTCACACTCCTGACCTGTGCCTTGTGGACAGGTTTTCAGGAGTCAGGAGGAGGTGAGTTACTCACCATAGAATGCCCAGCCTCTGACCTGCTCTTGTAAACAAAGCGTTTGTGTGGCTGACCCAGTTGCATTTCCAGTCAATGGCGATGGTGGGATTTGATGTGGGTGATACTGTTGAGTATCAAGTGGAGGCGGTTAGGCTGACAGGGAACGAGTAGAGAAAAGGGGGACTAATTTTGATAACTCTTTTTGAAAGAGCCTTGACTTCTGTACTCATATGCTGGGGTTCGCCATCACTGAGGATGGGACTGTTTATGTCATTGCAAAAGCACCACCACAAGGCCCCACACGGAAAGCACTTTGGGATGTTTTACTCGGTTATAGGCATTATGGAAATGCAGGCTGTTGATGATGGGTTGAATGGTTGCCTTCAGCCCTGTACGATACAGTGACACCGCTCACTCGTAGGAAAATGGCCAGTTGTCAATTCATGGAAGCTCATTTGGGGGGGAGGGGGGAACTTGTGTTGCTAAATTAAAGCAGTGGAAGCCATAAAATGGCTGTTCACACACGTAGTGGATACCTTTAACCTGTCACAGCTTGGACAGACCTGGCATTGCATACAGCAGCTGCCGGAAGCGGTTAGTAGTCGGCTGACCTAGGAACTTCCTGCATCAGTGTACTAGCGTTATGCTCCGATGATTTATAGCATTGCTTAAAGCTAGGGAGGGATTAAATTGCAAGCTTCCCTGAGCATCTGCTTGTGGGGTTGGAGCTATAAGGTGCTGGGCAGATTGGGAATAGCTTGATTTATGTGAAATGTGAGCCTGGGTGCTTTTCTCAAGTGTCACAATAAACAGGAGATATATGCCAGTAGCAAAAAAATATTTGTGATGCTGGAAGTAAGCAAATATGAAAATAAGAAATTGGAGTAGGAGTAGGCCATTTGGCCTCTTGAACCCGCTGAGACAAATCTAAAATAAAAACAGAAAATGCTGAAAATACTCAGGATCAGTCTGCACCTGAGGAGTGAGAAACAGAGTTGATGTTTGAGGTCGATGACCTTTCATCAAAATGGAAGAAGTTAGAGATGTAACAGGTATTTAAGAAAGCACAGAGGCAAAGAAAAGGGGAAGGGTGGAAAGAACAGAAGCAAAAGTCTGTGATAGGGTGGAAGGAGGAGAGATTAAGAAGAGGCCGGTTACTGCCCCATCAACCTACCCTTGATCGTCGGCCGTGTCGATGACACCTCCTACTTTGCTATCAAGTGGCGCTCACACAGCAATAATCTACTCACAGACGCTCAGTTTGGAATCGGCCAGGGCCACTCAGCTTCTGCCCTCATTCTAGCCGTGGTCCAAACATGGACATGAGCTGAAATCAAAGTGAGGTGAGAGTGACTGCCCTTGACATCAAGGCAGCATTTGATTGCGAGTGGCATCAAGGAGCCCTGGCAAAATTGAAGTCAATGGGCATTGGGGAAAACTCTCCACTGGTTGGATTCATACCTAGCACAAAGGAAGATGATTGTGGTTGTTGGAGGCCAATCATCTCAGTCCCAGGATATTGCTGCAGGAGTTCCTCAGGGTAGTGTCCTTGGCCCAACCATCTTCAGCTGCTTCATCAATGATCTCCCTCCATCATAAGGTCAGAAGTGGGGATGTTCACTGATGTTTGCACAATGTTCACCATTTGCAACTCAGGTGCTGAAGCAGTCAATGTCCATATGCAGCAAGACCTGGACAATATCCAGGCTTGGACTGCCAAGCGGTAAGTAACCTTCATGCCTCACAAGTGCCAAGTAAAGGCCATCTCCAACGAGAGAATCTAACCAAAACCCCTTGACATTCAATGGCATTACCATCGCTGAATCCTCCTCTATCAACATCCTGGGGATTATCATTGACCGAAAACTGAAATGGACCAGCCATATAAATACTGTGGCTACAAGAGCAAGTCAGAGGTTTGGAATTCTGTAGAAAGTAACTCTCCTCCTGACTACCCAAAGCCTGTCCACCATCTACAGGGCTCAAGTCAGTAGTGTGATGGGATTCTCTCTATTTGCCTGGATGAGTGCAGCTCCAACAACACTCATAAAGCTTGACAGCATCCAGCACAAAGCAGCCCGCTTGATTGTCACCCCACCCACAAACATTCACTCCCTCCCCTACTGACAGTGGCAGCAGTATGTACCATATCCTTCAGCGGGCCAGCACAGACACAATGGGCTGAATGGCCTCATTTTCTGCTGTAACCATTCTGAGATATTCAAGATGCACTGCAGCAACTCACCAAGGCACCTTCAACAGCAGCATGCAAACCTGTGATTTTTACCACCTAAGAGGACAAGGGCAGCAGATAGATGGGAACGCCACCACCTGCAAGTTCCCCTTCAAGTCACTCACCATCCTGGCTTGGAAATATATCGCTGTTCTTTCACTGTCGCTGGGTCAAAATTTTGGAACTCCCTCCCTAACAGCACTGTGGGTGTACCTACGCCACATGGACTGCAGTGGTTCAAGAAGGTGGTTCACCACCACCTTCTCTAGATTGTGCGCAAGTCCTGGAGTGTGGCTGAAAGCTACAGTTTCCTCAATCAGATGAGAGTACACACCCAAGCAGAAGCACAGGCAGAACAGGCTCAAGGTGCTGAATGGCCTATTCCTGTTCTATGAACACGACTTGGAGTGGCAAACATAAAAATGCTTCACAATGTTGAAACAAAATGAGTGATTTCACTTTCTAGAATTTTCTTATATAGTCCCAAATCAGGAAGTTGTGTGGGGTTTGGAAGGAACTTGCAGGCGGTGGTGTTCCCATGTGTCTGCTGCTAGATGATAAAGGTTGTGGGTTTGGAAAGTACAATTAAGGAACCTAGGCAAGTTGCTTCAGTGTTTCTTGTATATGGTGCACACTCTTGTCATTATGCACGGCGGTGGAGGGAGTGAATATTTAAAATGGTGGATGAGGCGCCAGTCAAGCGGGCTGCTTTGCCCTGGATGGTGTCAAGTTTCTTGTGGTGTTGGAGCTGTCGTCATCCAGGCAAGTAGAGAGTATTCTATCACACTCCTGACTTGTGCGTTATGGATAGCAGACAAGCTTTGGAAAGTCAGGAGTTGAGTGACTCTTTTTTTATTCTTTCCTGGGATGTGGATGTCATTGATTAGCATTTATTGCCCATCCCTAACTGCCCTCGAGAAGGTGGTGGTGGGCCACCTTCTTGAACCGCTGCAGTCCAGGTTGTGTAGGTACACCCACAGTGCTGTTAGGGAGGGAGTTCCAGGATTTTGACCCAGCGACAGTGAAGGAACGGTGATATATTTCCAAGCCAGGATGGTGAGTGACTTGAAGGGGAGCTTGCAGGTGGTGGTGTTCCCATCTATCTACTGCCCTTGTTGTCCTACATGGTACAGAGCGAGAGAGGGTGATGCGCTGCTTAAAGTGTTGTACCTAAGAACGCATGAAATCAGAACAGGAGTAGACCATACAGCCCGTTGAGCTTACTCCATCATTCAGTATGATCATGGCTGAATTTGGGCTTCAACTCCACTTTCTCACCCATTTGCTATATCCCTTGATTCCCTGAGATACCAAAAATCTGTCTATCTCAGTCTTTAAATGTATTCAATTATGAGGAAAAAAGTATTTTTTTCTAATTTTCTTTGAACATATTCTTTGTAGTGGAGTAATGAAGAGTCTTTTTGGGAAAGTTGTGTTGCAAGGTTGGGTATTGCTGAAGTGTGATGTGAGAGTATGAAGGGAAGGAGATTGTAAGGGGAAAGTCTTTAAGAATATGCCCAACTAGAGCTGGCAACAAAGAACAAAGAAAAGTACAGCACAGGAACAGGCCCTTCGGCCCTCCAAGCCTGCGCCGATCATATTGCCTGTCAAACTAAAACATTTTGCACTTCCGGGGTCCGTATCCCTCTATTCCCATCCTATTCATGTATTTGTCAAGCTGCCTCTTAAACACCACTATCGTACCTGCTTCCACCACCTCCTCTGGCAGCGAATTCCAGACACTCACTACCCTCTGCGTAAAAAACTTGCCCCGCACATCTCCTCTATAGTTTTCTCCTGTCACCTTAAATCTATGACCCCAAGTAATTGACTCTTCCACCTCGGGAAAAAGCTTCTGACTATCTACTCTGTCCATGCCACTCATAATTTTGTAAACTTCTATCAAGTCGCCCTTGAGGCCGTGGTAGTTTTGCGGTTATGAACTCGGAACCTAGTCATGGAAAGAGCTCAAATCCCATCGTCGCGAGCTATGAAATGAATTCGATAAATCTGGTCACTTATGGATTAGAATTGCTAAAGCTTCTATCTTTAAATAAAAGATCCCGATTCGATCGATTGTTTTCGTTGGATAAGTGTATCCAGGAATATGGATGGAAGGTGGGATAACGGGCATTGCAGTGTGTGGAGCTCAGCACCTCCTTAAGGGGCCATGTTCGAACCCCGTGTCTTGTTTATTTGTGCTTTATCAGCTTTGCTAGGCCAGTGTGAGTCACTCAGCTGGGCACTCAGCCACCAGAAAGCAATGACTGCGCCCACGTCAAGAGTGACACTGCTGATACGCTGCCTCCGGAGGCAGCAATCAGAACTGCTTCTCCTTTAGTGTCTTAATTCTACCCAATTCTACTTAAAAATTTTAAAGCCCAGATCGCAGGCCATTCAGACCAGCTGGCCTGTCCTGGTATTTATGCTGCCTCCTAGTCCTCTTCATCTCATTCCATCAACACAACTCTGTTCCATTTGCCCTCACCTCCTTGCTCCCCCTTAAATGATACTATTTGCCTCAACTGCTCCTGTGGTAGCAAGGTGCACGTCCTTACAGAATAGCCCACCAAGCTCTGAACCAGACTAGGAATTAAAAAGCACAATGACGTGTCCCTATGTAGATTACACCGGTGCTTTGTGTATTACTGATATTGCCTTGGCCTTTTTTTGCTGTATTTGACACACACAACCCTGTAGTAGGAAAGAGTATGAAGGCCGGACAGTGACCTTATCCTCAGATTTGTTTTGTTGCCGCTGCCGATTGTTGGCGAGGGCGCCGGGATAGCTTCCTGCTTTGCACTGAATAGCACCGTGGGGACCATCAGGATGGGATGGGACGGTGAGGACTGCCGAATCTTTCTACAGCACTGTTGCATGTCACTCAGCTCCCTGTTGTAGCTTCCTAAAGATAAGGAAAGAACATGCATTTATATAGCAGCTTTCATGACCTCAGGACATTCCAAAATGATTTATAGCCAATGAAGTGCTTTTTGAAGTTTAGTCACTTTTAAGACCATAAGACAGAAATTAGACCATTCGGCCCATCGAGTCTGCTCCACCATTCAGACATGGCTGATAAGTTTCTCAACCCCATTCTCCCGCCTTCTCCCCGTAACCTTTGATCCCCTCACCAATCAAGAACCTATCTATCTCGGTCTTAAATACACTCAATGACCTGGCCTCCACAGCCTTCTGTGGCAATGAATTCCATAGATTCACCACTCTCTGGCTAAAGAAGTTTCTCCTCATCTCTGTTCTAAAAGGTCTTCCCTTTACTCTGAGGCTGTGCCCTCGGGTCCTAGTCTCTCCTACTAATGGAAACATCTTCCCCACGTCCACTCTATCCAGGCCTTTCAGTATTCTGTAAGTTTCAATCAAGGAATTTAAGGAAGGAAGCACAGGAGTCAGTTTACACACATCCATCTCCCACGGACAACAATGGTCAGGTAATCTGTCTTTGTGATGTTGATTGAAGGATGAATATTGGCCAGGACACGAGGGGCAAAACTCCCTTTCTCCTCTTCGAAATAATGCCGTGGGATAGTTTGCAGTTCACCTGAGAGCGCGGGCTGGCCTCAGTTTAGCATCTCCACTGAAAGACTTATTAATATCTCCAGGCTACAGCACAGAAATACAGGTAAGTAAGAGGATGGAAATTAGATTTCCGTTTTAAAAAACTCAGGTTTTTGATGTCCGGTTAGGTGCTTAAAAACTGGGTGATGATGTAGTAATGTCACTTAGAGGTAAGTATGCTGAGAGAGTCTGGTTTTCAAACTCCTAGCTCTAACTCTGCACAGTTCTGGTCTCTGGCACTGGAGATGCCCAAAAAAACCAAATAACGACCTATTTCTGTGCTGTAAATTCTATGTTACACATACCCTTTTGGCCTGTTTACCTCCATGTGTCAACATAGCTGTATGCTAATACCATGAAATTGCACCAGGTTATTGCATGGAATGAAATCCTACTGAGTAAGCGGTGCAACAGAATGGAAATAGGAGGAAATAACGCCAGGCAGTAAGATTTACGCTCCAGAGTCTGCAATCCTCACCCACTCCTTCCCAAACCCAAAGAAAGTCATATTGGTATTTAGACATGAACGTACTACCGAGCTGCACACCTGTAAGAAAGACTTGCATTTCTATAGTACTTTCCACAACCCCCCTACATCCCAAAATACTTTAAGACCAATGCAGAGCTTTTGAAGTGTAGTCGCTGTTGTAATGTAGGAAACATGGCAGCCAATTTTGTGCACAACAAGATCTCAAAGCAGAATGATCAGATAATCTGTTTCTAATGAATGTTGTTTGAGGGATAAATATGAACCATGAGAGGGCTGAGGAAGTGTTAGCAAAACAAGTGGAAAATGAAGAAAATGTTTTTTTAACATAAAAGATTATAGTTTAGGTTATAAAGTTCTAACATGATACAGTTTAAATTCCCAGACTTAAACGATGGCACAGTCTTTCTGATACATCTGATTTCTGACATTTTCTTTTACTGTCGACATTTTCCAATTCATTTCAACGGCATTAGCAACAAGATTAATGTCAAAACTTTATGAATTAGGCTTTTGTAAGTGGCTCGCAGTCTATCTTGTGCTCATCCAAAGTTAACAAAATGTAAAGGTGCACTAGAATAGTCGCCTTGTACATATCTACCTACCTGTAAGTGTGAACTTGGGTATATGTAGCATCTCATGACCTTAGAACATCCCAAGTGCTGCATAGCACTCTAGAAGCGTCATTAAAATAAATTGTAGCAAAGCACAGCAGTCCATTACAGTACAGCAAGGTTCCCCAAAGATGGCAATGAGAGAGAATGGTTATAGCACAGGAGGCCATTCGGCCCAGTGTGTCCTTGCTGGTCCTTTGCAAGAACAACTCAGCTAGTCCCATTCTCTTTTCCTTATGGCCCTGCCAATTTTTTTCTCTTCAGGTAATTATCAAATTCCCCTTTTGAAAACTGTGATTGAATTGCCTCCATTCTCACTTTCAGGCAGTGGGTTCCAGATCCTGAACACTCACTGGATGAGAGTTTTTCCTCCAGTCGCCTTTGGTTCTTTTGCCACCCAACCTTCCTCCACTGGTTCTTAATCCTTGTGCGAATGGGAACAATTTCCCCCTACCTACCCTGCCCATGGCCCCTCATGACTTTGAACACTTTTATCTAACCTCTCTCAAACTTCTCTTCTCCATGGAGAATAGCCTCAATTCCTCCAATCTATCTACGTAACTGAAGTCTCTCATCCATGGAACCATTCTCGTAAATCTTTTCTGCACCTTCTCCAATGCATTCACAACCACCTTTAGGGGTGCCCAGAATTAGATAGAGTTCTCCAGTTGGGGCCGAACCGGTGCTTTGTAAAGACTCACCATAACCTCCTTGCTTTTATACTCTGTGCCTCTCTAATAATGTTTGGTGTCATCTGCTATAAATGATGTTAAAATCTTTTAGTGATGACCCTTATTTTATCCACATGCTGTGATAGATCAACCCCCAAATCCACTTCTGTAGTGTGCAAGAGTGTGGCTGTCAAGCTCCAGGGGTTGAATGGCCTACTCCTGTTCCTAAGCAGGTCCTTTAATTAGAATAAGAGACACCGAAATGACTTCTGCCTGACTTCCTTTCACACTTCTAAAAATCTCCTGACTTTTAACTTTGTTTGCCTAGTGTCCGAGCAGTTCATGGAAAGAGTTTGGTCAACCCCTTTGTAACCTCATGAGTCCTCTCCCCAAGTGGCACTGCAAATAGGCATGATGGTCACTGGACGATGGCTGTGGAACCAACCAGTGTCCACTAAGATCAGGAAAAACAGAATACACAGCATCTCTAAAAAAGAGCAGTCAGGCCAGTGTGAACAGCCAGTGCAGATGTGATGAAACACTTCTACCCAAAATATTAACCTGTCTTAGCTCCTTGCAGATACCTGTGCCAGCCATGGCTCAGTGGACAGCAAGAGTGCACCCTCACCTGTGAATCACAGGGGGTTCTACTCCAGGATGTGAGCACAGAAATCGAGGCTGATACCCCAGTGCGGTGCTGAGGGAGTGCTGTATTGTGGGTGCTGTCCATCAGATGAGGTTCTAACTGAGGCCCCATTTGCCTGCTTAGGTGGATGTGAAAGATCCATGGCATTATTTTGAAGATGAGCAAGGCAGCTTTCCCTGTTCTCCTGGCCATTATTTATCCCTCAATCAACATCACAAAAGCAGATATGCTAGTCATTGTCGCATCGCTATTTGTGGGAGTTTACCATACGCAACTTAGCTGCTGAGTTTCCTAAATTCTGACAGTGACTACAATACAAAAGTACTTCATTGGCTGTATATGCATGTCTGTCTTTTTGTTTGCCACCTGTGTAATTTATAGCATTTCTTGTGTTTATTTCAGCATTATAGCATTTTCAGTTATATTTTCCTGTCCCTTTCAGCTTCCTATCCTAGTGCTTTGCCAAAGGAAGAGGAACGCTGATGTTATGACCAGGGAATTGAGTGATTGTGTGTCCAAGACTGAAGATGGTGTAAATAAGGCGGTCAAAGTTAAATAGCAATCAAACCACCTGATATTAAACCCTTGTCGGCACAGATTGAAGTGATTGGAGTTTATTTGGTGAAGGCTAAAGGTTTAAAAGTGCAGATGAATAGGGTTTGTACAATTGAAGTGTTTGCTTTCGTACTGTTGACACATGCAGAGTGAAAGGAAAAAATTAAATTCATTGGTAAATAATAGATGTGGATCTGTACCAGGAATCCAGCATTGAATAAGCAACCTTCATATAATTGCATTAGAAGCAGTTCAGAGAAGGTTCACTCAGCTGATTCCTGGGATGAAGGGTTTAGCTTATGAGGAAAGATTGAGCAGGTTGGACCTGTATCCATTGGAGTTTAGAAGAATGAGAGATGATCTTATTGAATCACAGGCAATCCTGAGGAAAGGTGACAGGATGAATGCTGAGAGGATGATTCCCCATGTGGGGAGTCTATAATTAAGGGACACAGTTTAAAAATAAGGGTCTCCCATTTAAGATGGAGATGAGGAGAAATTTGTTCTGAGGGTCATTAGTCTGTGGAGTTCTTTTCCTCAGAGAGCAGTGGAGGCTGGGGGATTTCATACATTCAAGGCTGAGTAAGTCAGATTTTTGATCGAGAAGGGAGTTAAGGGTTATAGGGGACAGACAGGAAAGTAGAGTTGGGGCCACAATCAGATCAGACATGGTCTTATCAAATGGAAGAGCAGAGGCCCAAGGGGATGAATGGCCTACTTTTTCTCCTAATTCTTGTACTCTCTATAGAAGAACAGCACTGTATACATTTCAGGAAGGGCTGCTAATCACAATAATAGTCTTTAAGAAAAAGAGGAAATTATCTGTCTAGTCTTTGAATTCTATCCTGAATTTATATCCTGCTCTCCACACTTTCATCTGGAACCACCAGACAATCAGGAGGAACTCGGGGTTGGTTTCTATGTTAAACCTGAATTTCACTTTCATTCAGACTGATCTTCATTTCTTTGCCCTATGCACACATCCTGCAAGGGCATTTTGTTCCAATTGCGTTGCACTATTTCCTACACGTAACTCTTTCTGGATCTCAGAACTGTGCCACTCCTACAACCTGTAGCGTTTTTAGTCCCAAGCTTGGTGTTGCCTCGTTCACCTGGACTTTCCTTTTACTGGGTTGAAATTTGGGGACATTGCACACTGAAACCTTGATCCTACAGAAAGAAAGGGCAAGATGTAAATGTAAATTCTATCACCTTCGAAGATTTGTGAATATGCACCCCCCAAACCCCTCTATTTTCGCACCAGCCTCAAAATAGTATAATTTATTTAGATTATACCGTGTCTGCATGTTGTTTCTTTCAAAGTGCATCACTTTGCAAAGATTTTCCCTTTGGGATATGATAGCATTGTGGTCATATTCTTAGACTGGCAAACCAGAGGCCTCGACTAATGATCTGGAGACTCGAGTTTAAATCCCATCACAGCAGCTGGGAAATTTAAACTCAGTTCATTAAATGGATCTGGAATAAAATGTTAGTATCAGTAATCCTGACCAGATATATACCTACTTGATTGTCCTAAAATTCTGGTCTGGTTCACTAATGTCCTCCAGGGTTTGATTTACAGTGGGGCCTGATCTTTCACTTAGGATGATTTCACAAACCTAGGGGAATAAATGATGGGCTATGGATATGTCAAAAATTTATCTTCCATGACATATCATCAGGCTGGCAGAGAAATTCAGTCATCCGCCAGTCCCTATGTTCAAATTAATTTATATAAATGGCTTGGGCTCTCTGCTGTTATTTAATGATCTCATTGGATATATTTCAAGGGAATTACTGTCCTGCAGTTTACCAATATGTTTGTCACAGGTGCTGTTTTCCAGAAATTGATTGCAGATGGTCTCTTAATAAACCTGTTTTAATAAAAACAAATTTTTACGCAGCAGAGTTGTGATGACCTGGAATGCGCTGCCTGAAAGGATGGTGGAAGCAGATTCAATGATATCAATAATAATAATGCTTTATCATTGATAATCCTGGTTCCCTGACAAATTGGGACTCCATCTGCACCGAGAGCTGAGCTACTATTGACCAGTCCCGCTGAGCTCAGAAACGACATGCACCGGATAAGAGACCCCACGTCAAACCATGCACCTGTTGAAGTTCAGTGCAGTGGACTGGTTTCAAGGCCTCAATTAAATTTTACTTTGCATAATGGCTATAAGCAATTCAAACTTGGCTCTCCTGATTTATGGCACTATCTTGATTAGATTGCTGCCATGTCTATAACAGTCCTTCGATTATATAAACTCCTCTATTAGATTCCAGCCTGTACATGCTCCCAGGTATTGACTTCGCTATATATAAACCACCTGAACTATTCAATTAGATTTCAGCCTCAAAGCAGAACTCACCACCTCTGCTTTGAAACATTATTGTGGGATCTTTTACGTCCACTGCAAGGGCATTAATACTCCTTTTTTCCCTGAATTTGAAGCACGTGAGTTCAAGCCTCACTGCAAAGACTTGAGCTCATAACCTCCGCTGATGTTCCCAGTGCAGGACTGAGGGAGTATTGTACTGCCTTGGGAGCTGTCTTTCAGCTAAGACGACAAACCGAGTCCTCCTCTGCCCCCTCAGGTAGACATAAAAGATTCCCTGGCACCATCGCGAATAAGAGCAGCAGGGGAGTTTTCCCAGTGTCCTGGCCACCATTTGCCCTTCACCCAAAATCACTAAATATGTCTCGTTTCTAAACGCATGCTAATTTATCTCGTTTCTGTTTGTGGGAGCTTGCCGTGCACAAATTGGCAACAATGATTACGTGCAAAAATATTTCATTGGCCAGGAAATGGCCTGACTCCGTGAAGGCGCTGTATAAATTGATTCTTTTTCTCTTTCCCTTTTCCCTTCCCTGTCGAGCTCTTGCTTACTTTGGGGTTGTTGTTGTCTTTGTAGCAGGAGCCAGTCTGGTGGTGTATTTGCAATGCAGTGTGAAAGTGGCTCCTGCGAGGGAGCTCTGGAACGTTTCACCAAGCGAGATGCAATAAACAGAGCAAAGGATGGTGCCAGGAAGTTGGAATACTAACACTGGCCTGAAACCCAACAGTGAGGTTAAAACACCCACGTGGTGGTGAAAATTACAGCCTGCAATTAGAACAAAGGGGAACGCGCAATCAGTTCAAGGCTCTATTTTTTTTTCATGTTTTCCTTATTTAAAAAAAAAAATAACTTTTTACGCAGCGGAGTTGTTATGACCTGGGGTGCGCGCTGCCTGAAAGGGCGGTGGAAGCAGGTTCAATAATATCTTTCAAGAGGGAATTTTAGTAGACGTCATGTTCCGAGGGAATTAAAAAGGGAAACGTTTTCAGGGCTGAAGGGGAAAGAACGTGGAAAGAGGCAGTGGGACCTGCTCTTTCCGGGAGCTGGGCACAGGCTCAAATGGTCATCTCCTGTGATATCTGATTCCGTTTGTTCTCCCTTATCCTTACCCCCCCCCCCCCCCCCCCCCCCCCCCCCCTCCGGCTTCCCCACCAACCCACAATTTGGGCTTAAATACAGCAATGGTTTTCTTTATTTTTTAGGGCATCAACGCGCTCCTCGCTTTCCCGTCAGAAGTGGGAGTCTTGCGTTCGTATTGCCGCGTCTGTGGTGCTGCTCAGCATCAGCCTTTACTTTGGGCTCCACGTTTTGAGGTATGGCAGCCTGGGGGCTCCCGGGAAAGGCAACAGTGCCAAAGACGGGAAGGCCCACCGTGGAGAAGGACACCATCACCACAGCCACAAAGTAGCCCCTGACCACCATCACGAACGTGGAGTTTACCATCATGCGGCGGTGATTACTGATTCAGGTCAGTGGGGAGATTCCGCGCCCTTCACTTTAAAACAGAGTTTCTACTCCTTCCTTTCTTGATCGTGCTCCCATGATGCAGGATCACAAAGGTGACCCCCCTACGGTGAACATGTCAGACAGACCAGGGCCAATACCCAGGAAGATTCCGTGTCTCTGCCAGCTAAAATTAGTAAACGGACTGCTTACTTTGGGATTGTTAGCTCTTGTTGCGCTCTTGGGCTATGCTGTTTCACACCCTCCCCTCACAGATCATCTCTGGTTAATAGGTCGCTGGCAGGGAGTTACAAAGTCAGTAACTCCATCAAGTGCACTTGATTAAAGTCATTAAGCAGGCGGAAACTCCAGTAATTAATCCGCAGAACCATGAAATTGAATTGCCTCCAGTCTTGAACGCTCTGATAGTTAGTTCACTTCAAAGTCTTTCCTTTAGTTTTAGTTTTGCTGAGTGTACACATTGATTTGACTCGAGGTGCCGTACGAAGCAAAGGTGTGGCAAAAGGTCTGTGCGTGTTGCTTTTACACACTGCCAGTATTTAATATATAGATCAAAAAATGTACGCAACAGGATCTGTATGGTTGCGTAATGTATATTTGTGCGAACGAGGTTAAAAGGGTTGAATTCCGAGCACAGATTGCATAGGCTAGGCTTGAAGTTTCTTGGTGATTCTTCTGGGTGATTTGTTTGAGGCCTTCACGAGGATTAAGGGAATTGATTAGGTGGAAACTATTTCCAGGGGTATCAGAATTGTGAATAACTCTGAATCTGTGCGAGGAATTTAAACCTTTTTAACCTCGTTCATGCAAATATACATTATGCAACTATACAAATCATACAATTGAATATAACAATATTCTGTATGTTATTGATCTATATATAAAATATTGACGGTGTGTTTTTAAAAAAAAACATGCATACACATCTTGTCACACGTTAAAATCAGAGCCATGGGGATGTCAGTGTGCACAAGGGTAGTGGAAATCTGAAATTCTCTTTGTAATAAGGCTTTGGAAGTGGGGAGCGGGGGTGGGGTGGGGGGTGGTCAGTTGGAGCTTGCAGGAGTAACTACATTTTTGGTTAAAGGTATCAATGATATGGAGCAAAGGTGGGAAAACGGTATGGACCAACCCTTTGAGTTGTGGAACAGGCTCTGGGCTTAAGGCTATGCTTCTAGAATACCTGGCTGAGAAGGACCTGGGCTATCATGATGGACTTGGAGAGCTGGATCTAGAAAAGCGTAGTCTTTGACAAGGTTTGTTTGAGGTCTTTAAAATGAGGTGTGTCTATCCCCATAGGAAGAACCTAATCCTGCTGAGTTCAGTGGGTTCAAGGAGGACCAAAGAGACATGAGTACAACCACCATTGCACCTGTGTAAAGCACTGGTTTGGCCTCAGCTGGAGTATTATATCCAGTTCCGGTCACCACACTTTAGGAAGGATGTGAAGGCATTAGTGAGGGTGCAGAAAAGATTTACAGGAATGGTTTCAGGGATGAGGAATTTCAATTACGATTGGGACAGATTGGAGAAGCTGAGGCTGTTGTCCTTAGAGGAGAGGCCTGAAGAGATTTTTGACACAGGTGTTCAAAATCATGAGGGGCCTGGGGAAAGTAGGCAGGGAGAAACTCTTCCCATTTGTGGATGGATCGAGAACCAGAGGACATCAACTGGCAAAAGAAGCAATGGTGACATGAGGAGTAACTGTTTTAGCAGCGAGTGGTTAGGACCTAGAATGTGCTGCCTGAGAGAGTGTTGGAGGCAGATTCAATCGTGGCTTTCAAAAAGGGATTGGATAATTATCTGAAAACATTTTCAGGAAAAGGCGGGGGAGTGACTAATTGAGTCATTCTTGCAGAGAGCTGTCACAGGCATGATGGGCTGGATGGCCTCCTCCCATGATTCTATAAGTTTTTTTTGTTCTTTATCCTTTCATGGGATGTGGGCGTCGCTGGCAAGGCCAACATTTGTTGCACATCCCTAATTGCCCTTGAACTGAGTGGCTTGCTCATCCATTTCAGAGGGTAGTTAAGAGTCAGCCACATTGGCTGTGGGTCTGGAGTCGCACGTAGGCCAGACCCGGTAAGGACGGCAGATTTCCTTCCCTAAAGGGGCATCAGTGAACCAGATGGGTTTTTACAACAATCAACAATGGTTTCATCATGGTCACCATCACTGAGACTAGCTTTTTACATTCCAGATTTATTTATTGAATTTAAATTCCACCAGCTGCCACGGTGGGATTTAAACCCAGGTCCCCAGAGCATTCGTCTGACAACACCTCTCATCCACATATATACCTCTCATCCATTGTGTCCCCCTAAAGAAAAGTCTCCTGCTAAGTAAAGAATTAGGGTTAATGACTAAAAATTTTTTTTTTGCCTCTCACAAGCAATTCTGTAGCTGGTGGTGGTCGGGGAATGAATGGATGGAGAGAGAGTGGGAGGGCAGAGGGCTCAGTTGCACCATGACAATATGGGCCATGTCTGGTGGACCAGATGCTCTTTTTCTCCTATCTGTCATTTTTGTACGTGAGTAGGTAAATCACTGAAAGAAAAGAGCAGAACAAAGTTTACAGGGCGAGCATGGAATCGGGGGATGAGGTGGAAAGGCGTGATGATCTTGGGAAAGAGTTCCAAGGAGGGGGCATGAGGCAAGAGTGTAGTGTTGGATGAAAGCCCTAGGTGCACCCTTGGACGGTGGAGTGGCTGAATGAGCTTGCTCAGGTAGGAAAGGTTAAGACCATATTTGCCCTGGAAGCAGTTCAGTGAAGCTTCACTAGGCTGATTCTTGGGATGAAGGGGTTCATCTTACGATGAAAGATTGAGCAGCTTGGGCCTGTACGCATTGGGGTTTAGAAGAATGAGAGATGATCATCTTAAAACATATTGGATTATGAGGGGGCTTGACAGGGTAGATGTCGAGAGGATGTTTCCCCTTGTGAGGAATCTGGAACTAGGGGACACAGTTTCAAAATAAGGGGTGTCTCATTTAAGACAGAGATGAGGAGGAATTTCTTCTCTGCAGGTCGTTTGGAGTTCTCTTCCCCAGAGAGCATTGGAGGGCAAGTCATTGAATACATTCAAGGCTGAGTTTAAACGGTTTTTTGATTGACATGGGAGTCGAGGGTTTTGGCGGGCAGACAGGAAAGTGAAGTTAAGGCCACAATCCGATCGGCTATGATTTAATTGAATGGTGGAGCAGGCTCAAGGGGCCGAATGGCCAACTCCTGACCCTATTTCTGATGACCAGAGGAATTAGAATCAGCCCGGGGAAGTGGAAGGGGCGCAGTGAAGTCTGTCAGGGCAGAACTTTGTCTGTGAGCCCCAGAGTGCTGAAGATATTCAAGTCTGTAGGAGGAGGGCAGTGAGGCAGGCGAGGAATATGCTAAAAAAAAATATCAGCAGCGATCAGAAAGAAAAGAAGGATTGCATTTATATGGCTCCTTTCACATCCTCAGTAGGTCCCAAAGCATTTTACAGACTGTGAAGTACCTCTTCAAGCGTAGCCTCTATTACAATGTCAGAAATGTGGCAACCAGCTTGTGCGCAGCAGAAACAGCGGTGAGATAATCTCGAGTGATGCTAGTTGAGGGCTAAATATTGTCCAACACACCAATATTAGAACCTCCCAGATCACCTTCGCAATAGTGCCCTTGGAGATTTGAAGTGGCATGCGATTCTAGGTGTAATATCTCATCCAAAAGATGGCATCTCTGACGGTGCACCATTTCCTCAGTGCCGCACTGGAACTGTCAATTCAGAAGGAGTGAGGGCTGTACGTGAATAATAACAGGGAATAATAACAGTCATCATCCAGGTGGGATTTCATGGGAGAAAACCTATGTGAAAGTCCTGGAAAATATTAATACTTTTTTTTTTAAAGAGTTAACTTTTTACGGAATGCTTTAAGAGATTTGTATTTTTGAGAAGCCCATAACAGACTGGGAAAAAAGAATAACTGGGAGGGGTTTCCAAACAATTCAGGAAATAGCAGTCTTCTGCTGCGAAGCTTTACTTTTTTAATAAGGTAGACAATGGGTCGGGATGTTTTCTGAGAGTCTGCTTGAGGTCCACTAGCATTCTCGATTATCACCTAATGCCATGTTGCTGCCCATTCAGGAGCCTATTAAATGCTGTACAGTGATCAATCCAGTGTGGGGGCAATCCCAAAAAACAATTCTAGATGAGCTTCCCAGCTCTCGATGCAAGGCAAAGTGAAAGCAATGTTAAGGTCACCGATGCGTCTGATCTCACGGATTTGTTTTAAGCCTGACAGCCCCCACAGGTTGACGTTTGGATCCACGCAGAGCATCTGTCCTAAGTCTGGAGCCAAAAACCCGCAAAAGCGTATGGCACTGTGGGAGCCTAGCCATGGGGTTCCAGCTGCTCCAATTCACTAGCCCTTTATATGACCTAGGAGTTCCCAACCCTGGATGTATTCCTGTAGGTTTCATCACATGACTTCCTGCCTCCAACTGCCCCACCCAATCAAATGGCTTTTTAAATCTTCCTCCCATAATTTTATACACACCTAACAAAAATGGAAAAAACAGACTTTTTAAACCCTGGGTTCTTCTGCAGCACTGTCCTGGAGATTAATCTTTCATGCCTGGAGATTCCAATAATGTGATCTATTGATTATTTTGTAGGTGTGTGGCTATTACTTGTAATCACAGCCTTCAGGTAATAAATTCTAACCTGGTTACTTTTGGAATGCTCAAGCGAGTACATGGCATTGATTTATTGTAATCTGTTTCTTTTCTGTGCCATAAAGAGACCTGCTCCAGCTTTGCAAAGGAGATCCTGACCGAAGGCGGGACAGCGGTAGATGCTGGAATTGTGGCAATGCTCTGCTTGGGAGTGGTGCATCCACACAGCGCTGGAATAGGTATGTGATGCTGAAGGAGGAACCAATAATGGGCATTCTGGAGCTCCTGTGTCAGGGAACGGGTGGGTGGGGGGGCGGTGGATACCAGAGGTGTTAATTGTCTGTAGCTTGACTTCAGAGAGTGATCGAGAAACCCAATGGCTGAGAAAATCTATCCAGCGATTAGTGTCTGTACTGACCAGGAAGACTCCAGGTTGGACCCAGCTAGCTGACCTCATTCAAGGTGACAGTAAGGAACGTTAAAATTGACCTTGGAGCCTCTGAGTTAACAAGGCAAATTGGACCAGCATTCATGTTCTCAGTTATTATTGCAGAGGCCTGCGTGTGTGCAGCTGGGGTTAATACGGCATTAGGCTTGGCTGTGAGGTTGAATAGCCTGCCTGCAACCCCACGAGTATTGGTCGGAAAAGTCAGAGCCACATGATCCAAGGGAACGGACTGGGAAGCAAAGGTCGGCGGGTGTGTTTGTGACTGGCTGTTTCTAAAGAGGTTCTGCAGGGCTCAGTGCTAGGTCCCTTAGATCAATAATTAAATGTAGAGGGAATTTTAAGAATTTGCAGATGATCCACAAATTGGCTGCCCCAGTGTGGAACGGGGAGAAAATTGGTGATTAAGAGGGTGAAGGGAGGAAGATTCCTAGGAATCCCCTGTGGAATTTGCCCGTTCAGCTTCACTGGCACTCTCTGCTGATATGGAGATTAAATCTCATTCAGAAGCTGGAATCTAGACACTTCCAGCAACTGAGCATTTATTGATGTAGTAGCAATTGTGAAGCAATGACTTTCATGGTCACTTTAGCTCTTATAAAACACTAAATCCACATTTAACTTAGTCCTCTCTTTGCTAGGTGATCTGAGGGCTGACCTGACAGAGTCATAGTCAATTACAGCACAGAGGGAGGCCATTTGGCCCATCAGGTCCATGATCACCCTCAATCAATCCCATTCCCCCACTCTCTCCCTGTAACTAAGTTTATTTCCTTCAAATGCTCATTCAATTTCCTTTTGAAATCATTGATTGTTTCCACTTCCACCACCAGGGGGTTCCAGATCATTAACAATCACTGTGTTTTAAAAAAAAAGTTCTTCCTCGTATTCCCACTGCATCTCTTTCCCAAGACCTTCAATCTGTGCCCCCTAGCCCTTGTACCCTCAGTTAATGGGAACAGCTTTTCCTTGTTTTCCTTATCTAAGCCTGTCATAATCTTATGCGCCTCCATCAAATCTCCCCTCAAGCTCCCTTGGCAGAGATGTTTTAAGATTATGAAAAGGGTTTGATAATCTATGTTTCCACTCTAAAGGAGACTAAAACTAGTCTCCATTAGCCATTAATAGAATATACGCCCTAATAAATTCAGTCGTGACTTAGAGGAACTTCTTTGCTCTGCTTGGAATGCTGAACTTGCTACCCACATGAAATAAAAACAGAAAATGCTGAAAAAACGCAGCAGGTCTGGCAGCATCTGTGGAGAGAGAAGCAGAGTTAACGTTTCGAGTCCGTATGACTCTTCTTCAGAGCTAAAGGGAAGTGGAAATATGATGGATTTTAAACTGTTTGAGGGGGTGGAACGGGTGGGACGAGATAGAAGGTCAAGGATAGGGCTAGGGGTCTCCAGCCCCTCTTAAACAGCATGAAATTCATGAGATGAAGAGGAGTGGGAAGAGACTTGTATTGGATCAAAGGGCGGGTTTCACTGCTGTAAATTCTACTTTTTTTAAAAAAAATTTTGAACCCAAAAGCTCTATTCGCATTGGTTTCCTCCCCTTCTCTTCCCTCATCCCATCCCTGCAGAAAAATGAGTGCTGCTGTAATGTTGTCATTTCTGTTCGCAAGATGCACCAGAACCAGTTGCGTGTGGTGGATGTCTGCCCAGTGATGCAGTGTTGTAGCCCTACTTGCCAGATCATGGTGAGGTGGTGGGGGGAGAAAATAGACATTGCCACCTCCCTAGGTGCCCTGGAACCTCTGGGAATTCAAGGGTAACATCTTGGACTCTGCTACAAACAAAGCCAGCAGAGCAATCGTAGGGGCGTTGGAATTTTTAACAAAATCTGTTTTCTTCTAATACCTTCGTTAATGAATTATAAAAACATTGAAGATGTTGTTAAAGGCTGGGGGCAGAGCAGTTCGAGGTGGGAGGCCATGTGATGAAACCTCCAGCCATACGTCCAACCCTTGGTCCACAGCACCACGAGAACGTAGGAACCTTAGAAAATTTAGGACCCCGCAGGAGGCCTTTCGGCCCATCGTGCGCCTGCCAGAAACATGCGTCCTGCTGGACTCGTGTTCAGTAATTGGTGACGTTTAAGTTGCACCTTGTCTCTTGGGTTAGGAGGCTGTGGGTTCAAGCCCCACCCCAGCACATAGTCTAGGTAGACACTCACTAAGGGATTGCTGCTTTGTTCAAGATTAAGACATTAAACCAAAGCCCTTTCTGATGGGTCGGGTAGATTCTGTAGCTCTTGCAGCACTGCTTGAGGAAAGAAAGGGAATTGTCTTGGTTTCCTCATCAATATTTAATGCCAGCCCTTAGGAGCTGAGGGGAAAAAACACTTGTATTTTTAGAGAATTTTATCAGTCAGATCAAAATGTCTCTGCACTTTGCCAAGTTAATAGTTTGAGTGAAGTGGCAGTTGCCTTGTAGACTAATATGGCATTCGTTCTCCATCGGCAGTGTCTCACAAACAGAACCTGAATAATTGGTTAACCCTGAGGGTTACAGTACTCGACCAGCAATGCAGGGTGCGAATTCCACTGTGGAAAATGGTGAAGTACTATTCAAAGCACCTGGTAGTTAAAGCACTAGAAAAACGTCCATGAAAAGCTGTCTGATTGTCCTCAAAACATAACTGGTTCACCGACGCCACCCTTACCTGGTCTGACCTAATTGTGGCTGTCAATACCCTTTAATGTCACCACTTTAGGACAGCTACAAGTAGGCAATAAATACATTGCCTACATCATGGGAAGAAGGGCAGTCACACATAGAAACTAGGAGCAGGAGTAGGCCATTTGGCCCCTCGAGCCTGCTCCGCCATTCAATATGATCATGGCTGCTCCTTTATCTCAACACCGTATTCCTGCTTCTAAGGAGTTAAATTGAGAGTCTCTACTAAAGAAAGACCTCCTTAGAATATTGATTTTATAACGCATCCATGGAAAAATTATTGTCTACACTTCCCTCTATCCTTGGCCCGCAGCAGATCTGTAGCTTCAGTATATACAACACTGAAGGACAAGGAAAGCCCATCTGATCCACCAAGCCTCGCATCATGATGATTGGAGCATCATGCCTAAACACTTTGTTCCCCTCCTTGACACCCACGTAATCTCCTGGGTGAGAGACAGAAGAAACAGAGAAATAACCCAGAGCCAATAAGGGGAAAAAAAACAAGTCTGGAAAATTCCTCCTTGACTCCCTCAGCTGATCAAAACCAGTCAAGGAGATCAGATGGCCCAAGCGCTACGGATAAAGCCTTCTGTGTGATGTGACCTCTGCCCCAGCCGGGAACTGGTCCAGCCCCTATCTTGTGCACGAAATATAGGCTGACACCCTTAGTGCAGCATGGAGGGAGCATTGCACTGTTTTAGGTGCCATCTTCCAGATGGAAACTGAGGCGCTGTCTGCCCTCTCGTGGTATGTAAAAGATCCCGGAGCAATTATTTTGAAGAAGAGCAGAGGAATTATCCCCAGTGCCCCGGCCCAGGAGATTACATGGGTGCCAAGGGCCGGGGGGGGGATCAAAGTGTTTAGGCATGATGCTCCAATCATCATGATGTGAGGCAGACTTGGTGGATAAGCTGGGCTTTCCTTGTCCTTTAGTTTTGTACGTACTAAAGCGACAGGTCCCCTACAGGCCACAGATAAAGGGAAGTGTAGACTACCTGTGGAGTGGGACGTGAAGTCACGATCTCCTGACTCAGGTGGGAGCCTTGCCCACTGCTGTGGTCAGGACTGTGGATGGTTTTGTCGTATCTGCTCAGGTTATGACTTTTTGTGTTTTCCATGCAGGTGGTATTCTCTCAGCTGTGTTTTATAACAAGACCTTGGGAACGACAAAGGCTCTGAGCACTTTTCCAGTGGAATCTCTGAACCTGAGCTACGGCATCCCATCAACCCTTCAGGGCCTCCGACTGTTGCACCGTGAGTTTGGCAGCCTGAGCTGGGCTCAGCTGTTCCAACGGCCGACGGAGCTGGCGAGAAACGGCTTCCTCGTCGATAACATCCTGGCAGGAGCTTTGAGAGAGGCAGCGGCACACGGGACTGACCTGTGCCCACTCCTCTGCAACCAGGGCTGGAAGCTGAAAGGAGCGGGCGCCAACGCCACCAACAGGAAGCTGGCCAGTGTTCTTGAGAAGGTCAGCGCGGAGATGGAGGAAGCCTCCTTCCCGGAGTCTCTTGCTCGGCGAATAGCTGGAGACGTGCCAAAGATAGGCCGGCGGGATTTCGTGGAGACTGTCTTAAGGCAGCGAGCTACCCTGGTCGAGCCTTTGGTGACTGAACTTGACCGTTTCTTCCTGTACGTTGCACCCCCTCCTGCCTCCGGCGAAGTCCTGACCCGGATCATGAAGCGGGCCAGGCCGCTGAGCCTCTCCCTGGTCAGTGTTTCCAGTGCTGAAAATGCGTCCGCCGCTTACCAGGACATTCTGAATGCAGCCCAGCAGGTCTACCAGAGCCTCCCTGGTTTCCTGGGAACGGTCCCCCGGAGCCAGCGGAAACAAAGCAAGGGCAAACCCTCCACCAAGACCGCTCTGGCCGGCAGTCAGGTCACAGTCATCGACGCTTCCGGCAACGTCTTGGTGATGGTCGGCTCCCTCAACAGCTCGTTCGGGGCGAAGGTCCTCTCTCCTTCCACAGGCATTTTCCTGAGCGATTTCACCGAGAGAACAGACTCTGGCGTTCTTTACTGGGCCTGCCCAGCCCTGCTGAGAGCCACCACGGCTGGGGGTGACCTCGTGGCGATCGCGAGTACAGGGGGGACCTCCGCTCCCTTTGCTGCCGCTCAAGTAGTCCTGAACAAAGTTTACTTCGAGAGGTCGGCGAGGGAGGCACTCTCCGGTCCCCGCTTTTACCTGGACGTTGGAGTGGGAGGAACCCTGCATAAGCTGGTCTCCGGACTGCGGAGAGATTCCGAAATTTACACCCTCCTGTCGCGGGGGGATCCGGAGCTGGAACTGGTCAATGGGACAGCGGGAGGTGTGACCGCCACAGTGGTTGAATCCCACCTGGGCCACATAAGTGCCTTCGGACAGCCACAAACGTATTCCCACGCCGACGGCTATTAACACAGCGGGAGACAGTATCTGCTACCCACCCCCCCATTCCCTGTTTCCTAAATGATTTTGGAAGTTTTCATTTCCGCTGCTCTCCCTGAAATCTGTTCCTGGGTTGTCAGCTGTTCCTCAGCAGGAAGCCCCTCTCACCTCTGAGCTGTGGATTCGTGTCCCACTCCAGAGGGTTGAGCGCGCAACCTGGACTCTCACTCCAATACTTGGGGAGGGGGAGGAGGGGTTGGTGGAGTTGGGGATCACTATTCACTGAACAGGAGGAGAGTTCCCCCCATGACATCTGTCCAATATTTATCCCGTAATACCTAAAACAGATTATGGGCTAGTCGTCTCATCGATGTCTGTGGGAGCTTGCTGTACGCAAATGGGCTGCCACAACTCCAACACTACAGCAGTGACTCCGCTCCTAAAGCCCTTCATTGATTGTAAAGCGCTTTGGGACGTTCCCTAAGGTTATGAAAGGTGCTATAGAAATGCAAATCTGTCTTTTAATTTATGCATCATTCCCTCTGCGGGGAAAAAAAAACTTAGGGATAAGACCTACCGATCTTGCTAATTGCAAGACCTCCGAGCTACATCCAATAATTCTGTATTAAGTAAAAGCGCAAATGCTGGAAGTATGAAATAACAACAGCAAATGTCACAAATGGACAGTGCAGGGCTAGTCTCAATTCAGACCTCGGGTATCCAGCCTAAACATTCTTTATAATGACGGCAGACCTCTCATCTCTGAATATTTATGCATTTCCCCGGTGGTGGGTTGCAAAGATTTGATTGCACCACATTAAGCTGGGAGTCCCGTCTTTTGACTCAGCATCCACTGAGCCTTGTTCTGCTAGCTGGGAAGATCAGATTGCACTGGGGCTATGCTGGACTTTTAAATACGTCCTTATTGGATTTTTCCCTGGAGCAGGGGATTGAACTCCATTGATTGGGGCTGCTTTCAAATCCCATCTCCTCTGGAGGATTGCAGAGATAGGATTGCATTAAAGCGTGTGTATAGAGGCGTCTCGGTCAGAGTTTTTACTGGAAGCTCTTTGGGCGATGACGTTACATGTTTCTGTTGTACCTGATTTTGTTTTGAATATGATGGTCTGGAATACTAATTGATTTGTGTTGTGTGCATTGCAGCATTATTGAACAGGTGCCCAGATAGCTGCTTTTCCTGTTTAATGGCATTGAATGATGTCTTTGGCCAAGAACAGCATCTAACTTCCACGATTAATCGCTTTAACAAACTGTCAAAGCTCCTTATTGAAGCAGTTGCACTCACACTTCTACCTGTCCTTTTACATTTTAAAATGATTGGGTTTTTTTTTGAACATCCATGTGCATTGTCTTCCTGGAGCTGTACACATAAAGCCAGGAACCCATTTCATTCTGCGCAGTATTGACAGAGTGCCTCAGCTATGGCTCAGTTGGTAGCACTCTCTCCTCTGAGTCAGGAGGTTCAAGTCCCACTCCAGAGACTGGAGCGCAAAATTTAGGGTGACACTCCTCATGCAGTCATGTCTGAATGAAATGTTAAACTAATGTCTGTCCCCTCAAATGATGAGAAAGATCCATGGCACTTTGAGCAAGAGTTGGGGAGTTCGCCCCGGTGTCACAACCAACATTTATTCTTTAACCAGCGTCACTTTCAAAGAACAGATAATCTGTCATTTATCTCGTTGCTCTTTGTAGGAGCTTGCTGTGTGAAAAATGGCTGTTGAGTATCTAACATTACGACAGTGACTTCACTTTCAGAAGAACTTTGTTGGCTTTGGAAGTGCCCTAAGATTATAAAAATGGTTCAGTGTAAAAGTATTTCTTTCTGTTTACATCAACACACAAGTAAGTGCATCAGTGCAAAAGTCAAGGCTGAAGCATTTGCAACCATCTTCAACAGAAGTGCCAAGCGAATGATCCATCTGTGCCTCCACCTGAGGTCCCCAGCATCATTGATGCCTGTCTGTGAATTTGATTCACTCTACACGATATCCAGAAATGGCTGAAAGCACTGGATACTGCAAAGGCTATGGGCCATGACAATATTCCGGCAATTGCACTGAAGACTTATGCTCCAGAACTTGCCGCGCCCCTAGCCAAGTACAGTACAGTTACAACACTGGCAGCTCCTGGAAGCTCGGGTTTCAGAGCTGGAACGGCGGCTGGGGACACTGTGGAGCATCCGCGAGTCTGGGAGCATCGTGGATAGCACATGTAGAGAGGTGGTCACACTGCAGCTGAAGGGATTTGAGGAAGGAAGGGAATGGGTGACCACCAGACAGTCCAAGAGAAACAGGCAGGTAGTTCCTGAGTCCCCTGGGGTCCCGCTCGCAAATCGGTATTCCATTTTAGAGGCTGGTTCCTCCAGGGAGTGCAGACAGAGCCAAGCTTCTGGCATCACAAGCAGCCTGTCTGTACAGGAGGGGAGGAAGAGCAATAGTAATAGGGGATTCTACAGTGAGGGGAACAGATAGGGGCTACTGTGGCCGTCAACGTGACTCCAGGATGGTATTTTGCCTCCCTGGTGCCAGGGTCCAGGATGTCACTGAACGGCTGCAGGACATCCTGAAGGGGGAAGGTGATAAGGCAGAGGTCATAGTACAGGTTGGTACCAATGACATAGGTAGAAAGAGGGATGAGGTCTTGCATCAAGAATTCAGGGAGTTAGGCAGTAGACTAAAAAGCAAAGCCTCTCGGGTTGTAATCTCTGGTGCCACGTGCTAGCGAGCTCAGAAACAGGAGAATATCGCAGATGAATACATGGCTTAAGAGTTGGTGCAGGAGGGAGGGTTTTAGATTCCTGGATCACTGAGACCGTTTCTGGGGAAGGTGGGACCTGTACAAGCGGGACGGTCGACATCTGAACCAGAGCAGGATTAACGTCCTTGCGGCCGGGTTTGCTAGTGTTGTTGGGAGGAGTTTAAACTAATTCGGCAGGGGGAGGGGACACAGAATGTTAGCAGAATAGGGACACATCATAATACAGTAAAACAATCAAGTCAGAGGGAGTACAGCTGCATTAAGTTTCAAGGGAGTAAGGCAAAGCTGCATGGCCTCTACTTTAATGCCAGGAGTGTTACAGGTAAAGCGGATGAGTTAAGGGTGAGGATTGACATGTGGAATTGTGATATAGTAGCCATCACTGAGACATGGCTGAGGGAGGAGCAGAATTGGCAGTTCAACATTCCAGGATATAGAATCTTCAGGTGAGACAGGGGAGGGGGTAAAAGAGGAGGAGGCGTTGCTTTATTAGTTAAGGAGTGAGTTACTGCAGTAAGGAGAGATGATATCTTGGAGGGGGCATTTAATGAAACTTTGTGGGTAGAGCTTAGGAATAAAAAAGGAGCAGCCACATTGTTAGATATTTATTATAGACCCCCAGATAGACAGCGGGAAATTGTAAAAACAATAACAATAGGGTAATTATATTAGGTGATTTCAACTTTCCCAACATTAATTGGGATAGACATAGTGTTAAGAGCTTGGATGGAATGGATTTCTTGAAATGTGTACAGGAGAACTTTTCAGGTCAATATGTAGAGGGTCCAACAAGGGACGGCGCAGTGCTGGACCTAATTCTGGGGAATGAAGCTGGACAGGTGGCTGAGGTGGTGGTGGGCGAGCATTTTAGTGATAGCGACCACAACATGGTACAGTTTAAGCTTGTTATGGACAAAGAAATAGACAAGTTGCAAAAAAATGTTGTGGATTGGGGGAGAGTGGATTTTAGTAAAACAAGGCAGGATCTGGCCAAGGTAGACTGGGAACAGCTACTTGTGGGGAAATCTACAGAGGAGCAGTGGGGGCGTTCAAAAAGGAAATGGGGATGGTACAGGCTCAACATGTTCCCTCCAGGGTGATAGGAAGGAGTAACAAGCCCAGAGAACCATGGATGACCAGAGATATTCAGGTTACGATGAGAAGGAAAAGAGAGACTTTTAGCAGGTACAAGGGAAGCAAATCAGCGGAGGCATTAATGGAGTACAGAAAGTGCAGGGTGGAGCTTAAGAAAGCAATTAGGAGAGCAAAGAGGGGATATGAGAAAGCTCTGACTGGTAAAAGTAGGGAAAATCCCAAGATATTCCATAAGTATATCAATGGGAAGAGGATAACCAGGGAAAGAATAGGGCCCATAAGGGACCAATGTGGCAAACTTTGGGTGGAGCCAGAGGATATTGCTAGAGTGTTGAATGAATACTTCACCCAAGAGAATGAGGATGAAGGTATCGACCTTGGGGAGAGAGACTGCGAGGTTCTTGAGCAAATTGATGTAGGGAGTGACAAGGAATTGGAGGTGTTGGCAGGCTTAAAAGTGGACAAATATCCAGGTCCAGATGATTTGTGCCCCAGACTGCTGAGGGAGGCAAGGGAGGAGATCGCAGGGGCTCTGACCCAAATTTTTAATTCCTCTCTGGCCATGGGGGAGGTGCCAGAGGACTGGAGAACAGCTAATGTGGTTCCGCTATTTAAGAAGGGTTGTAGAGATAAGCCAGGGAACTACAGGCCTGTGAGTCTCGCGTCAGTGGTAGGGAAACTATTGGAGAAAATTTTGAAGGAGAGAATCTATCTCCACATGGAGAGGCAAGGTTTGATCAGGGATAGTCAGCATGGCTTTGTCAGAGGGAGGTCATGCCTAACAAATTTGATCGAAGTGTTTGAGGAGGTGACCAGGTGTGTAGATGAGGGTAGTGCATTTGATGTAGTTTATATGGATTTTAGCAAAGCCTTTGACAAAGTCCCACATGGGAGACTTATAAAGAAGGCAAAGGCCCATGGGGTACAGGGTAATTTGATAAGTTGGATTCAAAATTGGCTTATTGTAGGAGACAGAGGGTGATGACAGAAAAATGCTTCAGTGACTGGAAGCCAGTGTCCAGTGGTGTACCACAGGGATCTGTGCTGGGTCCCCTATTATTTGTCATTTATACAAACGACATAAATGACTATGTGGGGGGTAGGATTAGTAAGCTTGCGGATGACACAAAGATTGGCCAGGTGGTTAACAGTGAGGTTGAGTGTCTTGGGGTACAGGAAGATATATACAGGGATGGTCAAATGGGCAGATAAGTGGCAGATGGAATTTAACCCAGGAAAGTGTAAGGTGATACACTTTGGAAGGAGTAATTTGTCAAGGAAGTATTCAATGAACGGCATGACACTAGGAAGTTCTGAGGAACAAAGGGACCTTGGCGTGTGTGTCCATAGATCTCTGAAGGCAGAGGGGCATGTTAGTAGGGTGGTGAAAAAGGCATATGGGACACTTGCCTTTATCAATCGAGGCATAGATTACAAAAGTAAGGAGGTCATGTTGGAATTGTATAGACCCTTGGTGAGGCCACAGCTGGAGTAGTGTGTGCAGTTCTCATCGCCACATTATAGGAAGAATGTGATTGCACAGGAGGGGGTGCAGAGGAGATTCACCAGGATGTTGCCTGGGATGAAACATTTAAGTTATGAAGAGAGGTTGGATAGACTTGGGTTGTTTTCGTTGGAGCAGAGAAGACTGAGGGGTGACCTGATTGAGGTGTACAAGATTGAGGGGCATGGACAGGGTGGATAGGGAGCAGCTATTCCCCTTAATTGAAGGGTCAGTCAGAAGGGGACGTAAGTTCAAGATGAGGGGCAGAAGGTTTAGGGGGGATGTGAGGGAAAACCTTTTTACCCAGAGGGTGGTGATGGTCTGGAATGCACTGCCTGGGAGGGTGGTGAGGTGGGTTGTCTCACATCCTTTTAAAAAGTACCTGGATGAGCACTTGGCACGTCATAACAGTCAAGGCTATGTTCAAGTGCTGGTAAATGGGGTTAGTTAGGTAGGTCAGGTGTTTCTCATGTGTCGATACAGACTCGATGGGCCGAAGGGCCTCTTCTGCACTGTGTGATTCTGTGATCTACCCAGCTATGTGGAAAATTGCCCAGGTATGTCCTGTACACAAAAAGCATCCAACAACCCAGCCAATTTTTTTTGTTATTTGGCTAGGCCAGCATTTATTGCCTACCCCTAATTGCCCTTGTTCAGAGGGCAGTTGAGAGTCAATCACATTCCTGTGGGTCTGGAGGCCAGACCAGGTAAGGGGCAGCAGATTCCTTCCCTAAAGGGCATTAGTGAACCAGATGGGTTTTACAACAACCAGCAATGGTTTCATGGTCATCATCAGACTTTTAATTCCAGATTTTTACTGAATTCAAATTTCACCATTTGCTGTGGTGGGATTCGAACCCTGGTCCCCAGAGTATTACCCTGGGTCACTGGAATATTAGTCCAGTGACAATACCAGTATGCTACTGCCTCCCCTTAATGTCAATGTAGATCCAGGTACCTTTTTAAATGAGTTGTGTTTCAGCCTCAATCATCAACTTGGGCAGTGAATTCCAGATGCTCACCACCCTCATGGGGTGGGCGGGGTGGTGAATAAGTTTTCCTCATTTCCACTCTAATCCTTCTACCAATCACCTTAAATCTATGCCATCTGGTAATTGACCCCTCGGCTAGGGAAAACAAGTCTTTCCTGCCTACCCTATGTAGGCCACTCATAATTTTGTACACCTCAATTAGGTCACCCCTTAGCAGCCTCTTATAAGGAAAACAACCCTAGCCCATCCAATCAGTCTTGCAATTTTCAAGCCCAGGCAACATTCTTGTAAATCTCCTCTGCACTCTCTCCAGAGCAATTATGTCCTTCCTGTAATGTGGCGACCAGAACTGTGCACCAAATTCCAGCTGTGGCCTAACCAGTTCCATCATTACATCCCTGCTTTTGTATTCAATATTTCGCCCAATAAAGGAAAGCATTCCATATGCTTTCTTGACCACCTTGTCCACCAATCACCTTCAGGGACCTGTGGATGTGTACTCCAAGGTGTCTCACTTCCTCAACCCCTCTCAATAACTTCCCATTTATTGAGCATTTCCTTTCTTTGTTTTCCCTTTCCAAATGCATTATCTCACACTTTTCTGGATTGAATTCAGTTTGACACTTCTCCATCCACTCAACCAAACCATTGATATCATTCTGGAGTTGACAGGTATCCTCTTCACTATCCAATTTACACAATTATCCAATATGCACGGCCAATTTTTGTTACCTGCAAGTTTCTGAATTGTGCGCCTCAAGTTCAAGTCTAAATCGTTAATATATACAGAAACAGCAAGGGACCCAACACTGAGCCCCATGGAACACCACTGGAAACCGTTTTCCATTCGCAAAAACATCCATCGACCATCACCATTTGTCTCCTGTCGCTGAGCCAATTTTGGATCCAACCTGCCGCCACCTCCTGTATTCTGAGATCTCAGTTTCCTGACCAGTCTGCCATGTGGGGCCTTATCAAATGCCTTACTGAAATCCATGTAGATAACATCCACTGCACTACCCTCATCAATCCTCTTTGTTATTTCCTCAAAAAACTCTTAAATCAGTAACGCATGACCTTCCCCTAATAAAACCATGCTGCCTATCCCAGATCAATCCGAGCCTTTCTAAGTGACAGTTTATCATGCCTCTCAGAATTGTTTCCAATAATTTGCCCACCACCGAAGCCAGACTGACCAGCCTATAATTTTTCAGGCCTATCCCTCATACCGTTTTTATGGGTTGTGGTTGTTGGAGGTCAATCATCTCAGTCCCAGGTCATCACTGCATGAGTTCCTCAGGTTAGTGTCCTCAGCCCAACCATCTTCATCTGCTTCATCAATGTTCAGCACCATTCGCATGCCCATATGCAGCAAGACCTGGACAGCATTCATGCTTGGGCTGGTAAGTAGCAAGTAACACTTGTGCCACACAAGTGCCAGTCTCGAACAAGAGAATCCAACCATCTCCCCTTGACATTCCATATGATTCCCCATCAACATATTGAAGGTTACCATTGACCAGAAACAGAACTGGACTAGCCATATAAATACTCTGGTTGCAAGAGCAGGCCAAAGGCTGGGAATTCTGTGGTGAGTAACTCACCTGGTTTCCCCAAAGCCTGTCCACCATCTACAAGACATAAGTCAGGAGTGTGATGGAATACACTGCACTTGCCTGGATGAGTGCAGCTCCAACAACACTCAAGAAGCTTGACACCATCCAGGGCAAAGCAGCCTGTTTTGCGCCACATCCACAAACATTCCCTCCATCACTGAGGTATAGTGGCAGCAGTGTGTACCATCTATAAGATGCACTGCAGTAGCTCACCGAAGCTCCTTTGACGGCACCTTCCAAATCCATGACCTCTCCCATCTAGAAGGACAAGGGCAGTAGATACATGAATAGATCACCATGTGCAAGTTCCCCTCCAAGCCTTACACCATTCCTGACTTGGATGCATATTGCCGTCCCTTCACTGTCACCGGGTCAACATCCAGGAACTCCCTTTCTAACAGCACTGTGGGTTTACCTACACCATCACCACATTTTCAGGGGCTATTAGGGATGGGCAATAAATAGTGGCCTAGCCGGCAATACTCCGTGAAAGAATTTTTAAAAAAAAATTACAGTTGGGCCGATCTTTTGACTACATAGTTTGGTTGGTCTTGAGTTTGTGCAGTTGTGTAATATGGGCAATGTTTCTTTAAATTTCCTTTGACTTCAGTAGAGAGAGGTATAAAACGGGATGCAGATTCACTCCCACCCATTTTACACTATTGCACAAAGTTAGAATTATCTCCATTATATCTAGCGGGTTCTCCGGGCAGGTCCTCAGTGCAGCTGGAAGATGAATAAGTAACTGAGACTGGGTGGGGAACAGATTGGTGTCTTTTACATAAAAACAGAAAATGCTGGAAATATTCAGTGAGCCTGGCATCATTTGTGGAGAGAGGAAACAGAGTTAACGTTTCAGGTCTGTGACGTTTTGTCAGAAATTGGGAAAGGTGGAGAGGTAATGGGTTTTCAGCAAGTGAAAGGGGTGAGGGCGGGAATAAAACAAAAGGATTAAATGGCAACAGGTGTCATGGTTCAAGGCCAAAGGGAGTGGTGATGGGCCAAGAAACAAGAGGACAAAAGCAAAACACTGCAGATGTTGGAAATCTGAAATAATAACAAAAAACACTGGAAACAGGAAACACCTGTGAACTGAAACAGAGTTAAGGTTTCATGTCTAGAGGAGGTGTGAATAGCAGGACCTGAATAGTAAAGGAAAATAAAAAACAACAGGGAAAAAAATAAACCAGCGGAAGTGATAATCTAAAAGTGAATGTGTTATACATTGACCAATGAATACCTGGTTTTTGAAAGCTGCTCGAATGAGTAGGATGAGATTTTGTCTTCTAAACCAGCTTTAAGGATTCCATGCAGATTGAGATTGGGTAGAAGGAGCTTAGTTCCTCGTGCGACGTTGGCAGTTTTTGTCAGCATGATAACCCTAACAGCTGATGTGGAGAATTAACATTAGTCTCTCTTCTCAGACTCCAATTAAGACTGTATTGTTGGGGTAGAAGTGGCTTTACCTTGTAACAAGACTGCAGTAAGTTTGCACTTAAAGTTGTGGTTGTATTCTTGAAAATCATGACTCTAAGTGAAACTTTGGTTCCTATGGGAACCAATGTTGAAACTGTAGCTAGGTTCTGTAGGACCTTCTTTATCAAAAAAAACAAATACTAAAACATTATGCCCTCCAAGTTTAAATATTTTTTACATTGCTAAATTCCTACACTTGTAAATGAAATATATTTTTTTATATTCGTTCATGGGGTGTGGGGCATCGCTGGCTAGGCCAGCATTTATTGCCCATCCCTAATTGCCCTTGTTCAGAGGGCAGTTAAGAGTCAACCACATTGCTGTGGGCCTGGAGTCACATGTAGGCCTGACCAGGTAAGGATGGCAGATTTCCTTCCCTAAAGGACACTAGTGAACCAGATGGGTTTTTATGGCAATCGACAAAGTTTTCATGGTCATCATCAGACTTTTAATTTCAGTTTTTTTATTGAATTAAAATTCCACCATCTGCCGTGATGGGATTCGAACCTGGGTCCCCAGAGCATCTGGATCAGCAGTCCAATGACAGTGGCAATATCACTACCACCGCCTCCCCTTTTTTTTTATATAAAACAAGTTTGCAATATCAAATAAAAATGTAACTTTCTACTTATAGTAGCTCCTGCTCGCTGCAGATCCTGCTTCCTGAACCTCCTGCTCTCTGATCCTCCTGGTCGCTGTAGATCGTCTCCCACTCCCGCCCCCCCCACCCCCCCACTCCCCTCCCCACTCCACCCTCCCTCCCCCCCTCCCTCCCCCGCCCTCCCCAATCCTCCAAGTTGTGGCCTCTTTCCACCAGCCCCCAACCTCCAAGTTGTAGTCTCCCGCTCTCTGGCTCATCCTCTTGCTGTTTCCCTCTCCTGCGTTCCCATATGATTCAATCCAAAGCTGGAACTCCAATGTCACGGAAGTATGACCCCCGATGGTGCAGAAATGCTGAGGTGGGCCGCTATAATCCATGCTTTTTTTTAAAAAATGCTTCTGCCAGCAAGGGCTCAGGAGAAAAGCAGTGAGGCAGTATCATACAATTTATTGTGTTTACTCTTGATGCCTTTGCCGTTACATATCTCTCGATTGAATCTAATTTGCCACTTTTCTGCCCATCTGGTATTGTCCTGCAGTCTGCAGCTTTCTTCCTGAGCCCTAGCAAAACTGGAGTCAATGGGAATCAGGGGGAAAACTCTCTGCTGGTTGGAGTCATACCTAGCGCAAAGGAAGATGGGTGTGGTTGTTGGAGGTCAGTCATCTCTGTCCCAGGACATCACTGCAGGAGTTCCTCAGGGTAGTGTCCTTGGCCCAACCATCTTCAGCTGCTTCATCAATGACCTTCCTCCCCCACTTCTGACCTTGTGATGGATGTTCACTGATGATTGCACAATGTTCAGCACCATTCATGACTCCTCAGATATTGAAGCAGTCCATGTCCAAATGCAGCAAGACCTGGACAATATCCAGGCTTGGGCTGACAAGTGGCCAGTAACATTCACACCACACAAGTGTCAGGCAATGACCATCTCCAACAAGAGAGAATCTAACCATCGCCCCTTGACGTTCAATGGCATTACCATCACTAATCCCCCACTATCAACATCCTGGGGTTACCATTGACCAGAAACTGAACTGGACTAGCCATATAAATACTGTGGCTACAAGAGCAGGTCAGAGGCTAGGAATCATGCAACGAGAAACTCACCTCCTGACTCCCAAAGCCCGTCCACCATCTACAAGGCACAAGGCAGGAGTGATGGAATACTCTCCACTTGCCTGGATGAGTGCAGCTCCCTCAACACTCATGAAGCTTGACACTGTCCAGGACAAAGCAGCCTGCTTGATTAGCAACACATCCGCAAACATTCACGCTCCACCACCGACGCACAGTAGCAGCAGCATGTACCACCAAGATGCACTGCAGGAATTCACCAAGGCTCCTTAGACAGCACCTTTCAAACCCAAGACCACTACCATCTAGAAGGACAAGGGCAGCAGATAGTTGGGAACACCAACACCTGGAAGTTCCCCTCCAAGTCACTCACCATCCTGACTTGGAAATATATTGTCGGTCCTTCATTGTCGCTGGGTCAAAATCCTGGAACTCCCTCCCTAACAGCGCTGTGGGGTACCTATACCACATGGACTGCAGTGGTTCAAGAAGGCAGCTCACCACCACCCTCTCATGGGCAACTAGGGATGGGTAATAAATGCTGTCCAAGGCAGTGATGCCCACTTCCCATGAATGAATAAAAAAAATTCACCCACGTGGCCCATTCTTGTATCATCTTTAAACTTCTTAAAACATGTCCCCTGACTGTAAGTCTAACTCATTGATATATGCAATAAATACCAAGGACCCTAGTAGCGAGCTCTATGAAATCACATTGGAATTAGCTTTCCAGTCACAAAAACACTCGCTAGCTATTATCCTTTGCTTCCTGCCACTGAAGCAACTTTGGAAACAACTTGTCATTGGATCCCAGGGGCTCCTACTTTTCTGACCTGCCTTGCATGTCGAACCTTGTCAAAAGCCTTGCTTAAAGTCTATATGGATTACCTCAACTGAAAAGGAAGAACTAGCAGGGTTAAGGGGAGAGGGCAGAGAAATGACATTTGGTGAATTGCTCGTTCATAGAGCTGGTGCAGACACGATGGGCTGAATGGCCTCCTACATTAACGATAACTCTGAACTGTGCTAGACTCACTAACTTTCCTGGTCAAATCCCTGGACAATTCTATGAAGTTAGTCAGATACAGCCTTTCCTTAACAACTCCATTTCAATCCATAAGCAAAGGATTAGAGTGGCTGAATTTAAAGCGAGATCATGTACAGAAATTGAGGGAAGGAAAGATTGGATTAAAAGGGAAAAATGACAAAGGAATTTTTAACATAAATTTTTAATGTTACATTTTTAAAACCTCCACACTTGTAATAGTTACTTTTCAGTGCTACAGAGGTTGACTGGCAGTAATTAACAATCATCGTGTTAAAGTGGCTCTTAGCTTGGAACGGACAAGACTTAAAACCATTTGCACGTAAATAACACTCAGCACTGTTCGCTTCACCCTTATTTTGATGGTAAATTATAGGCCATTGTGTTAAACATACAACAGTTATAAAACCTGGTATCGAAACTGTGTTAAATATTTAATGTTTCTGCCTATTATCCCCCCAGCTTTTACTCATGACTGAAGCTGGGTAGAGTGAGAACATCAACTCTCACTGTAATAAACCATAAATTAATAAACAGAAACGCTTTCTAGAAAGTGTAAAATGCCGGAAAATACGCAGTCCATCAGCTTGTGGAAAGAGAAGAGGCTGGTTGTCATTGCTCTCTAGTTGACTTGAGTTTCCTCAGCTTCTTTTAGGCTGACTTGACTCTTATTCAAGTTCTTGTGCTCTCGTTTTTATTTAAGGGGAAGCTAGATAAGTAAATGAGGGGAAAAGGTATAGAGGTTATGTTGATAAGGTGAGATGAAGTAAGGTTGGAAAAGGCTCATATGGAGTTTAAACACTGGCATGGACTTGCTGAGCTGAATATCCTGGTTTCGTGCTGTAAATACTATGTAATTGTATAGATAGTGAGCTTCCATCAGAATCTAAAGAACCTAATGATTGGTAAGGGGATCAAAGGTTATGGGGAGAAGGCGGGAGAATGGGGTTGAGAAACTTATCAGCCATGATTGAATGGTGGAGCAGACTCGATGGGCCGAATGGCCTAATTTCTTCTCCTATGTCTTATGGTCTTATGGCTGTATGGACAGTGAGGCAGCAATGCTGGCTACACTTACACTGAGGTACATTTTGTGGGTTGAATAAAGGGGAATATGGGTAGCATAGCGGTAGTGTCACTGGGTTAGTCATCCTGAGGCCTAGGCTAATGCTTTGGGGACATGGGTTCAAATCCCACCAAACAAACCCAACTGGCTCACTAATGCTCTTTAGGGAAGGAAATCTGCCATCCTTATCCGGCCTCCTCTTACGCAGCCCCTCGGGGTCAAGAACAACTTGCTTCCAACACTAAAAATGAGTTCTTGGTGATTAAAGAATCCAAATGCATGACCTACAGTCTCTGTCACAGGCGGGGTAGATGGTGGTAGTGGGAACGGGTGGGTGGGGTGCCCGGGTTGCCACACACTTGGCTTCAGCTAGCCCCTGGCAATGAGACTCGAGGTGTTCAACTCCTTCCCGGATGCTTTCCCTCCACTGTGGGTGGTCTTGGGCCAGGGATTCCCAGATGTTGGTGGGGAGGTTGTACTTCTTCAAGGAGGCTTTGAGGGTGCCCTTGTAGTGTTTTCTCTGCCCTCCTGGGGCTCGCTTGCCGTGTTGAAGCTCCGAGCAGGACGCTTGTTTTGAGAGTCTCGTGTCAGGCACGCGGACGATGTGACCTGCCCAGTGGAGCTGGTCGAGTGTGGTCAATGTTTCGATGCTGGGGGTGTTGGCCTGAGCGAGAACACTGACGTTGGTGTGCCTATCCTGTCAATGGATTTGCAGGATCTTGCGGAGGCAGCACTGGTGGTACCTCTCCAGATTTTGAGATGCCTGCTGTACATAGTCCACGTCTCTGAGTCATGTAGGAGGGTGGGTATAACTACTGGTCTGTAGAATGTGAGCTTGGTGCCGGGTTTGAGGTGCAGGTATTTAAACACTCTCTCCCTCAGGCGCCTGAAGGCTGTGCTGAATCTCATCGTCGATGTCTGCCCTTGTTGACAGCCGGCTCCCAAGGTATGGAAAGTGATCCACGTTGTCCAAGGCTTCATCATGGATTTTGATAACCAGGGGGAAGGTTGGTAGAGGACCTTTATCTTACGGATGTTTAGTGTAAGGCCCATGCTTCTCATATGCCTCGGTGAAGGTGTCTACAATGGCTTGGAGCTCGGCCTCCGAGTGTGCACAGACACAAGCATCATCTGCATCCTGTAGCTCAATGACAGAACATCCAAGGATGTCCTTGGATCTGGCCTACAGGTGGTGGAAGTTGAACAGGTTCCCGCTTGTTCTGTAGTTTAGCTCCACTCCAGTGGGGAGCCTGCTCAGGGTGAGATGGAGCATTGAGGCAAGGAAGATTGAGAAGAGCGTCTGTACAATGACAGCCTTGCTTGACCCCGGTCTGAACATGGATTGGGTCCGTGGTGGATCCATTGGTCAGGATCACGGCTTGCCTGTCATTGTGGAGCAGGCGGAGGATGGTAACAAACTTTTGGGGGCAGCCAAAAGAGAGAAGGATGTTCCCTAATCCTTCGCAGTTGATGGTGTCAAAGGCTTTTGTGAGGTCAAAGAAGGCCATGTACAAGGGTTAATGCTGTTCCCTGCATTTCTCTTGCACTTGCCACATGATGAAGATTATGTCTGTTGTGCCCCTTAGTGGGTGGAATCCGCATTGCGACTCTGGGAGGAGCTCTTCAGTCACAGGGAGAAGGTGATTGAGGAGGATTCTTGCGATGACCTTCCCAGTGGCCAGCAGGGGAGTGGGGCCCTGGACTGTAGGTGGTCTTGACTGCGCTAAAGAAACCTCACACATCATGGTTGTCAGCTAACTGTTGGATCTCCTGCGCTTTCTCCACCCACCATCTGTTCTTTCGGTCGTGGGTTTTTTGCTGGACCTTGGCCTTCAGCTGTCTGTTGAGCTGCTTTCTTACTCACGAGTTGGGTTTGCTGTTTCAGGCTCAGAAATGCCTTGCGCTTGTGGCTTATCAGCTCCTGGATCTCCTGGTCGTTCTCATCGAACCAGTCTTGGTGTCTCTTGGTCGAGTGACCAAGCGTCTCTTCGCAGGTGCTGATTATAAAGTTCTTGAGAGCATGACGAAGCCATGTCCTAGGCATTTTGACAGGAGCAGGGCACCATTTGTGTTGGATTTCCCTACCCCATCTCTGCCAATTACATTTCCCCAGAGATCTGTGTCCTTACCAACTCTGGTTTTGAAGTCGTCAAGGAGCAACAGCTTATCAACCACTGGGACTCAGGCCAGGGATCATTCGAGGCTGGAGTAAAATTCCTCTTTGGACTCCTCTGTAGCACCCAGTGTTGGGGCTTATGCACTGAGGACAGTAGCACATTGGTTCTGGGCTAGAGTGAGCAGAAGGATCATGAGGTGCTCGTTTACTTTTGATATGGCCAACCAGTTTGTTTTTAATGGAGAAGCCAACCCCGTGGAGGCGGTGATCTTCTCCTGGTTTACCTTTCCAGAAGAAGGTGTAACCCCACCTTGTTCCTTGAGCTGGCCTTCCCCTGCTCGCTGGGTCTCCTGAGCTCCTGGGCATTGACAGCAGTATGGCCGTTCCAGTCTGTCGCTGTTGGGGTTGTCCATGAGGCTCCTTACGGGCCAGGTCCCGAACTTCATTTTAAAGGGGTGGAAGGTGCCTGTGCATGAGTTCTTTAAACGTGGGGTGGCTGTTGCACACCAGCTACCACACGGGCTTGACAGAGCAAGGCCTTGGTCCAGTGGCAAGGGGGTCGAGACCACTGTGTGGGCCTAGGACATACAGACACACATACTCCTACTGTCCACTTTTCTCCTTTCCACAGGACCTCTCTTCCCTGGGATTCATGAAGAGCAGGGGCAGCCTCATGATCTTGGTGTTGGCCTGTGCTGCGCCACTCCAGGCAGTAACCACCAGGTGGTGATTGCTGCCTCCCGGTTCTCACCCGCTCTGGCCCTCCACTACCGACTGCCTCTGTTGGCTGAGAGGCAGTCCCCTGACCTCTCACTGTTTTATCCCCTCACCTCTCGCCGATTTGTCCCCTGACCTCTCGCTGTTTTATCCCCTGACCTCTCGCTGTTTTATCCTCTGACCTCTCGCTGTTTTATCCCCTCACCTCTCGCTGTTTTATCCCCTGACCTCTCGCTGTTTTATCCCCTGACCTCTCGCTGTTTTATCCCCTCACCTCTCGCTGTTTTATCCCCTGACCTCTCGCTGTTTTATCCTCTGACCTCTCGCTGTTTTATCCCCTCACCTCTCGCTGTTTTATCCCCTGACCTCTCGCTGTTTTATCCCCTGACCTCTCGCTGTTTTATCCTCTGACCTCTCGCTGTTTTATCCCCTCACCTCTCGCTGTTTTATCCCCTGACCTCTCGCTGTTTTATCCCCTGACCTCTCGCTGTTTTATTCCCTCACCTCTCGCCGATTTGTCCCCTGACCTCTCGCTGTTTTATCCCCTGACCTCTCGCTGATTTGTCCCGCGACCTCTTGCCGATTTGTCCCCTGACCTCTCACTGATTTGTCCCCTGACCTCTCGCTGCTTTATCCCCAGATGTCTAGTTGATTTGCACCCCCCGACCTCTCGCTGATTACACCATAACTATACTGGAAGTCTAAACAATGTCAATGATCAATTTACATGTCAGTAATTAAATTTCCCTTCTTAGTTATATACTTAACCTCGTTAAATCCAGTGCAAAGTTAATTTCTTCCAGGGTTAAGGATATAAATAAAGTTCATTGGGAAAACACTAGTCAGTAATCCAGACATGAATTTTGAAATCTTCTGTTATATCTTAAGTACCACAGACACTTTCTGGTGCAGTTGAAGGCAGGCCCATGTGGGTAGCTGGTGTGCAATGGCCACCCCACGTTAAAAGATCTCACACACACGCACACCTCTGTCTTACCCGGCCTGGCCTACATGTGACTCCAGACCCACAGCAAAGTGGTTCACTCTTAACTGCCCCCCTGAAATGGCCGAGCAAGCCACTCAGTTCAGGGGCAGTTAGGGATGGGCGAGAAATGTTGGGCCTTGTCAGTGACGCCCACATCCCATGAAAGAGTAAATTTAAAAGGCTTGAGTGACATGACTACCTGGGGGGATGACACGCAAAAATTAGCTTAGGGGGGCAATGAACGAAACCAGGATAATGGAAATCTGGAACTCTGTTTCTTAAAAAGCTGTTGAGGCTGGGGTCAATAGGTGAGAGATTTTTGTCAGGTGAGGTATATAAAACCAAGAGAAGTAAACGGAGCCGATACAGATCAGCCACAATTTAATTGAATGGAAGGACAGGCCTCCTCTTGTTCCTATGTTCAGTTTCAGCTGGTAGTCTTTTGTATCCAGGGATGTTCATTCCAGAAACCGACTTGATACCACAACAAAGTGGTAACAAAGTTAACTTCCAATTTATGGAAAACCTGAAAGGTTGAGTTGCATCATCTTGGTGTTTTTTAAAATCGTATTTTCTGAATTGCATTTCAGTTGCTCTCTCTAACCATATTCAATTTATATTATTGAACCTGACAAGTGGCCTGGGCGCATGTGGGATTGGTTTGTGTGTGAAACAGGCTTGCCTCTCGTGAATCCATGGATCCACCATTGTCTTTCCCAGGAGGATGAAAAATAAGGTCGTGCCATTACCATATGAAGCTTGAACCAGGTGGATAATAGGCTACCTGGTCCTGTTATTCCTCAGCAAAATGGAATCCTGAAATTAGTTTGTTCAGGTTGGGTTGCCAATATGCAGCAAGACCTGAACAACACATTCAGGCTTGGGATGATAAGTGGCAAGTAACATTTGCGCCACACAAGTGTTGGGCAATGACCAACCCCACCATGTCCACAGATTCCTGAAGGTAGCAGGACAGGATAAAGTGCTTAAGAAGGCATTTGGAATCCTTTGATTTATTAGCCAAGGCATAGAATATAAGAGCAGGGAGGTTATGCTGGGACTATATAAAACATTAGTTAGGCCACAACTTGAGTACTGTGTGAGTTATGGTCACCTCGTTACAGAAAGGATGTAATTGCATTAGAGAGGGCACAGGGGAGATTTACAAGGATGTTGCCAGGACTGAAAAATTGCAGCGATGAGGAAAGATTGGAGAGGCTGGGGTTGTTCTCCTTGGAACAGAGGAGACTGAGGGGAGATTTGGTCAAGATCAACAAAATTGTGAGGGGCCTGGATAGAGGGTATGGGAAGGGCCTATTTACCTCAGCAGAGAGCTCAGTGACCAGGAGACATAGATTTCAAGTGATGGGTAGAAAGATTAGAGGGGAGATGAGGAAATGTTTTTCCACCCAGAGGGTGGTAGGGGTCTGGAACTCACTGCCTGAAAGGGTAGTGGAGGCAGAAACCCTCAGCTCATTTACAAGGTGTCTGGATATATACCTCAAGCGCCATGTCTTGCAGTGCGATGGACCAAATGCTGGACAGTGGGATTAGGCTGGGGGGCTTGTTTTCGGCTGCACAGACATGATGGGCCAAGTGGCCTCTTTCTGTGCCGTAAACGTTCTATGAGTCTATGATTCTAATTGAGAACCTAACCATCTCCCCTTGACATTCAATGGCATTATCATTGCTGATTCTCCCACTATCAACATTCTGAGGGTTACCATTGACCAGAAATTGAACTAGATCAGCCATATAAATATTGTGGCTACAAGTGCATGTGAGAGGCTCGGAATTCTGTGGTGAGTTACTCACCTCCTGACTCCCAAAAGTCTGTCCACGATCCACAAGGCTTGAGTCAGGAGTGTGATGGAATACTCCCCACTTGGATGAGTGCGGCTCCCAAAGCACTCAAGAAGCTCAACATCATCCAGGACAAAGCAGCCCGCTTGATTGGCATCCAGTAGGTAGGGAGACCAAAACTGCACACAATACTCCAGGTGTGGTCTCACCAAGGCCTTGAATAACTGCGGTAAGACATCCCTACTTCTGAACTCAAATTCTCTTGCAATGAAGGCCAACATACCATTTGCCTTCCTAATTGCTTGCTGCACCTGCCTGTTTACTCTCATTGACTGGTGTACAAGGACACCCAGATCCCTTTGTACACCCACATTTCCCAATATATCACCATTTAAATAATACTCTGCCTTTCTGTTTTTCACACCGAAGCATATAACTTCACATTTATCCACGCTATACTGCATCTGCCATGTGTCTTCGCACACACACAACTTGTCTAAATCGCCCTGAAGCCTCCTTGCATCCGCCTCACAACCCTGTCCAGTTTTGTATCATCAGCAAACTTGGAAATATTGCATTTGGTTCCCTCATCCAAATCATTTATATATATCATGAATAGCTGGGGCCCAAGCACTGATCCCTGTGGTACACCACTAGTCACCGCCTGCCATCCGGAAAAAGACCCATTTATTCCCACTCTCTGTTCCCGGTCTGTCAACCAACTCTCAATCCATGCCAGTATATTACCCCCAATCCCATGTGCTTTAATTTTCCCCACTAGCCTCTTATGCGGGACCTTATCAAAAGCCTCCTTGAAATCCAAATGCACCACATCCACTGGTTCTCCCTTATCTATTCTACTAGTTACATCCTCAAAAAACTCCAGTAGATTAGTTAAGCATGCTTTCCCTTTCATAAACCCATGCTGACTTTGTCTAATCCTGTCAATGTTTTCCTAGTGTTCTGTTACCATGTCTTTTATAATTGACTCTAGCATTTTCCCCACTACTGATATTAGGTAACTGGTCTGTAATTCTCTGTTTTTTCTCTCCCTCCTTTTTTAAATAGTGGGGTTACATTTGCCACCCTCCAATTTGTAGGAACTTCTCTTAAATCTATAGAATTTTGGAAGATTATCACCAATGCATCCAATATTTCCAGGGTCACTTCCATTAGTACTCTGGGGTGTAGATTATCAGGCCCTGGGGATGTTTCAGCCTTTAACCCCATTAATCTCTCTAGCACCATTTTTTTACTGATACTGATTTTCTTCAATTTTTCTCTCTCACCAGACCCTTGGTTCCCTAACATTTCTGGGAAATTATTTGTTTCCTCTTTTGTGAAGACTGAACCAAAATATGTGTTCAATTCTTCTGCCATTTCTTTGTTCCCCATTATAATTTCCCCCGTTTCTGACTGTAAGGGACCTACATTTTTCTTTGCTAATCTTTTTCTCTCCACATATTTATAGAAGCTTTTACAGTCAGTTTTTATGTTCCCTTCAAGTTTACTCTCATACTCCATTTTCCCCTTCTTGATCAATCTTTTTGTCTACTTTTGCTGAATTCTAAACCGCTCCCAATCCTCAGGCTTGCTGCTTTTTCTGGCAATTTTATATGTATCCTCTTTGGATCTAATACTGTCCCTAATTTCTTTTGTAAACCATGGTTGAGACACCTTTCCTGTTTTATTTTTGCGTCCGACAGGAATGAATAATTGTTGTAATTCATGCATACGTTCCTTAAACCTTAGCCACTGTCTATCCACTGTCAACCCTTTTAGTAAGGTTCCCCAATCTATCATTGCCAACATCGCGCCTCATATCCTCATAGTTCCCTTTATTTAGATTCAGGATCCTAGTTTCGGATTTAACTCCTTCACTCTCCATCCTAATGAACAATTCCATCATTTTATGGCCACCCTTCCCCAAGATTGTTAATTAATCCTTTCGCGTTGCACAATACCTAGTCTAGGATAGCCTGCTCTCTGGTTGGTTCCTCAACGTATTGGTCTAAAAACCCATCACATACACACTCCAGGAAATCCTCCTCCACAGTATTATCGCTGATTTGGTTTGTCCAATCTATATGTAGATTAAAGTCACCCATGATTATAATTGTACCCTTATTGCATGCGTCTCTAATTTCCTGTTTAATGCCTTTTCTTACATCTCAATTACTGTTTGGGGGCCTAAAGACAACCCCCACAAACATTTTCTGTCCCTTGGTGTTTCTTAACTCCACTCCAAACAGATTCCACATTATGATTTTCTGAGCCAGTATTCTTCCTCACTGTTGCATTGATTTCCTCCTTTACTAACAGTGCTACCCGACCTCCTTTCCCTGTTTATCTTTCCTTCCTAAACACCGAATACCCCGGATCTTTGATCACCCTGCAGCCATGTCTCCATTAATGCAACGATATCATAACCGTTTATATCTATTTGCGCTATTAATTCACCTACCTTGTTGCGAATTCTCCATGCATTAAGATACAATGCCTTTCGACTTGTCTTTTTAACCTTGTTAGTCATCTTAGCTTTATTTTGCACTATGACCCCATTTGTTTTTCACCCTTGTTTTTCCTGCCTTCCATTTTTGCTTCTTATTTTTCTGTCTTTTGTTTCTATCCTTGTTTCCCCCTCCTCTGTCTCTGCTCAGGTTCCCATTCCCCTGCCATTCTGGTCTGGTGTTTTCCTGTCTGGCACTTTTTTGCACATTTGTTGCCTTCACCTGACCCAACAGTCTCATTTTTGGTGAGCCCAGCACTCCCTTGGTACTGTTCCTCCGACAGCGCAGCACTCCCTCAGTGCTGTCCCTCCATCAGTGCAGCACTCCCTTAGTACTGTCCCTCCATCAGTGCAGCACTCCCTTAGTACTGTCCCTCCATCAGTGCAGCACTCCCTCAGTGCTGTCCCTCCATCAGTGCAGCACTCCCTTAGTACTGTCCCTCCATCAGTGCAGCACTCCCTTAGTACTGTCCCTCCATCAGTGCAGCACTCCCTCAGTGCTGTCCCTCCATCAGTGCAGCACTCCCTTAGTACTGTCCCTCCATCAGTGCAGCACTCCCTCAGTACTGTCCCTCCATCAGTGCAGCACTCCCTCAGTACTGTTCCTCCATCAATGCAGCACTCCCTCAGAACTGTTCCTCCATCAAAGCAGCACTCCCTCAGTACTGTTCCTCCATCAATGCAGCACTCCCTCAGTATTGTTCCTCCAACAATGCAGCACTCCCTCAGTGCTGTCCCTCCATCAGTGCAGCACTCCCTCAGTACTGTCCCTCCAACAGTGCAGCACTCCCTCAGTACTGTCCCTCCATCAGTGCAGCACTCCCTCAGAACTGTTCCTCCATCAATGCAGCACTCCCTCAGTATTGTTCCTCCATCAATGCAGCACTCCCTCAGTATTGTTCCTCCAACAATGCAGCACTCCCTCAGTACTGTTCCTCCATCAGTGCAGCACTCCCTCAGAACTTTTCCTCCATCAGTGCAGCACTCCCTCAGTACTGTTCCTCCATCAGTGCAGCAATCCCTCAGATCTTTTCCTCCATCAGTGCAGCACTCCCTCAGAGCTTTTCCTCCATCAGTGCAGCACTCCCTCAGTACTGTTCCTCCATCAGTGCAGCACTCCCTCAGTACTGTTCCTCCATCAGTGCAGCACCCCCTCAGTGCTGTCCCTCCATCAGTGCAGCACTCCCTCAGTACTGTTCCTCCATCAGTGCAGCACTCCCTCAGTACTGTTCCTCCATCAGTGCAGCACTCCCTCAGAGCTTTTCCTCCATCAGTGCAGCACTCCCTCAGTACTGTTCCTCCATCAGTGCAGCACTCCCTCAGTGCTGTCCCTCCATCAGTGCAGCACTCCCTCAGTACTGTTCCTCCATCAGTGCAGCACTCCCTCAGTACTGTTCCTCCATCAATGCAGCACTCCCTCAGTACTGTTCCTCCATCAATGCAGCACTCCTTCAGTAATGTTCCTTCATCAGTGCAGCACCCCCTCAGTGCTGTCCCTCCATCAGTGCAGCACTCCCTCAGCACTGTTCCTCCATCAGTGCAGCACTCCCTCAGAGCTTTTCCTCCATCAGTGCAGCACTCCCTCAGTATTGTTCCTCCATCAGTGCAGCACTCCCTCAGAGCTTTTCCTCCATCAGTGCAGCACTCCCTCAGAGCTTTTCCTCCATCAGTGCAGCACTCCCTCAGTATTGTCCCTCCATCAGTGCAGCATTCCCTCAGTACTGACCCTCTGACAGTGCAGCACTCCCTCAGTACTGTCCCTCCATCAGTGCAGCACTCCCTCAGTACTGTTCCTCCATCAGTGCAGCACTCCCTCAGTACTGTTCCTCCATCAGTGCAGCACTCCCTCAGTACTTTTCCTCCATCAATGCAGCACTCCCTCAGTGCTGTCCCTCCATCAGTGCAGCACTCCCTCAGTATTGTTCCTCCAACAATGCAGCACGCCCTCAGTACTGTTCCTCCATCAGTGCAGCACTCCCTCAGAGCTTTTCCTCCTAGAGTGCAGCACTCCCTCAGTACTGTTCCTCCATCAGTGCAGCAATCCCTCAGAGCTTTTCCTCCATCAGTGCAGCACTACCTCAGAGCTTTTCCTCCATCAGTGCAGCACTCCCTCAGTACTGTTCCTCCATCAGTGCAGCACTCCCTCAGTACTGTTCCTCCATCAGTGCAGCACCCCCTCAGTGCTGTCCCTCCATCAGTGCAGCACTCCCTTAGTACTGTTCCTCCATCAGTGCAGCACTCCCTCAGTACTGTTCCTCCATCAGTGCAGCACTCCCTCAGAGCTTTTCCTCCATCAGTGCAGCACTCCCTCAGTACTGTTCCTCCATCAGTGCAGCACTCCCTCAGTGCTGTCCCTCCATCAGTGCAGCACCCCCTCAGTACTGTCCCTCCATCAGTGCAGCACTCCCTCAGTGCTGTCCCTCCAACAGTGCAGCACTCCCTCAGTACTGTTCCTCCATCAGTGCAGCACTCCCTCAGTACTGTTCCTCCATCAGTGCAGCACTCCCTCAGAACTTTTCCTCCATCAGTGCAGCACTCCCTCAGTGCTGTCCCTCCAACAGTGCAGCACTACCTCAGAGCTTTTCCTCCATCAGTGCAGCACTCCCTCAGTACTGTTCCTCCATCAGTGCAGCACTCCCTCAGTACTGTTCCTCCATCAGTGCAGCACCCCCTCAGTGCTGTCCCTCCAACAGTGCAGCACTCCCTCAGTACTGTTCCTCCATCAGTGCAGCACTCCCTCAGTACTGTTCCTCCATCAGTGCAGCACTCCCTCAGTACTGTTCCTCCATCAATGCAGCACTCCTTCAGTAATGTTCCTTCATTAGTGCAGCACCCCCTCAGTGCTGTCCCTCCATCAGTGCAGCACTCCCTCAGCACTGTTCCTCCATCAGTGCAGCACTCCCTCAGAGCTTTTCCTCCATCAGTGCAGCACTCCCTCAGTATTGTTCCTCCATCAGTGCAGCACTCCCTCAGTACTTTTCCTCCATCAGTGCAGCACTCCCTCAGAGCTTTTCCTCCATCAGTGCAGCACTCCCTCAGTATTGTCCCTCCATCAGTGCAGCATTCCCTCAGTACTGACCCTCTGACAGTGCAGCACTCCCTCAGTACTGTCCCTCCATCAGTGCAGCACTCCCTCAGTACTGTTCCTCCATCAGTGCAGCACTCCCTCGGTACTGTTCCTCCATCAGTGCAGCACTCCCTCAGTACTTTTCCTCCATCAATGCAGCACTCCCTCAGTGCTGTCCCTCCATCAGTGCAGCACTCCCTCAGTACTGTTCTTCCATCAGTGCAGCACTCCCTCAGTGCTGTCCCTCCATCAGTGCAGCACTCCCTCAGTACTGTCCCTCCATCAGTGCAGCACTCCCTCAGTACTATTCCTCCATCAGTGCAGCACTCCCTCAGTACTGTTCCTCCATCAGTGCAGCACTCCCTCAGTACTGTTCCTCCATCAGTGCAGCACTCCCTCAGTACTGTTCCTCCATCAGTGCAGCACTCCCTCAGTACTGTTCCTCCATCAGTGCAGCACTCCCTCAGTACTATTCCTCCATCAGTGCAGCACTCCCTCAGTACTATTCCTCCATCAGTGCAGCACTCCCTCAGTACTGTTCCTCCATCAGTGCAGCACTCCCTCAGTACTATTCCTCCATCAGTGCAGCACTCCCTCAGTACTGTTCCTCCATCAGTGCTGCGCTCCTTCAGTACTGTCCCTCCATCAATGCAGCACTCCCTCAGTACTGTTCCTCCATCAGTGCTGCGGTCCTTCGGTACCACCCCTCTGAAGTGCAGCACTCCCTCAGTACTCACCCTCCATCAGTGCAGCACTACTTCAGTACTGTTCCTCCATCAGTGCAGCACTCCCTCAGTACCGTTCCTCCATCAGTGCAGCACTCCCTTAGTACTGTTCCTCCATCAGTGCAGCACTCCCTCAGTACTCACCCTCCGACAGTGCGGCGCTCCCTCAGTACTGACCCTCCAACACTGCGGCACTCCCTCAGTACTCACCCTCCGACAGTGCGGCACTCCCTCAGTACTCACCCTCCGACAGTGCGGCACTCCCTCAGTACTCCCCCTCCAACAGTGCGGCGCTCCCTCAGCACTGACCCTCCGACAGTGCAGCACTCCCTCTGTACTCCCCCTCCGACAGTGCGGCGCTCCCTCAGTACTGACCCTCCGACAGTGCAGCACTCCCTCAGTACTCCCCCTCCGACAGTGCAGCGCTCCCTCAGTACTCCCCCTCCGACAGTGCGGCACTCCCTCAGTACTGACCTGCAGCCTTTTCTGTTTTTGAATAAAATGACATTGAGCAAGTTTACTGCACACCTGATAAGCCAAAGCTGTCCTCTCTGTTGATCTGGAAAAACACAATTTGCATTTATATAGCACCTTTAACCTAGTTAAACATTCCAAGGCACTTCACAGCGGTGTTATCAGACAAATTGACACCAGACCAGAGAAGGAGAATTTATGGCAGGGACCTAAAGCTCGGTCAAAGATGTAGGCCTAAACATCGGGCTGAATTTTAGGCTGATCAGGTGGGTATGTGGCTGACCTTGTAGGGCTGGGCCAGGGGAGAGATTGTATCAATAGGGAGGGCGGAGAGCCTTAAGGGATTTGAACATGAGGGTGAGAATTTTAAACTGTGGGGGCATTGGTGTCCCAGGAGCCAATGTAGGTCAGTGAGCGCAGGGATGATGGGTGTATGGGACTTGGTACAAGTTAGGATGCATACAGCAGAGTTGTGGATAAACCCAAGGGGAATGGAAGCCGGAAGGCCAGCTAGCAAATTGTTTTTTTATTATTCATTCACGGGGATGTGGGCTTCGCTGGCTGGGCCAGCATTTATTGCCCATCCCTAGTTGCCCCTCGAGAAGGTGGTGGTAACCACTGAGCGGCTTGCTAGGCCATTTCAGAGGGCAATTTTAAGAGTCAACCACATTGCTGTGAGTCTGGAGTCACATGTAGATTACGGCAGGTTTCCTCCCCCAAAGGGCATTGGTGAACCAGATGGGTTTTTTCAACAATCGACAATGGTTTTACAGTCATCATTAGACTTTTAATTCCAGATTTTTATTAAGTTCAAAGTGCACCATCTGCCGTGGTGGGATTCGAACCCTGGTCCCCAGAGCATTTCCCTGGGTCTCTGGGTTACCAGTCCCAATGACAATATTACTACACCTCCCCCATATTCAAATCATCAAACCTGGAGGCAACAAAAGCATGAATGAAGAATTTCAATTATGCAATAATTTGCATAATTTAAGCAATGTAGATAGCAGTGAGTGACCTGGAATTAAGAGCAAACTGTAGTTTGTTCATTAACTTACTCTTTATTGAGCATTACTTAGCCTCCCGTGTGTGTGCTCTGCATGTAAGACCCTCCACTGGAAAACAACGAGTATTATTGTTCATAATGTCCTTTTAATTCCTCCTCCCTCTCTGCCTGTCTTGTGAGTTCAATAACTTGTTTCTTTACATTCTTCAATCAGCTTGCAGCCTAGCAACAGAAGCCTTGCTCTTTGAGTACTGGTGATAGTGGAGGCAGGGACCCACCTCTGTCCCATATTTCAAATGATGTGCAACACAATTTCAAAGCAATGCTTGCCACTTAATGGGCTGCCTGCTTTTTTGCAGTTATATTTGCTGTGATATTCCCAAGGCTACCCATTGAAATCTGATGGCTCTTTATTTTGGAAAGGGCTGCTTTCAAACAACAGTGATGTTTTATCAACATATGCCAGACTGACTCTCCAGTGTGGTACTGAGGGAGCGCTGCACTGTCGGAGGGTCAGTAGTGAGGGAGTGCAGCACTGCTGGAGGGTCAGTACTGAGGGAGTGCTATATTGTCGGAGGGGTCAGCACTGAGGGAGTGCTGCACTGTCAGAGGTGTGGTACTGAGGGAGCGCTGCGCTGTCAAAGTTTAGTACTGAGGGGGCGCTGCACTGATGGAGGAACAGTAGTGAAGGAGTGCTGCACTGCTAGAAGTGCAGTATTGAGGGAGTGCTTGATGCTGCAGCTGCAGTACTCTTGGAGTGCAGCGCTGTCAGAGGTTCAGTAATGAGGGAGTGCTGCACAGTTAGAGGGGCCATACTGAGGGAGTGCTGCACTGTCAGAAGGGCAGTACTGACGGTGTGCAACACTGTCAGAGGGTCGGTACTGAAGGAGTGCTGTAGTATCAGAAGGGCGGTACTGAGGCAGGGCAACACTGTCAGAGGGTCGGTACTGCGGGAGTGCTGCAACGTCGGAGGTGTTATCTTTTTATTGAGCTGTTAAACCTCCCAGGTGGACAGGAAAGATCCCATGGCACTGTTATGAAGAAGAGCAGGGAGTTATCCCTGATGTCATGGCCAATATTTACCCCTTAATCAAAGCCAGTAAAACAGATTCTCTAGTCATAATCAGATTGCTGTTTGTGGGATCTTGCTGTGCGCAAATTGGCTGCCCTGTTTCCTACAGTGACCACCCTTCAAAAGTACTTCAGGGCTGTAAAGCGCTGAGGGACATCCTGACGTTATTAAAAAAAGTCCTGTAGAAATACAAGATCTTTCATTGTAAGATGTAAGCCGGGATCACCTGGTCCCATCGGAAATCAATGGGCTTTTGGCTGACCCGTGGCAGGTCCCGGTCAGGGCGGGGCGGGAAAGTCCCGGCCTTAGTTTGCCGCAAATATTCTGATCAATATTCTTATCCTTATCAAATCTCAAGGTAATTACAAATGAGGCAGGCGATTTGACCCTTCCTGGCTCAGCCACCTAGAAAGAATATAGCCTGTTCCTTCCTCCATCACGACATCTGACTGCTTTTTAAATGGTTTTAACTCCGCTACCTGGAAGCCTGTTTCCCCCTGCACGTGAAGAATTTCCTGATATCATTCATAAACTTACAAATGTTCAAAATCGACATACAAGAAAAGACCAGCCGGCCTAACAAGCCTGATCCGCACGCACCATGGTGGCTGGAACATCCTGACTAGAGACTTGCCACTCCTCTGCCCTGGTAAAGGCAAAAGACAAACAGCAAAACAAAAAAAAAAACCCCCAGGAGTTAAGAAGGAGTAGGGCAGGGGAGGAGGGTGGAATCTGTAATATCTAGAGTCTGCAGGTGATAGAAACCAGAGACCACATGAGCCATGCACTTGTCGACTGTTAATTCATTTCCCTTCTATAAGACGTAATCTCTGTCTCAGTCAGGAACCTGCGCGGCTCCCTTTTCGAAGGAGTGCAGAGTCTCAGCACCCACCGTACAACCTTGTGCCTCTTCCCTTCCTTCACGAATTAGAGTGCAGCGTAGCTAGCAGGTGTTAACAAGAACTCCGCATCTAATACGCACCTTTTTTGGTAGAAGCATTTTGCTTCTGCTGCTTTATGGGTATGATTTGAGCAGCAGGTTTTGGTGTAATTGATTCGAAGAATAAGCTGTATTGATGGGACTTTGTATGTTTGCAATCTCCATTTAACACTGTCTTTGAAAATTTCAGTGCAGCCATGATCTGTGGCACTTTGATTCGAGTAAGTATTTGACAACAACAGCTTGCAGGAACAATTAGGGCGGATATTGGATGAAATTGTCCGCAGTAAGTCTTGCAGGCAGAGATATTAGCGATAATGTTCTCATCGTGATTTAATTTCCTTGAGAACCAGTTCAACTCATCAGTCTGTATCCCAGTCATAAAAAGGTTCATGCAAGTTGTTTAGTTGCAAGCAGTACTTGTGGATGACATGAGTTTTTTTTTGCACTTAAGACCATAGGAGGCCATTCAGCCCTTCGAGCCCGTTCTGCCATTCGATTAGATCATGGCTGATCTGTACCACAACTCTACTTACTTGCGTTTGCTCCATAATCCTTAACCAACAAAAATCTATTGGTACAAAAACAGAAAAAAGCTGGAAAAACTCAGCAGGTCTAACAGCATCTGTGGAGAGAAAAACAGAGTTAACGTTTCGAGTCCGTATGACCCTTCTTCAGTCTTCTTCAACCTGTTGATCTCAATCTTGAAAGAGTCACTTGACCCCCCAGGATCCACAGCCTTTTATGGGAGAGAGTTCCAAATTTCGACTACCTGTTGTGAAAACGCGCTTCCTAATTTTAATCCTAAATGGCCGAGCTCCCATTATAATGTCCTGGATTCCCCCAATAGCGGAAATATTCCTCTGTATCTATCCTATCAACCATCTTAGACATTTTCAACATCTCCACTTAGATCATTCCTCAACCTAAACTCAAGCCAAGTTTATGTAATCTGTCATAATTTAACCATTTAAATCCTAGCATTATGGTGAATATGTGCTACAAGGCCGATATATCCTTCCTGAGGTGTGATACCCCCAGGACTGAACACATTTACAAACAGGTCCCCATAGCATTACCCTGGTCCTCTGAAATACTAGCCCAGTGACAATACCACCATGCCACCGCCTCACCTCTGGGCGCCACACTTTAAGAAGGGTGCGAAAGCATTGGAGAGAGTGCAGAAAAGATTCATGAGAATGGTTCCAGGGATGTGGAACTTCAGTTATGAAGATAGACTGGAGAAGTTGGGCCTGTTTTCCTTGGAGAGGAGAAGGTTAAGAGGGGATTTGATGGAAGTTTTCAAAATCATGAGGGGTCCGGACAGAGTAGATAGGGAGAAACCGTTCCCACTCATGAAAGGCTCGAGAATGAGAGGGCACAGGTTTAATGTAATTGGCAAAAGAAGCAAAAGTGACATGAGGAAAATCTTTTTCACGCAGCGAGCGGTTAAAGCCTGGAGTGCACTACCTGAGACTGTGGTGGAAGCAGATTTAATCAATGTATTCAAAAGGGAATTAGACTGTTATCTTACAGGCGTGGCCTGGAGACAGAGAGGGAATGGGTGACCACTAGACAGTCAAAAAGAAGGAGGCAGGTAGTGCAGGAGTCCCCAGGGGTCCCACTCACAAATCAATTTTCCGTTTTGGAAGTTGGCGAGAGTGCTGGTTCTTCAGAGGAGTGCAGTCAAAGCCAAGTATGTGGCGCCATGAGCGGCTCAGGGCTGTACAGGATGGGAGGAAGAAGAAAGGAAGAGCAATAGTGATAGGGGATTCACTGGTTAGGGGAACAGGCAGGCGTTTCTGTGGCCGTAGACGTGACTCCAGGATAATATGTTGCTTCCCTGGTGCCAGGGTCAAGATGTCACAGAGCGGCTGTAGGACCACCCTTCTGGGGGAGGGTGACCAGCCAGAGGTCGTGGTCCACATTGGTACCGATGATTTAGGTAGGAAGGGGGATGTGGTCCTGCAATCAGAATTTAGGGAGCTAGGTAGAAAATTAGCAAGCAGGACCTCAAATGCAGTAATCTCCGTATTACTCCCAGTGCCACGTGCCAGCGAGTACAGGAATAGGAGGAAAAGGCAGATGAATGTGTGGCTGGAAAGATGGTGCAGGAGGGAGGGTTTTAGATTCCTGGGACACTGGGATTGGCTCTGGGGGAGATGGCATCTCTACAAGCCGGACGGGTTGCACCTGAACAGAGCTGGGACTGAGTTCCTTGCGGGTGTTTTGCTAGTGCTGCTGGGAGGGCTTTAAACTAACTCAGCAGGGGTGTGGGATCCACGAGAGAATATTAGACAGGAATACCAGGATGCACAAAATACTGGGAGGGACAGATAGCACCAGAATAGAGAATAGTAAGTTAATAGGTAGAGTCGGGGTGAGGGAGAATGTAACAAAATCTAAATCAGGGTTACTATGCATGTATGTGAATGCACAGGGTACAGTGAATAGGATTGGGGAATTACAGGTGCAGATTGCCATGTGGAAATATGATGTTGTGGCGATAACAGAGACCTGGCTCAAGGAAGGGCAGAACTGGGTGTTAAATATTCCTGGGTACAAGGTGTTCAGAAAAGATAGGAAAGGAAGGAAAGGGAGGAAAGGGGGAGGGGTGGTGGTATTGGTTAAGGAGAGCATTGCAGTGCTGGAGAAAGAGGATGTCCCAGAGGGTTCAAGGACAGAATCAATTTGGCTAGCGCTAAGCAACAAAAAGTGTGCAGTTACATTGCTCAGTGTAGTCTATAGACTGTCAACTAGTGAGAAGGATGTAGAAAAACAAATCTGCAGGGAAATTGCAAAGAGATGCAGGCATTGTAGAGTAGTTATAATGGGTGACTTTAATTACCTGAATGTAGACAGTGGTAGTGTAAAGGGTGGAGAGGGGCAAAAGTTCCTAGATTTTGTTCAGCAGTATGTGTCCAATCCAACAAGAAAAGATGCACTATTGGACCTGGTTCTTGGAAATGAGATGGGCCAAGTAGATCAAGTGTCAGTGGGGGAACATTTAGGAGACAGTGATCATTGTATTGTACGTTTTAGGATGATGATAGAAAAGGACGATAGGCAATCCAGGGTAAGAATAATTAACTGGACAAGAGCCGACTTCGATGGGGCAGGAACGGAGCTGGGCCAGATAGACTGGAACGAAAGATTGGCAGGAAAAACCGTAGCTGAACAATGGGCTGCCTTCAAAAAAGAATTGGTTTGGGCACAGTCAAGGTATATTCCATCGAAAGGGCGAGGCAGGGCAAACAAATCCAGAGCTCCCTGGATGAAAAGGGAGATTGAAATTAAGGTAAAGAAGGAAAAGTGCGCTTGTGACAGGTGGCAGATAGAAAATACAATTGAGAACCAAGAGGAATGCAGAAGGTTCAGAGGGGAGGTGAAAAAACATATTAGAGAATTGAAGAGGGATTATGAGAAAAGACTGGCAGTCAACATAAAGGGGAATCTCAAAGTCTTCTATAGGCATATAGATAGTAAAAGGAGGAGTTGGGCAATTAGAGACCTAAAAGGGAATTTACACATGGACGAAGGCTGAAGTATTAAATGAATACTTTACATCTGTCTTTACCAAGGAGGTAGGTGCTACCAAGGCCATGGTGACAGACGAGGAAACTCTGTTACTAGGAGGGTTCAAAAATGATAAGGGGGAAGTGTTGAACAGACTGTCGGCACTTAACAAGGCACTGGGACTGGATGAGATGCATCTAAGGATATTGAAGGAAGTGAAAGTAGAAATTACAGGGGCACTGGCCATAATTTTTCAGTCTTCCCCGGACTCAGGGGAGGTGCCAGAGAATTGCAAACCTTACGCCCTTGTTCAAAAAAGGTTGTAAGGATAAGCCCAGCAAATGCAGACCAGTCAAATTAACTTGGTGGGCAAGATTCTAGAAACAATTATTCGGGATATAATTAGTAGTCACATGGAAAAATATAGGTTGATAAGGAAGAGCCAGCATGGATTTCTAAAGGGGAAATTGTGTTTAACTAACTTGCTGGAGTTTTTTGAATAGGTAACAGAAAAGGTCGATGAGGGTAATGCTGTTGATGTGGTGTACATGGGCTTTCAAAAGGCATTTGATATAGTACCACACAACAGACTTGTGAGAAAAGTTATTGCTTATGGAATAAAAGGGGCAGTAGCAATGTGGATACAAAATTGGCTGAAAAGTAGGAAGTAGAGAGTAATGGTCAATGGATATTTTTCAGGCTGGAGGAAGGTTTGTAGTGGAGTTCCCCAGGGGTCAGTATTGGGACCATTGCTTTTCCTGATATACATTAATGATCTAGATCTTGGTGTGCAGGGGACAATTTCAATGTTTGCTGATGGTACGAAGCTTGGGAGTGTTGTAAACTGCGAGGAGGATGGTGTGGAACTTCAAAAGGACAAAGACAAGTTGGTGGAGTGGGCAGATAGGTAGAGATGAAGTTCAATGTGGAGAAGTGTGAGGTGATGCATTTTGGTAGGAAGAACATGGACAGACAATATAAAATAAGGGATGAAATATTGAAGGGTGTGCAGAAGCAGAAAGACCTAGGTGTATATGTGTATAGATCTCTGAGAGTGGCAGGACAGGTGGAGAGAGCAGTTAATAAAGCATAGAGTATCCTGGGCTTTATTAATAGAGGCAGAGAGTACAAAAGCAAGGAGGTGATGCTGAATTTATATAAGACACCTGTTAGACCTCAGCTGCAGTATTGTGTACAGTTCTGGGTGCCACATTATAGGAATGTTGTGAACACATTGGAGAGAGTGCAGAAGAGGTTTACAAGAATGGTTCCAGGGATGAGAAACTTCAGTTATGAAGATAGAATGGAAGGTTTGGACTGTTCTCCTTGGAGAGTAGAAAGCTAAGAGGAGCTTAGACAAAGATGTTCAAAATCATGAGGGGGCTGGACAGAGTGGATATGGAGAAACTGTTCCCATTCGTAAAAGGATCAAGAACGAGACGGCACAGATTTAAAGTGATTTGCGAAAGGAGCAAATGTGACGTGAAAAAAAACTTTTTCACACAACGAGTTGTTCGGGTCTGGAATGCACGGCCTGGAAGTGTGTTGGAGGCAGGTTCAATTGAGGCATTCAAGATGGCATTGGATGATTATTTGAATAGAAACAATGTGCAGGAGTACAGGGAAAAGGCAGGGCAATGGCACTAAGTCACAATGCTCATTTGGAGAGCCGGTGCAGACATGATGGGCCGAAGGGCCTCCTTCAGTGCAGTTAAAAATCTGTGACTGTGTGGAAAGGAAGAAGGTGCAGGTTTCCAGGGAGAAGTTGGGAGAATGGCACTAGGTGAGTTACTCATTTGGAGAGCGGGTGCAGACACCATGGGGGCGATAGGCTCCTGCTGCGCTGTAACAATCCTGTGATTCTGCGAAATCTTCCATCTGATTGCTGAATTATGGCAAAGGGCCACCTTCAATTCTGCGAACTTTCACCATTGCTTATAATCCCTTGAGTGAAAATTTATTCCGTGCCTTCGGGAAGTGCACATAGACGATATCCATAGACATTACCTTAGCTCTGTCACACGTTCAAACCTCCTTATGCAGGCTGCTGGCTGGTTTTTCCAATGTGGCACAGGGCAAGCTTGGCCCCAGCATTTATCTATCAGATGTTGATTCATAAGAAGCTCTACCCCTGCTCTGTAGCTCAGAACACTGCCAAGTTGTTTTGAGACAATTATCAGTAATCATGCATTGTTTCTCTTGTCACTTTTAAAAATATTTTTGATCCTTTCCTGGGAGTGTTTGATGGGGGCAGTGTAGGAGGGAGCTTTCCTCTGTATCTAACCCCATGCTGCACCTATCCTGGGAGTGTTTGATGGGACAGCGCAGAGGGAATGTTATGATGCAGCAGTTGGTAAAAGCCGAGTTGTTTAAATGCCAGAGGGAAACTTGAAACAACTGTCATAGCCCATATTTTCAATTGGTATGTTTGAGATGCAGCTCCGAATTCAGGAATAAGACCACCGAGCCTCGAGGTTTTTTATATTAAACTAAATTAAACATTTATTAATTTACAACAAATTAAACACATACACATGTCTACAAATTATACCATAATAACTTTTAAACAAACCCCAAATGAATCAATCCCAGGTCAATCTCCACCAAGGCAACAGTCACCCATAGACTTTAAACAGACACCAGGCGAAGAACATTTGACCTTACAAATTCAAAATGAGGTTCCTTTCAATTTAGTTCCTTTGTAGACACAGCTGTAGGTTTACGGGCTGGTGAGACCTTAAATGCCTCTGAATTAAACACACAAATTCCTTACTGTTTATACCTAGCTTTTCCTTTGAATGTAAATTGTCCATGGTATCCTAGGCTTTTAACATCACATCTTCCAACAATAACATTTTCATCCCACTAATTTTATTAGTAACATAAACACATTACTTGGTGTCTCCCATCTTGGTGCAAGATTTTACTCCCACTCTTGAATGCTTAATTCAACAAATGCAAATTTATACTTTACCTTCTCCTCCTTACTGTTTACCCAATTAACATCTCAAAACTACTAAACATCAAAGTACCCAGATTAGCTGGTTTTAATCCAATTAAGACACACACAGTTATAGACACAGACCCCACTAATTCCATTTTAAAAATAATTTCCAATAACATTACAGACATTAATATTTCACCATGACGTCCCACTCCCTATCAAAAATGAACTGTCATAATTTTAAAAGATGGCTTCATTTTTAATAACTCATCTAACTATCTCCTGCACTTATTACGCAATTGCAATACCAGATGCATGCATTAACATAACTATATATATATATTATATGCAAGCCCTTGGTATCAATAGAAACCACTCCAATCCAGTGCCCAGGTTTTTAAAAATGTCCAATTTTCCCTTTTAAGCTTCAAACTCTTGATAACGCATCTGGGAACAGATTTTCTCTACCAGCAACATGTATAATCTGTAGATTAAATGGTTGTAACAATAGACTGCACCTGAAAAGTTTTGCACTTTTGTCTCGAAATTTGTCCAAAAAACTTCAAAAGATTGTGGTCTGTATAAACAATTGTTTCTGATGAATTGTTTGCCACATAAATTTCAAAATGCTGCAATGCTAACACCAAACCCAAGGTCTCTTTATCGATCATTGAATATCTTCTCTGTGGCACATTCAGCTTCAGTGAAAAATACCCTATAGGTTTTTCAATTCCAGTGTCATCCTCTTGTAACAGTACAGCCCCAATGCCTATATGGCGCGTGTCAATGGCCATCTCAGATTGCTTGGCATTATTGGGTACTGCCAAAACTGGTGTAATAGTTAATACAGTTTTCAAACTGTCAAATCACTTCTGACGCTCCTGTGTCCATTGAAACTTCTTGTTTTTTTTAATAGTTCAGTCAGTGGAGCAACTACTTGGCTAAAATTTGGTACAAATTTCTGGTAAAACCCACTCATGCCCAGAAACCTCAAAACTCCTCATTTTGTTATAGGCACTGGGAAATCCATGACAGCCTTGACTTTCGCATCTCTCGGAGCCACCTCACCATGTCCAATGGTATGGCCCAGATACGTAACTTGCGCTTTGCAAATTCATTTTTAGCCAAGTTCATCACCAAATTAGCTTCTTATAATCGAGTAAATAATTCTTCCAGATGCTGTAAATGCTCCTCCCACATCTGACTGAAAACAATTAGATCATCAATATTAACCGCACAATTGCTTAGACCCACAATTACTTTGTTTGTCAGTCTTTGAAATGTCACAGGTGCATTCTTCATACCAAATGGCATGACTTTAAACTGATACAGTCCATTTGGCATCATAAAAGCCAATATTTTCTTTCCTCTTTCCAACAACGGTACTTGCCAATATCCTTTTAGCAAGTCAATCTTTGTGATAAATTTCAATTGAACAACTTTCTCAATGCAATCCTCCAACTGTGGTAACGATAGGAATTCGCTTTTGTTACTGCATTCACCTTTCGATAGTCCACACACAGTCTTTGTGTTCCAATCGGTTTTGGTACCAGTACAATAGGCGAACTCCAGTTACTGCAACTAGACTCAATGATATTGGTTTGAAGCATGAAATCAATTTCTTTTTGTAGTTGTGATAACTTTGCCAGATTTAATCTATAAGGATATGGCCTCATTGAACATGAAACTTGTACAGACAAATCATGTATAACTATCTGTCTTCCCCAAATTATTCCCACAAATAGGTTTGTGTGACTGCAATAACTTTTCCAAATCACTTTGACACTTATTTGGAAGGTAACTCAATATTTCTTTTGAAATTTCAGACACCCATCATTACCCACTTTGATTAGAGGAACATCAATTTCAGAGCCCTGCACTTCTACTCCTTCCTCATCATCCACCATCACTAATACCTCTTTTTATTCTTCTTCCCTGTCAAAGTACTTTTTAAGCATACTTACATGACACATCCTCTGCTTCTTTCTTCTATCTGGAGCATTTATTAAATAATTTACTTCACTCCATTTCTTTTCAACCCTGTAAGGTCCACTGAACGTTGCATTTAATGAGTCACCTAGTACTGGTAACAAAGCTAGTACTTTCTCTCCAGAAACAAAACCCAATCAATCATGACCCTAGTAAAAGGTTCCTCAAATGCTGGTATCGGGATTAAAGGTGCCAGCTTAATCACTGCTTGTGGTTTCCCTATTACTTGACATGTGTAACATGGTCTCCAGAATTTGACTACATCTCAATGCAACCCAGGCCAAAAAAACCTCTGTATCTTTTCCTGTGTTTTCCTAATTCCTAAATGTTCCCCCATTGGAATTTCATGAGCAGTACTCAGCATTTCATTTCTATACCCAACTGAGTTAACAATCTGATGCACCTCGCTCCAGCTTTCATTTGCTGAGACATGATCCGGCCTCCATTTTCTCATTAAAATATCACCCTTAAGGTAATAACATACTGGAATATATTTGCCTCTGTCTGTGAGTAAGCTGCCTGATATAAATGTTTTAATTGCAAATCATTTTTCTGTAACTCCACTAACTTCCTTGTGTTAAACACTTCAGCCGAATTCTCCTGTAGCCCTTCGTTTTGAACAATGTTATCAAACACCGTGCTAGCTAATTGGATTTTGACACCTTCTTCTTGCCTTTGAACTGCCTGCCCTTCTTGTTTTCCTTGCTTCAATCTATGAGCCTGTGATCTCGTTACCACACAATCTGGAAACAATCCAGGATGCTCTCCAATGTAACATCTCTGTTGAAACCGCTTCTACAGGCTGCTTAACTGCCATAGGCATCACCCAAATTTGAGACCCAGCTATATCATTACCCAAAATAAATTGAACCCCGACAACGGGCAATTTTTCCACCACTCCAACAATACACTCGTCTGTCTTCCATTTATTCTTTAAATATTATCTTCTATAAAGGGTTATGTTTAACATCCCCATGAACCCAACCTATTATCACCAGTTCCTCCAATACTCCCCCTGAACAACAAATGTCACTATCCCACAACCTTAAGGATTGACTAGCCCCGTGTCTCTTAAAATTTTAACATCTTTACCTACTCCATCCTGTACACATGGGGCAGAAATTATCACTCAGCCGGCAGGCACGTGCCTGACCTGCTGAAGCATTAAATAACGCGTGTCGATGTTGGCTGAGCATATGCAGGAAAGAGTGCTTCAGTCTCCCTGAGGCACGGAACTGCCTTAGGGAGATTGAAGTGCTTTTTAAAGACATTATTAAAAACATAAAAAATTTAATGAAACATGCCCCCTCAAGTGACTGTGTCACAAGAGATGGGACATGTTTTTATATTCAAAATAAAGTTTTTATATAATCAGTATTATTTGTTTATACAGTTTTTATACAGTTTTATATAATCAGTATTGTATGACTAATGGGAAACAAAGCAGCAGGTTAGCGTGTTGGGGGGGCGGGTGAGGGGGGGTGGGTGGGGGGTGGATTCAACTTCATGGAAAATTATGAAAAAACTGAAAAGAAAGGAGAGCCCAGGAGAGGCTATTAAAGTCTCCAGAACAGAAAATAGGACAGAGTGTTTGGAAAGGGCTAGGAATCTAACTTCAAGCACATCAGATAAAGGGACGACAATGAGAAAGGGGACGGGAAATACAGGACTGAAGGTGTTGTATCTGAATGCACGCAGTATACGAAATAAGTTAAATGAGCTTGTGGCGCAGATTGAAATTGGCAGGTATGATGTGGTGGGCATCACGGAGACATGGCTGCAAGGGGATCAGGACTGGGAGCTAAATATCCAAGGATATACATCCTATCGAAAAGATAGGCAGGTTGGCAGAGAGGGTGGGGTTGCTTTGTTAGTAAGAAATTAAATTAAATCGATAGCAAGAAATGATGTAGGGTCAGATGATATAGAATCTGTGTGGGTAGAGTTGAGGAACCGCAAAGGTAAAAAAACCATAATGGGAGTTATGTACAGGCCTCCAAACAGTAGTCAGGATGTGGGGCACAAGATACACCAGGAGATAGAAAAGGTGTGTAAGAAAGGCAAGGTTACAGAGATCATGGGGGATTTCAATATGCAGGTAGACTGGGAAAATCAGGTTGGTAGTGGATCCCAAGAAAAGGAATTTGTAGAATGTCTACAAGATGGCTTTTTGGAGCAGTTTGTGGTGGAGCCCACTAGTGAACAGGCAATTCTAGATTTAGTGATGTGTAATGAGGCAAATTTGATAAGGGAGCTTAAGGTGAAGGAACCCTTAGGAGGAAGTGACCATAATATGATAGAATTTACCTTGCAATTTGAGAGGAAAAAGCTGGAATCAGATGTATCGGTATTACAGTTGAATAAAGGCAACTACAGAGGCATGAGGGAGGAGCTGGCCAGAATTGACTGGGAGATGAGCCTAGCAGGAAAGACAGTGGAACATCAATGGCAGGAGTTTCTGGGAGTAATTTGGAAGACACAGCAAAAATGCATCCCTAGGAAGAAGAAGCATACTGAAGGGAGGACGAGGCAACCATGGCTGACAAGGGAAGTCAGGGACAGCATAAAAGCTAAAGAGAAAGCATACAGCTGTGGCTCAGTTCATAGCACCCTCGCCTTTGAATCAGAGGATTGTGGGTTCATGTCCCACTCCCGGAAAAAACCAAGAACTGTGATTGTACTCGAAAGAAGTTGCACTCAGAGTTATATCTTCTACTCCCAGACAAGCCGTAGCAATTGCCAAAGCCATCTTGCAGTCACGCCACTTACAAAGAACATCACTAACTCCTGAATTCAAAGTGCTTTTCGCACTCGTAGCCTTAGGATTCACCAATTCCAAACCAATCAAGGAATTACAAATATTATCTCGCCAAGAGCCCCCAGTTGTTATGACACAGCAGTTGGTAAAGGTTAAGTTGTTTAAAACCCAGAGAGAAACTTGAAACAACTGTCATAACCCATGTTTTCAATTGGTATAAAAACAAAAATAGCTGGAAAAACTCAGCAGGTCTGACAGCATCTGCGGAGAGGAACACAGTTAACATTTTGACTCCGTATGACTCTTCATCAGTTGTTTTTGTTTTTAATTTCAGGTTTCCAGCATCTGCAGTATTTTGCTTTTGTCAATTGGTATGTTTGAGATGCAGGAATAAGGCCACTGAACCTCAAGAGGTTTTCTATATAAAATTAAATTAAACATTTATTAATTTACAACAAATTAAACATGTCTACAAATTATACCATAATAATTTTTAAACAAATCCCCAAATGAATCAATCCCAGGTCAATCTCCACCAAGGCAACAGTCACCCATAGACTTTTAACAGACACCAGACAAAGCACATTTGACCGTACAAATTCAAAGTGAGTTTCTTTGCAATATGGTTCCTTTGCAGACACAGCTGTAGGCTTGCAGGCTGGTTAGATCTTAAACGCCTCTGCCTTACACACACAAACTCCTTTCTGTTTATACGTAGCTTTTCCTTTGAATGTAAATTGTCCATGGTATCCTAGGCTTTTAACATCACATCTTCTAACAATAACATTTTCATCCCACTAATTTTATTAGTAACATAAACACATTACTTGGTGCAAGATTTTACTCTCACTCTTGAATGCTTAATTCAACATTTACACTTTACCTTCTATCCTCCTTACTGATATTCTAATTAACATCTCAAACTACTATGCACCAAAGCACCCAGACTAGCTGGCTTTAATCCAGTTAAGACACACAGTCAAACATGTAGACCCCACTACAATTCCATTTTAAAAATAATTTCCAATAACATTACAGACATTAATAACTCTTCATGACAGAGAACGTTTCTCCGTATCTAACCCCATGCTGTACCTGCCCTGGGTTGTAGCCTTATTTTGTGTATAATGACAATCACTTGCATTTATATAGCACCCTCAACATCATAAAATGCCTCGAGGCATTTCACAGGAGTGTTATCAAATAAAATTCGACGCCAAGGTGCTTAAGGAGATATTAGGCCAGATAACCAAAAGCTTGGTTAAAGAGGTAGGGTTTCAGGAGAATCTTAAAGGAATAGAGAGAAAGGAACAGAGAGAGAGGTAGAGAAGTTTACAGAGAGAATTTCAAAGCTTAGGGCCTTGTCAGCTGAAGGTATGGCCACCAGTGGTGGAGTATGTTTTTAATTTATTCGTTCATGAGACATGGGCATCACTGGCTTGTCTGGCATTTATTGCCCATCCTTAATTGCCCTTGAGAAGGTGTTGGTGAGCTGAGATGATCGATCTCTAACAGCCACAGCCATCTTCCTTTGTGATAGAAAATGCCGGAAAATTCAGCAGGTCTGACAGCATCTGTGGAGAGAGAAAAGAGAGAGAGTTAACATTTCGAGTCCTTATGACTCTTCTTCAGAAGTTTTACAAATGCTGTCAGACCTGCTGAGTTTTTCCAGCATTTTCTGTTTTTGTTTCAGATTTCCAGCATCCACAGTATTTTGCTTTTTCCTTTGTGACTCCAGCCAGCGGAGAGTTTTCCCCCTGATTCCCATTGTCTTCAGTTTTGCTCGGGCTCCTTGATGCCCCACTCGGTCAAATGCTGCCTTGATGTCAGTCACTCTCACCTCACCTAATGAGGTCAGGAGCTGACTGGTCCTGGTGGCAAACAAACTAAGTGTATGTGAGCTGGTTATTGCCAAGTCAGTGTTGCTTGATAGAACTGTCAATTGACCCATTTCATCAATTTACTGATGATCAAGAGTAAATTGATGGGACAGTAATCGGCCGGGTTGGATTTGTCCTGCTTTCTGTGGATGGGACGTACCTGGGCAATTTTCCACATTTTTGGGTAGATGCCAGTCTTGTAGCTATACTGGAACAGCTTGGCTAGGGGTACAGTTGGTTCTGGAGTCAGGGCCCATAGCCTTTGCGGTATCCAGTGCCTTCAGCCGTTTCTTGATATCATGTGGAGTGAATCGAATTGGCTGACGACTGGCATCTGTGATGCTGGGGACCTCTGGAGGAGGCTGAGATGGATCATCCACTCGGCACTTCTGGCTGAAGATTGTTGCAATGCTTCAGCCTTGTCTTTTGTATTGCTGTGCTGGGCTCCTCCATCATTGAGGATGGGGATATTTGTGGAGCCTCCTCTTGTTAGTTGCTAAATGGGGATGCAGAAGAGGCCAGAATTGGAGGAGCACAGAGATCTCGGAGGGTTGGAGGGCTGGAGGAGGTTACAGACAGAGGGAGGGTTGTAGGGGCTGGTGGAGGTTACAGAGATAGGGAGGATTATAGAGGCTGGAGGAGGTTACAGAGATAGGGCAGGTTGTAGGGCTGGAGGAGGTTACAGAGATAGGGAGGGTTGTAGGGCTGGAGGAGGTTACAGAGATAGGGAGGGTTGTAGGGCTGGAGGAGGTTATGGAGATAGGGAGGGGTGTAGAGCTGGCGGAAGTTACAGAGATAGGGAGGGTTGTAGGGCTGGAGGAGGTTACAGAGATAGTGAGGGGTGTGGGGCTGGAGGAGGTTACGGACATAGGGAGGGTTGTAGGGCTGGAGGAGGTTACGGACATAGGGAGGGTTGTAGGGCTGGAGGAGGTTACAGAGATAGGGAGGGTTGTAGGGCTGGAGGAGGTTATGGAGATAGGGAGGGGTGTAGGGGCTGGAGGAAGTTACAGAGATAGGGAGGGTTGTAGGGCTGGAGGAGGTTACAGAGATAGTGAGGGGTGTGGGGCTGGAGGAGGTTACGGACATAGGGAGGGTTGTAGGGCTGGAGGAGGTTACAGAGATAGGGAGGGTTGTAGGGCTGGAGGTGGTTACGGAGATAGGGAGGGGTGTATAGGGTGGAGGAGGTTACCGAGATAGGGAGGGGTGTAGGGCTGGAGGAGGTTACGGAGATAGGGAGGGTTGTAGTGCTGGAGGAGGTTACAGAGATAGGGAGGGTTATAGGGCTGGAGGAGGTGACAGAGATAGGGAGGGGTGTAGGGCTGGAGGAAATTACAGAGGTAGGGAGGGTTGTAGGGCTGGTGGAGGTGACAGAGATAAGGAAGGTTGTAGGGTGGAGGAGGTGACAGAGATAGGGAGGGTTGTAGGGCTGGTGGAGGTTACAGAGATAGGGAGGGTTGTAGGGCTGGAGGAGGTTACGGAGATAGGGAGGGGAGTAGAGCTGGAGGAAGTTAGAGTGATAGGGAGGGTTGTAGGGCTGGAGGAGATTACAGAGATAGGGAGGGGTGTAGGGCTGGGGGAGGTTACGGCGATAGGGAGGGGTGTAGGGCTGGAGGAGGTTACGGGGGTAGGGAGGGTTGTGCAGCTGGAGGAGATTATGGAGATAGGGAGTGGTCTAGCCGCTGAAGGAGGTTACGGAGAGGGTGGGGTGTAGGGCTGGAGGAGGTTACAGAGATGGGGAGGGCTGTAGAGCTGGAGGAGGTTACGGAGATAGTGAGGGGTTGAGGGGCTGGAGGAGGTTACAGAGATAGAGAGGGTTGTAGGGCTGGAGGAGGTTACGGAGATAGGGAGGGGTGTAGGGGGTGGAGGAGGTTACAGAGATATTGAGGTTGTAGGGGCTGGAGGAGGTTACAGAGATAGGGAGCGTTATAGAGGCTGGAGGAGGCTACAGAGAGTGCGAGGGTTGTAGGGCTTGAGGATGGTACGGAGATAGGGAGGGGTGTAGGGCTGGAGGAGGTTACAGAGATAGGGAGGGGTGTAGGGCTGGAGGAGGTTACGGAGATAGGGAGGGGTGTAGGGCTGGAGGAGTTTACAGAGATAGGGAGGGGTGTAGGGCTGGAGGAGGTTACAGAGATAGGGAGGGCTGTCGGGGCTGGATGAAGTTACAGAGATAGGGAGGGTTGTAGGGCTGGAGGAGGTTACAGAGTTAGGGAGGGTTGTTGGGCTGGAGGAGGTTACGGAGTTAAGGAGGGTTGTAGGGCTGGAGGAGGTTACGGAGTTAGAGAGGGTTGTTGGGCTGGAGGAGGTTACGGAGTTAAGGAGGGTTGTAGGGCTGGAGGAGGTTACAGAGATAGTGAGGGGTGTGGGGCTGGAGGAGGTTACGGACATAGGGAGGGTTGTAGGGCTGGAGGAGGTTACGGACATAGGGAGGGTTGTAGGGCTGGAGGAGGTTACAGAGATAGGGAGGGTTGTAGGGCTGGAGGAGGTTATGGAGATAGGGAGGGGTGTAGGGGCTGGAGGAAGTTACAGAGATAGGGAGGGTTGTAGGGCTGGAGGAGGTTACAGAGATAGTGAGGGGTGTGGGGCTGGAGGAGGTTACGGACATAGGGAGGGTTGTAGGGCTGGAGGAGGTTACAGAGATAGGGAGGGTTGTAGGGCTGGAGGTGGTTACGGAGATAGGGAGGGGTGTATAGGGTGGAGGAGGAGGAGGCTGGAGGAGGCTACAGAGAGTGCGAGGGTTGTAGGGCTTGAGGATGGTACGGAGATAGGGAGGGGTGTAGGGCTGGAGGAGGTTACAGAGATAGGGAGGGGTGTAGGGCTGGAGGAGGTTACGGAGATAGGGAGGGTTGTAGGGCTGGAGGAGTTTACAGAGATAGGGAGGGGTGTAGGGCTGGAGGAGGTTACAGAGATAGGGAGGGCTGTCGGGGCTGGATGAAGTTACAGAGATAGGGAGGGTTGTAGGGCTGGAGGAGGTTACAGAGATAGGGAGGGGTGTAGGGCTGGAGGAGGTTACGGAGATAGGGAGGGGTGTAGGGCTGGAGGAGTTTACAGAGATAGGGAGGAGTGTAGGGCTGGAGGAGGTTACAGAGATAGGGAGGGGTGTAGGGCTGGAGGAGGTTACGGAGATAGGGAGGGGTGTAGGGCTGGAGGAGTTTACAGAGATAGGGAGGGGTGTAGGGCTGGAGGAGGTTACAGAGATAGGGAGGGCTGTCGGGGCTGGATGAAGTTACAGAGATAGGGAGGGTTGTAGGGCTGGAGGAGGTTACAGAGTTAGGGAGGGTTGTTGGGCTGGAGGAGGTTACGGAGTTAAGGAGGGTTGTAGGGCTGGAGGAGGTTACGGAGTTAGGGAGGTTTGTTGGGCTGGAGGAGGTTACGGAGTTAAGGAGGGTTGTAGGGCTGGAGGAGGTTACGGAGATAGGGATTTACAAGAGAAAGATATGAATTTTAAAATTGAGGTTATACCTGGTCCATGGGTCAGTGGTGATGGATGACCACGACTTGGGCCAATTTAGGATGCGGGCAGCAGAGATTTTGGATGACCCCAAATTTGTGGCTGGTGAGGGCCTGTCAAGGGTGCTTTGGAATAATCAAGTCTAGAGTTAACAGGCATGGGTGAGGGTTTCAGCAGCAGATTAGCTGAGGCAGGTACAAAGTCATGTGATTTTAGGGAGGTAGAAATAGGCAGCCTTAATAATGTAGCAAATATGTGGTGTCAAATATACCATCAATGTTCCGACCAATCTGGTTTAGCGTTGGACGTTAGCAGGGAGAGCGATGGAGTCGGTAGCTGAGAAAAGGATTTTGTGTCAGGGACAAAAGACAATGATTTGGTCTTCCCAATGTTTAGTTGGATGATATTTCTGCTCATTCAGTACTGTATGTTGGATAAGCAGTGTGAGAAATTAGACACAGTGGAAGAATCGAGAGGGATGATGGTAAAGCAAAGCTGAGAGCTGTGGGTGTACATATGAAACATGTTTTTGAAGATGTCACCAAGGGACAACATGTACCCAGAAATAAGAGGATGCCAATGATAAACCATGCTACACTTATCCTGGGAGTGTTTGATGGGTCAACTTAGAGAGATCTTTATTCCGTACACAACCTAGGCTGTACCTGTCCTGGGAGTGTTTGATGGGGACAGTGTGGAGGGAGCTTTACTCTGTATCTAACCCCGTGCTGTACCTGTCCTGGGAGTGTTTGATGGGGACAGTGTAGAGGGAGCTTTACTCTGTATCTAACCCCGTGCTGTACCTGTCCTGGGAGTGTTTGATGGGGACAGTGTAGAGGGAGCTTTACTCTGTATCTAACCCCGTGCTGTACCTGCCCTGGGAGTGTTTGATGGGGACAGTGTAGAGGGAGCTTTACTCTGTACCTAATCCCGTGCTGTACCTGTCCTAGGAGTGTTTGATGGGGACAGTGTAGAGGGAGCTTTACTCTGCATCTAACCCCCTGCTGTACCTGTCCTGGGAGTGTTTGATGGGGACAGTGTAGAGGGAGCTTTACTCTGTATCTAACCCCGTGCTGTACCAGTCCTGGGAGTGTTTGATGGGGACAGTGTAGAAGGTACATTACTCTTTATCTAATCTCGCGCTATACCTGCTCTGGCCATTTGTGATTGGACAGTATAGAGGATAGAGGAAGCTTTATAGTACTGGTTCCCTTTCTGTTAGTGATTTCAAATGATACATACGTGTAATGACTACAGAGGAAAACACAGCTGAAAGGTTGAGATGAAGTAGGCTGGGACGAGACTTGTGTGTAGTATAAACATCAGCACAGACTAACTGAGCTGAAGAGTTTGTTGCTGCACTGCAAATTCTAGATAATTCTTTAATCCTCCCTTTGGCTTGCTGCATATTCATTGGAGAGCTTGGGTAGCTGTAGAGCAAGTGTTACACTGCACTGCTGAGCTGACTGGAAGCTCTGTAACCAGAACTGAGCAGAGGCACAAAGTACATCTTAGGCTGGATTCAATTTGGAGGGAACAGATGTTGTGATGGACAAAGAAAGGCTTATTTCAGACCCATGACAAAGGATGCCTCTGTGATAGATGGGAGCCGGGAATCTTGCTTTGGACAGACAGCAGTGTTGCAAGATATGGCTCGAAACTTTAACTAACCTAATTGGCACTGCTTTTGCCGATATGAGGCAGATCTAGAAAGAAAAGAACAATACCCCAAACCCATCCGTTAAATAATTTAGTACGTTGTATTAAATTCTCGTGGCTGCAAGAATGATATGAAATGCAATGTGCAGCAATGCGTAAGTTATTTCCTCCTAGCCCCCCTCCACCTATTGGCCAGTTCAACAAATAAATAAATATATATGCAAACCAGGAGGCAACTGTTAAATAATTAATAAACTCCAAAAGATTCACATGCTGAAGAAAAATGTCAAATAGGCTGCACAGCGCTGTGTAATTCCAGAGATCATTCCCAATGCCCATCTCAATGTGTAAATAACTATTGAATAGGACCATGACTACAGGAACTGAGCAGGAAATAATTAATACACTTATTGGATTTATACTACATTCAATACTTCCAAAAATACTTCATTGGCTGTAAAGTGCTTTGGGACCGCCTGGGGTTGTAAAAGGTGCTACATAAATGAAATATTTTTCTTTCATGCATTACCAGCAAAGTATCAATTGGAGTATGTGTACATTCAATTTCAATGGCTGTTTCAACATATCAATATAAAAACCTGTAGGTAATTAATCAATTGTGCTTGATGTAAAAAAAATACTAACTCTCCCAACCTTAATAATAAGTAATATAAATAATTAATGAAAATAATTGATGCATTCTCCCATCTCAATCTCATGATTATTGATGAGTTCCCTCCATGATCAATGCTTTCTAAAACTTTAGTCTCAAAATGATTAATGGATTCAACAAATCCGGCCTCTAAGGAATTAACGAATTCTCCCAACCCACCACCCACATGACTAGTGAATTCTCCCAGTCCAATCATTAAATTGATTAGTGAATTTTCCCCAATCCTGTTGGTAAATAATTAATCAATTCTCCTAATCTAATTTGTAAAGAATTGATGAATTCACCAAATTCAGTCTCTAAAGATTTAACAAATTCTCCTAACCCGCACTCTAAATGATTAGTGAGTTCTCTCAATCCAATCACTAAATGATTAATGAATTCTCCCGATCCAGCTGTGAATAATTAATGAATTCACCAAATCTAGTCTCTAAATAATGAATAAATTTTCCAAATCCGGTCCCCAAATGATTAATTAATTCTCCCAACATTCCCTCTAAATGATAAATGAATTCTTAAAATCTGATCTCTCAAGAATTAATGAATTCATCAAATCCAGTTTCTAAATGATTAATGAATTCTCCCAATCTAGTCCGTAAATAATTAATTTACTCCTCCTTCCTATTTATAACCTGTAAATTAAATCTTACACCCCAATCTGTAAACAAATATTGAATTTTACCAATCTATAAATTCTCCTGACCCACCTTGAAGCAATAGTCTTTCTCTGTTCACTCTGTGTGTGCCTGCCCTGACTCAGTTGGTTGCACTCTTACAGCTGAGATCCTGTGCTCAAGTCCCACTCCAAGACGTAAGTCTTAATGCTACAGTACTGAAGGGATGCTGCACTGTCGGAGGTGCTGTCTTTCAGATGAGACATTAAATTGAGGTCATCCCTCCTTCCTTGAATAAGGGTTTTACATTAGCTATTTTTCCAATCTGATGGGATCCTTCCAGAATCTAAGGGATTTTGGAAGATTATAACCAATGCCTCTATTATCTTTGTAGCCACTACTTTTAAGGCCTTAGGATGTAGGCCTGGGGACTTGGCAGCCTTTAGCTCTAGTAGTTTTCCCAGTACCTTTTCCCTGGTGATAGTGATTGTTTTAAGTTCCTCCTGCTCTTTCATCTCTTGATTTTCAAGTGTCTTTGAGAAGTTTTCTAAGGCCTGAATTTTACCTTGGGCGTGCTGGCGCGTGCCCGACACGCCGGAATGTAATATGACGCGCGATGATGTCCTCCCCCCCCGCAACCCGCTGGAGTCTAGACAGGATTAGACAAAGTCAGCAGGGCCTTCATTGGCCCGCCTGTGTGAAATCGCGGTGAGGAGCCGATTGCGGGCGGCGGTCGGCTCCCTAAGCGCCTAAGCCTGCTCCCGCCGAGCCCACCCGATGAGGGCAAAATTCAGGCTTAAGTCTTCTACAGTGAAGACTGACACATAATACCTGTTCAACACTTCCACCATTTCCTTGTCTTCCACCATCAGTTGCCCAGACTAACTGTCTCGAGGACCAACACTAGCGTTAGTTATCCTTTTCCATTTTAATGTGCTTGTGGATTTTTGGAATTCTCTACCCCAGATCGTTATGATTTGAGTCATTGTCACTGAGTATATTCAAGACTGAGGTTCATGGATTTTTAGACACTAAGGAATTTGGGGATAGGGAAACATAGAAAGCAGGAGCAGGAGTAGGCCATTCAGCCCTTCGAGCCTGCTCCGCCATTCCATTTGATCATGGATGATCCTCTATCTCAATGCCATATTCCCGCTTTCTCTCCATACCCTTTGATGCCCCTAATATCCAAAAATGTATCAATTTCTTTCTTGAATATGCTCGGTGACCCGGCCTCCATAGCCTTCTGTGGTAGAGAATTCCATAGGTTGACCACCCTCTGAGTGAAGAAATGTTTCCTCATCTCAGTCCTAAATGGCCTGCCCCCTATCCTGAGACTGTGGCCCCTGGTTCCAGACTCCTCAGCCAGGGGAAACATCCTCCCTGCATCCAGTCTGTCTAGCCTTGTTAGAATTTTATACACTTCAATCAGATCCTCTCTCATTCTTCTAAATTCTAGCGAATACAGGTCAAGTTGAACCAATATCTCCTCATACAACAGTCCTGCCATCCCCAGTATCAGCCTAGTGAACCTTCACTGCAGTCCCTCTATGGCAAGTATATCCTTTCTTAGGTAGGGAGACCAAAACTGCACACAATACTCCGGGTGTGGTCTCACCAAAGCCTTGTATAACTGCAGTAAGACATCCCTACTTCTGAACTCAAATCCTCTTGCAATGAAGGCCAACATACCATTTGCCTTCCTAATTGCTCGCTGCACCTGCCTGTTTACTCTCATTGACTGGTGTACAAGGGCACCCAGATCCCTTTGTACACCCACATTTCCCAATATATCACCACTTAAATAACACTCTGCCTTTCTGTTTTTCACACCAAAACTTCACATTTATCCACGTTATACTGCATCTGCCATGTGTTTGGCCACACACACAACTTGTCTAAATCGCCCTGAAGCCTCCTTGCATCCCCCTCACAACTCACAACCCCACCCAGTTTTGTGTCATTAGCAAACTTGGAAATATTGCATTTGGTTCCCTCATCCAAGTCATTTATATATATCATGAATCGCTGGGGCCCAAGCACTGATCCCTGCGGTACACCACTAGTCACTGCCTGCCATCTGGACAAAGACCCATTTATTCCCACTCTCTGTTTCCGGTCTGTCAACCAATTCTCAATCCATGCCAGTATATTACCCCCAATCCCATGTGCTTTAATTTGCCCACTGGCCCCTTATGTGGGACCTTATCAAAAGCCTCCTTGAAACCCAAATGCACCACATCCACTGGTTTTCTCTTATCTATTCTACTAGTTACACCCTCAAAAATTTCCAGTAGATTAGTTAAGCATGATTCCCCTTTCATAAACCTATGCTGACTTGTCTAATCCCGTTAATGCTTTCCAAGTGTCCTGTTACTACGTCTTTTATAATAGACTCTATCATTTTCCCCACTACTGATATTAGGAAGGAAAGTGGAGCTGAGTTAGATTATCAGCAATGATATTGTTTTATCCTGGAACAGAATTAAGGTGCCTTCTGGCCAACTCCTGCTTCTATTTCTTATATTCTTATCTCCAGTCTCTTATAAAGACAGTTTCTCACTTGTACTATGATCTTGATGAATCTCTGCTGCCCAGTTTATCTAGTCTCAATGTCATTCATATACTGAAATGCTCAAAACTTCACCCAGCAACCTGTGACCTAATCATGTTTTGCTTAATTTTATTACATAAAATTTACAGCATCCAAACAGGCATTCTACCCAATGGATCAACGCCAGTGTTCAACAACTGGACAATCCACCTCCACTCCCCCCTTATCTAACCCTACCAGAATATCCCTCTTTTCTTTGCTCCTTCATGTGTTTATCTAGCTTCCTGTTGAATGCATCTGTGCTATTCGCCTCCGCTACTCCCCATGGTTAACAAGTTCCACATCCTAACCATTCTCTTTGCAAAGAGCTTCCCCTTGAATTCCCTACTGGATTTATTTTAGACCATCTTTTATTTCGGCCCCCTACTTTTGGACTTCCCCCAAAAGTGGAAACATCTTCCCTGCGCCTACCCTATCAGAGAAACGGAATTAATGTTACAAGTTGATGACCTTGCATCAGTAATAGATTGATTGCATTACTTTCACAAAGCATCAATCTGGGATAAAGTGACCATGTTGGAGAGAGCCTCAAAGACTGAAGGGTGCTGTGTGAATATTAATGTTTATTCTATGTAGGTGTTCTATATTGTTAAACAGCATTGAGGTGTCACGTCATCAACTCTTGTGCACCTGTACAATGTTGTTTATCTGACTGCAGCAGTTCAACAAGGCAGCCCACCACCACTACCACCACCACCACCTTCTCAAGGGCATTGAGGATGCATAATGAATGCTGGCCTTGACAGCAACGCCCACATCCCATCAACAAATAAATCCTGTTAGATTAAATGAATTGCTTATAGGCTGGTTCAATGCTGGACTTGGTAAAGGTTTTATGCAGAATTCTTCTGCCAGTGCACAGATTTCAGGCTCCTCCTCTCTCCACCTTCCACAGTCAAACGGTCTCTCTGCTATCTCTCCACTCCAGTGGACGGGCAAACTCTGCGAAATGAGATTCCAGCCGCTTTCACCAATTCCCTTTTCAAAAAGCTCGTGTTTTTTTTCAAATTCAAGTTTGAAGTTTGATTCAGCAAATTTTCCCTTATCGACCAATAAGCAATTCACTTTGCCTTCATAAATATTCAATGTTTAAATCCAAGCACTTTAGGTAATAAAATGTGTTAGCTCTTTACCTCTGAAATTCAAGTTCTTATTAATTCTGAATTTTGAAAGTCTTTAGTTATTAAAAGACCAGGTAATCTGAAGGGCTCAGTTCCTTTTCAGAGCCCTCAAAAAAAAGACTTTCATTTATGCAGCCTTGACTACAGAAACATCTCAAAGTGTTTTACAGCCCAGGAAGTAGCTTTGAAGTTAGTCACTGTTTTTCTTTATTCATTCACAGGATGTGGGCGTCACTGGCTGGGCCAGCATTTATTGCCCATCCCTAATTGCCCTTAAGAAGGTGGTGGTGAGCTGCCTTCTTGAACCGCTGCAGTCCATGTGGTGTAGGTACACCCACAGTGCTGTTAAGGAGGGACATCCAGGATATTGACCTAGAAACTGTGCAGGAACGGCGATATATTTCCAAGTCAGGACGGTGAATGGCTTGGAGGGGAACTTCCAGGTGGTGGTGTTCCCCCATGAGTCTGCTGCCCTTGTCCTTCTAGATAGTAGCAGCCCTGGGTTTGGAAGGTGCTGCCTAAGGAACATTGGTGAGTTCCTGCAGTGCATCTTGTAGATGCTGCCACTGTGCGTCAGCGGTGGAGGGAGTGAATGTTTGTGGATGGGGTGCCTATCAAGCAGGCTGCTTTGTCCTGAATGGTGTCAATCTTCTCGAGTGTTGTTGAAGCTACACTCATCCAGGCAAGTGGAGAGTGTTCCATCACACTCCTGACTTGTGCCTTGTAGATCGTGGACAGGTTTTGGGGAATCAGAATGTGAATTATTCGCTGCTGGGTTCCTAGCCTCCAACTTGCTCTTGTAGCCACAGTATTTATGTAGCTTGACCAGTTTTGTTTCTGGTCAATGGTGTCCCCCAGGATGTTGAGAGTGGGGGATTCAGCGATGGTAATGCTACTGAATGTCAAGGGGCAATGGTTAAATTTTCAATTCTTGGAGATGGTCATTGCCTGGCACTTGTGTGGCGCGAATGTTACTTGCCACTTGTCAGCCCAAGCCTGGATATTGTCCACGTCTTGCTGCATTTGGACATGGACTGCTTCAGTATTTGAGGAGTCACGAATGGTGCTGAACGTTGTGCAACCATCAGCGAACATCTCCATTTCTGACCTTATGATGGAAGAAGTTGTTGATGAAGCAGCCGAAGATGGTTGGGCCTTGGACACTACCCTGAGGAACTCCTACAGTGATTTTCTGGAATTTGTATGATTGACCTCCAATAACCACAATCATCGCCCTTTGTGCTAGGTATGACTCCAATCAGCAGAGAGTTGTCACGCGGGGAATGTAGCAACCAATTTGTACACAGCAAACTCCCACAAACAACAATACAGTAATGACCAAGTAATCTGTTTTATTGGTATTGATTGAGGGATAAACATTGTGCCAGGCCTAAAGGGATAACTCCCCTTCTCTTCTAGATAATGCCATGGGACCAATCAGCTCCCCTCTTCTCCTGTCATACAAGTTGTGGTTATTTGAAATTTGGCATTCTTGTATTAGTCCTGATGAGTGCAAGATGAAAAGCTTCAGCAACATGGCTCCCTTTTCATCAATAGCCATGGGATCTCAGCTAAGAGGTCAAATTGGTCCTCAGTTTATCTTCTAACCCAAAGGGCAGCACCTCCAACAGTGCAGCATGCCCTCAGTACTGCCAGGAGTGTCAGCCTAGATTTTTTTGTGTTCAAGTCCTGGATTGGGGCTTGAATTCATGAATTGCTGACTCAGGAGCAAGAGTGCTACCACTGAACCACAGTTGATACAGTTAAAATTGCATATCTGTTTTTTTTAATATTTCCATCTACTTATGTTGACCTATCTTTTTGACCTATGTTGGCTATATATCAAAAACCCTGAGTAATGCATTTGAAATTGTTATTTGTCCAGCTTTGTCAAGAGGGAAAAATATTTTATTAAGATGGCAACATGTGTCTGTGTGGTCCCAGTCACACCAATAGGTGGCACAGTTAATGACCCCTTTTCTTTTTAGATTTGTCACACCAATGTCATGCTTTGTGAATGGTCCTGAACTCCCCTGATGCCTTGAAACAGGAGTTTACTTTCAGCCCACTATTCAAATCTCAGGTTTGAAGAATCTTGCTTCAAACACCATGAAGTAAGCTACGTAGTCTTGAGTATGTTAATGGCACGTCTTTATTAACAACTCATAACTATGTACATATTTACAGTAGAGCTGACTCCAGTCTTGGTCTACCCAACTCTGTCCATTTCTAGGCTGACCCTGGCTCTGGGTCATGTGCCTTCTTACATCACTGTGTGGGCAGTTCTGTACCCAGTCCCACATTAACCCTTTATCTACCAGACCTTACTACTACAGGATTAATATCACACCTCTCGATTCCTGATCTCAGAAAGCTGATTGAGACTATTGGCACTTTCTGACAGAGTTAGAAACCTACTGACTGCATGGTCACTGTAGTCCTCCTCCCTGAATATCTCTTTACTAAGACACCTCACTCACACTTTCCCACCTCTCTCTCTCTCTCACCATGCAGGCACAGGCTCCCAGCTAATAATCCTACTACCATTCCCATCTATCATCTGCCCTCCTCCTCTCCCTTCCCTTATCCCTCTCCCTTCTCTCTCCCCTTTTTTCATGTACTTCCCACCCTGGTCTGATTATTTAACCCCCACTAACCCCCTCCCTCTAACCCCGCCTGACCTTTTTACTCCCTTGACCAATCCCACAGGACATTGTTGGCAATATATACAAAGTCCTGTGCCATTCTGCATATACTGTCAACTGCTGTTGTTATAAATTATCATGGCCAGAGTAGGCCATTCATGCCCTCAAGCCTGTTCTGCCATTCAATAAGACTGTTTTAATTTTGGCCTCAACTCCATTTTTCTGCCTGCCTCCTACATGCTTTGAGTCCTTTGTCAATCAAGAATTTATCTAATTCAGAAAAGGAGTGGCCTTTGTAAAACTGGCGAGACTGGCACTGACATGAAACTTCCCTTCAATGGAAATTATAGTAATGGCAATAGGTGAAAATATAGAATTTTAAAATAGGGCATTACAAAGAATGATGGAATCTTACAGCAGAGATGATATTTGACCCAATGTTTCTGTGCTGGGGTCTTTTAGAAAGAGCAATCCAATTAATCCTACTCTTCTTCCCATCCCCATTGCCCTGCACACCTCCCCATTTCAAGTATTTATCCAGTTCCCTCTTGAAAGCTACCTTTGAATCTGCTTCCACTGCCCTTTTCAAGGCAATGTATTCCAGACCATGTTAGAAAATAGAGATAGTTTAAGTAGGTTATATTCGTATTTGTGGGTGTTATGAATGTGTTTTAGCTTTAATGTTTAAGTTTGGTTTGTATTTCTGTATCTGCGTGTTAAGAAAATGTCAAATTGAGTTTTAGTTTCACTTTAAAAGGTGCCTGCATTTCTAATGGGAGTTTTACGGCTGTTGCAGCTAAGTAAAAAAAACGAGTGAAAAAACATGGACTGTTGCCTAGCAACATGGGTCCAGAGAGGCAGGTTCCCCCCACCCCCTACAAACACACACAAAAGAAACTAGAAACAGCAGTTTGATTTGGAAGCTGGGTTCAGTTGGTTTTGAAAGTAGCTGCCAGGAGAAACTGGAGCAATGGGGACAGGTAGCAAGTCCCAGAAAGAAAAGACCCCAAAACCCCAGGGAGTGGAATAGGAGAAAGTCCCAAGCAGACCTTCTAGTCAAAGGAAGAACAGGAACCTGGAAAAGGTCCCGTTAAGCGAAGCTAAGAGCGAGGGGCAGAGAGAAAGGCTCCAAGCTCCAGATTAAAGAGACAAAAGCTGCAGAAAGCAGAATTAAAGCAAGAGGCAAGAAGGTCCAAAGTGACAACTGAAGGTCGTAACGCTTTCCTATAGGAATGTGAAGCAGTAGTACTGTTGACAGCTGAGTCAGAGAGAGAGAGTGCATGGAAGAAAGCTGGAATATATGTGGTGACCCAGGGAAGAGGAACATCAGAAGGAGAGCTCAAAACCCTGGAGGTGAACCCTTGCGGAAGGCATCTGAGAGAAAGCGTCGGTTTGGGAAAAGATTCCAAAGCAGGTTCTTGGAGAGTGGAGATTGTGTGAAACCCTTGTGTGAAAGACAGAGTGCAGTAGACTGATTGGCTCACGGTGTGACAAGCCTCTGGGGGGAGTTGATGAGGGATCCATAGCATCTGATTGAGTTGGCATCTCTCACTTGGTTTCAGAGTGTGGTGTATCTGACCACAGGTTGTCTTACGTAAGGTCTACTTACTGTGAACATTAGAGTATAAGGTACCTTTGTAACTTGTGTTATCCTTACAGATCTGTATATATCAGTAAAGGTATTGTGGCGGGTGAAGGAGTATTGTCATGTAGTTCATCTTTTCTTGTTTAATAAATTTTTTTTTGTTAATTAGCTGACTCCTGTGACTCTGCTCAGTAGCTGCTTTCCCCACGTAGCTCCTAACTTTTATTTGTTTGTTTAGCTATCAAGCTGGGCTCCACCTCGGGATCAGGCTTGTCCAGAGCTAACCTCAGTTGGGATCATAACAATCACAACAACTCGCTACATTAAAAAAACCTCTCCTCGTCTTCCCTCTGGCCTGTTTGTCAATCACCTTCCATCTGTATTTTCCCAATTTCCTTCCAGTGGAAACCGTTTCACCCCGTTCACTCTAACAAAGCCCTTTATCATTTTGTACAGCTCTATCAAATCTCCCCTCAGCCTCCTCCTGTACTGAAGAGAACAGTCCCAAATTCTCCAGTCCCTCCACCTAACTGAAGCAAAACTAAAGTGTGCAAATCGGCTCATACGTAAGACAATCAAAAGTAGGAGCAGGAGTAGGCCATTCAGCCCATCGAGCCTGTTCCGCCATTCAATACAATTCTGGTTGATCTTATTGTGGCCTTAACTCCACTTTCCTGCCTGGTCCCGTAACCTGTGACTCCCTTGTTGATCAAAAATCTAACTCAGCCTTGAATATGTTCACTAACCCAGCCTCCACTGCTTCCTGGGGGAGAGAATTCCACAGGCTAAAGACCCTTTGAGAGAAGGTATTCCTCTTCATCCCCATCTTAAATGGGTGACCTTATTTTGAAACTGTGTCCCCTAGTTCTAGATTCCCCAGGAGGGGAAACATCCTCTCAGCATCCATCCTGTCAAGCTGCCTCAGAATCTTATATGTTTGGAAAATGGACTGAGTGTGATGTGGCGATATTCTAAGCTGATCTAGTAAGGATATTTATACTCCTTTATAACTGTAGGGAAAGCAGCTCTCTGGGAATACTCAAGGCTGCTTGAGATTATTGATCATTAAGAGAAACAGTGTTAAATGGAAATACATTCTATTGAGTAATCCCTTGATGTTTGATTCGGAGATACTATTACTGCTGTATTTCAGTTGCTCTTTATCGTTGCGTTTATGCTTTAGCATTGCTCGTTCGAGACCAGTAGTGAGCAGATGTTTTATATGCATATCCCAGTCATGGGAAATTCTGCCCATGATCTCAGGTTTGATCAAGTGACTAGAAAAAGATGATTGAATCGATATTAACTTTGTGTGGAATAGCGTAAAATGGATATTAATGATTCGGCATCTCGTTTTGCATTTCTCCCCTTTGAATTCAATAGAAATAGACATTGAGAGTGATGTAAAATGGGCTGCTGACTCCTTATACCAACACGCAAAGTCAACTTCTACCCTCGTTCCTTGTGTTTAGGGAGTCAATGGGCCATGAGTTTAAAATTGCCCTTGGACATCGACAATTCTAATCCTCCACCATTGGTAGCCTTCTGTCCAACTGCATAGACCCGAAGCACTAGCATCCCTTCCCTAAAACTCTCGGCCCCCTGCTCCTCCTTTAAAGTGATCCTTAAAACCTACCTCTTTGACCAAACCTTTGGCCACCTGCCCTAATATCACCTTATGTGGCAGGGTGTCAGGTTTTGTTCTATAATGCTCCCTTTGAAACACTTTGGGATGTTCTATAATGCTAAAAGTGCCATATGAATGCAAGTTGCTTTTACTGAGGAGTGTGATTAGGAAAAATGTCTTTATGCAGCCAGGTTGTTGGAGTATCCAATGGGAGAGGTTGGAGTATCCAATGGGAGAGGGTGGAGTATCCAATGGGAAAGGTTGGAGTATCCAATGGGAGAGGGTGGAGTATACAATGGGAGAAGTTGGAGTATCTATTGGGAGAGGTTGGAGTGTCGATTGGGAGAGGTTGGAGTACCCAATGGGAGAGGTTGGAGAATTGATTGGGAGAGGTTGGAGTACCCAATGGGAGAGGTTGGAGTATTGATTGGGAGAGGTTGGAGTATCCAGTGGGAGAGGTTGGAGAATTGATTGAGAGAGGTTGGAGCATCCAATGGGAGAGGTTGGAGTGTCGATTGGGAGAGGTTGGAGTATCCAATGGGAGAAGTTGGAGTATTGATTGGGAGAGGGTGGAGTATCTATTGGGAGAGGTTGGAGTATCCAATGGGAGAGGTTGGAGTATCAATTGGGAGAGGTTGGAGTATCCAATGGGAGAGGTTGGAGTATCCAATGGGAGAGGTTGGAGTATCAATTGGGAGAGGTTGGAGTATCCAATGGGAGAGGTTGGAGTATCTATTGGGAGAGGTTGGAATATCCAATGGGAGAGGTTGGAGAATTGATTAGGAGAGGTTGGAGTATCCAATGGGAGAGGTTGGATTATCAATCGGGAGAGGTTGGAGTATCCAATGGGAGAGGTTGGAGTATCCAATGGGAGAGGTTGGAGTATCGTTTGGGAAAGGTTGGAGTATCCAATGGGAGAGGTTGGATTATCAATCGGGAGAGGTTGGAGTAACCAATGGGAGAGGTTGGAGTCCCCAATGGGAGAGGTTAGAGCATTGATTGGGAGAGGTTGGAGTATCCAAAGGGAGAGGTTGGATTATCAATCGGGAGAGGTTGGAGTATCCAATGGGAGAGGGTGGAGTATCCAATGGGAGAAGTTGGATTATCTATTGGGAGAGGATGGAGCAGAAGTCTTTTCTTCTGCTGAGGGAAAATTGGATTGCATTGCACCTCCTTCAAGGAACTACAGTATTCCTCCACTCTCCAAGCCTTATTCAAACCTGTTAGCTCACACCTTGCTGAAGCTCCTGAAACACTATGGGCTGAATTTTGCCATTGGCGAGCAGGGGGCGGGGCCTGCTTGCAGATGCGTAAAATGACTCAGAATGGCGTTAGGGGAAACCCCCGACATTATCCCGCCCCATTTAAATTTTCAGGAAAGCAGGCCCGCAGCCAAATCAGCTGTGCGCCCGTCGACCTGTCAATGGCCAATTGAGGCCATTGACAGGATCATTGAAACAATTAAAGGACCTGCCTGTCCAACCTTAAGGCTGGTGGGCAGGCCAGGAGCCCCAGCGGGGAATAGAAAAAACATGAAACCTCATCCAGCGGCGGGAAGAGGTTTCATGTAGGGATTTAAAAGTTTATAAAGTTTTAGTGTAAATTATGAACATGTCCCATCTCATGTGACATTGTCACATGAGGGGGACATGTTAAGGGTTTTTTTTCTTCTATTTTTAACGTTTTTAAAACTGTCAGCAATCTCCCTGAGGCAGCACTTAGCCTCAGGGAGATGTGCGCTCTTTCGTGCGCATGTGTGAAAGAGCGCACTCTCGCTTTTGGGGAATCCTCCCCCCGCCCGCACAGGGAGCGCATAGCGCTTCCCGCCGGACGTCACGCTGGGTGGGCCTTAATTGGCCCGCCCACTTAAAATGGCGGCGGGGCCCGCTTCTCCGGCGGGGATCGGCTCCCCGCCCGCCGGAGATTGGGTCGGGCCCGACAGGCAGAAAATTCTGCCCATATAAGTTGATCCTCTTACCGTTGAATCATTTTGTTTGGATTTTTTCTAACAGCCTCTTCAATTCTCGTTACACCAACTGCGATGACATTATGATCATTGGTACTTAAAGCCACATCAACAGATATGTTGTAGATTTGATCATCCTCATTACCCAGGGATGCTGAAGGTGTTAAAACTTAATACGCAAGCAGGGGCACCAGGCGAAGGCCACTGAAGGTAAGTGCAAAAACATGCCACAAGAGTGATGGATGAGCAGGAATGTTACTCTGGATCCCACAAGGGTGGTCTGGATTTCTGACGGTATTGGACCCTCCCCATCCCTGGTACCCTTGCGACACCAGCTATCCCCCCCATCATGGCCATCAGTTTTCCCCTGGTCTCGGAGAGCAATCTTCATTCTCTGCCTCAAAACCCCCAGGAATCCTATTAAGACATGGGGTTTGCTATCGACTTCCACATGGGAATTGGAATCGGCCGTTGAACGTTGGCAGCCTATTCAACTCTGGGGAACATTCTCAGAACTCTTGAAGGAAGTTTCTCCTGAATACTCTTGTGGATTTATGGGTGGGTATCTTTTTTTCTGGTCTCTAAAATTGGACTGTCCTAGAAATGTTGAGTATTTCAATTGTTGTAAAAACCCATCTGGTTCACTAATGTTCTTTAGGGAAGGAAATCTACCATCCTTTTTATTTTATTCATTTACGGGATGTGGTTGTTGCTGGCTGGCCCAGCATTTATTGCCCATCCCTAATTACCCTTGAGAAGGTGGTGGTGAGCTGCCTTCTTGAACCGCTGCAGTCCATGTGGTGTAGGTACACCCACAGTGCTGTTAGGGATGGAGTTCCAGGATTTTGACCCAGCGACAGTGAAGGAACGACGATATATTTCCAAGTCAGGATGGTGAGTGACTTGGAGGGGAACTTCCAGGTGGTGGTGTTCCCATGCATCTGCTGCCCTTGTCCTTCTAGATGGTAGTGTTCATGGGTTTGGAAGGTGCTGCCTAAGGAGCCTTGGTGAATTCCTGCAGTGTATCTTGTAGATGGTACACACTGATACTATTATATGTTGGTGATGGAGGGAGTGAATGTTTGTGGTGCCAATCAAGTGGCTGCTTTGTCATGGACGGTGTCTAACTTCTTGAGTGTTGTGGGTGCTGCACTCACTCAGGCAAGTGAGGAGTATTCCATCACACTCCTGACTTGTGCCTTGTAGATGGTGGACAGGCTTTGGGGAGTCAGGAGGTGAGTTACTCGCCACAGGATTCCCAGCATCTGACCTGCTCTTGTAGCCACAGTATTTATATGGCTGGTCCAGTTCAGTTTCTAGTCAAAGGTAACCCCCCAGGATTTTGATCATGGGAGATTCAGTGATGATGATGCTTTTGAATGTCATGGAGCGATGGTTAGATTCTCTTGTTGGAGATGGTCATTGCCTGTACTTGTGTGGTGTGAATGTTACTTGCCACTTGTCAGCCCAAGCCTGGATATTGTCCAGGACTTGCTGCATTTGGACATGGACTGCTTCAGTATCTGAGGATTTGCGAATGGTGCTGAACATTGTGCAACCATCAGCGAACATCCCCACTTCTGACCTTATGATGGAAGGAAGGTCATTGATGAAGCAGCTGAAGATGGTTGGGCCGAGGGCACTATCCTTATCTGACTCCGGACTCACAGCAATGCGGTTGACTTGTGACTGCCCTCTGAAATGGCCAAGCAACCTTACACCCTACTAATTAGAGTACCTGCCCATTTGCCTTACCCTCTGCCTTCTGCTGCTAGCCCCTTTCCCAACCAGGTCAATAATTTGCTGTCATTTCCATGAGCTTTAGCTTTAGTGAACACGGTCCTTTGAGGTACTTTATCAAAACACTTCTGCGAGTCTATGTAAACACCATCCATAAACATTTTCCTGTTTGCTATTTTAGACTCCTTTCCCAAATTTTCCAACAGATTCATCAGCTGTGGAGCACCCTTTACAAATCCATGCTGGCCTCTCTGGTCAGCTGAAAACTTTCAAGGCATTCAGTCTACCTATCCTTAATTACCAACTCCAGCAACTTCCTAACAATAGACATCAGGCTAACTGGTCCATAACTCCCTGGTTTTCCTCTGTCACCTTTCTTAAATAACAGAGTGATGTATACAATGTTCCGATCTAAAGGAATGGTTCCTGAACCAAGATCATTTTGGAAGATTATATTTAGGGCATCTGCAATTTTCTCACTTATTTCCTTTAAAACTCTGGGATGAAAACCATCTGGTCCTGGGGGATTTCCACTCTTTAGTGGAATTATTTTCTTCATGAGGGAGAGTGGAACTGAAGGATACGCTGACTGGGTGAGATAGAGTAGGATGCCCAGTGATGCATAACACCAACACAGACTAGTTGGGCTGAATGATCTATTTCTGTCCTGTAAATTTTACTTAACTCAGTGATTGTATGTGTGTTTATACATCTGAGTGTGTTTGTGCCTATATATATATGTGTGTATGTTGCATGTGTTTGGATTTATGTGTGTAGTGTATCTGTATATATGCGTCTTTATTTGTGTGTCTGTGTGTGTGTCTGTGAGAGAGATACAAAAAGATTATAGTATATCCCAGAAAGAAAAAAAGCAGTTCAAAACGGAAATAAAAATACTGCTCCAAATTGTTGTTTTCCTTCCGGGAATGAAATACAATTCATTTTGTTTTCCATAAACCTTAGAATGTGAAATGGAAATAAACATTTCAGAGACGGTGATTAGAGAGTTTGGTCAGAGTAGATCCAAATGTGTCTTTATGTAATAGGAACATTTTCAAACAAAAGCATTTCAAACAAAAGTCACCTAATTGCCTCACCTGGGCTTAGAAAAAGTCATTGCTAACCCTTTACCTCTGAGAGCAGAGATTGTAACTCACTAATACCTATGAGTCAGAGGGACACACAAGGAAAAGCATAAATAGAGAGAAAGACAGGCACATAATTTATTTCCTCATTCTAATTTGATTTTATTTGTCAAAACATAAGTTAACGAAGCAGCAAGTAGGAATGAGGGAGATTAAAGATATTGGGAATATTAATGGAGCAAGGGAAGGAATAGCTCAAAAGGGTTGTGTGTCATTCAAAAGTTAAGAGATAGGGTTGATGATGATAGGAAGGGTAATGGTTTGTAGGGGAGAGGGTAGGAAGAAGGCGAAGAGAAAAGGGGTACACGGCGAGGGTGACGGGTTGGGTTAAGTATGAAAGATTAAGAAGATGGGAAAGGATTCTAATGAGGGCCACATGTTCCCCACAGCCCTCACTCCAAGCACCATTTGTGATCGCTGGTAACTCCTTTTCCCACCACATCTTCCACTTGAAAGGAAAGAAAATAGATAGAGGGAAGGAGCAATAGTTAATAGGAGAAGGTAAAGGTAAGAGAATAATAGAAATAGAAACCAAAGAGAAGAAACAGCAACATTGAAGACATACCCTCCCTAACAGCACTGTGCGTGTACCTACACCACAGGGACTGCAGCGGTTCAGAAAGGCAGCTCACCACCACCTTCTCAAGGGCAATTAGGGATGGGCAATAAATGCTGGCCCAGCCAGCGGCACCCACATCCCGCGAATGAATGAAAAAAAGCAGGGAAGATCTCAGCCTGTGCAATGACAGCACATCGATAAGGAATATACTGAAAACTTTCCATCCACACATCCTGTCAACTTTTTTCCGCTAAAACTCTTAAGTCAATATTCAAAAAGGAAACAGCCTCTGTAAACGTGTCATGCTCCAATTACACCCTCCTCACCTGCCCCACCACCACAGTGGAGGCATTGCAGTGTCGCTACTGGCCAGAGGGTGTAATTACAACACAACCGGTTTTCATTGTAGATGCAAGTTAATGGATTTATGTCGGAAACTCAAAAATAAGGAAAGTGTGGCATGTCTGCACGTGCACCCCCCCACCCTAAACCCGGCTTCACCATGAGGGTGCCCTTGGTCTTGACTCTCCGTGTGGGATACTGCTGGTGATCAACTTGTATTTTATCCATTTCATGTACAAATCCTGTACAAAATTCATTCACATATAGGAAACAGATTATTCTGTAAGAGCTAATTCCAGTAATTGTGTGTTTTATATATATATATAAGGACTTAATTTACTATTTTGTGGGAGTTTGCTGTGAGCAAATTGGCTGTTGCATTTCCCACAAGAGTGACCACACTGTGTTTAATTGGCTATAAAGCACTTTGGAATGTGTGAGTTTGTGAAAGGTGCTATATCAGGCTATAAGACCATTAGACGTAGGAGCAGAAGCAGAAGTAGGCCATTCGGCCCATCGACTCTGCTCTGCCATTCATGGCTGATCTGATAATGCTCAACTCCACTTTTCTGCCTTATCCCCATAACCCTTGATTCTCTTACTGATTTAAAATCTGTCTGTTTATCTCAGCCTTGAATATACTTAATGACCCAGCCTCTACAGCCCTCTGCAGTAAAGAATTCCACAGATTCACGACCCTTAGAGAAGAAATTCCTCCTCATCCCTGTCTTAAATGGGCGCCCCCTCACTCTGAGATTATGCGCTCTGGTCCTAGACTGTCCCACAAGGGGAAACAACCTCTCAGCATCTACCCTGTCAAGCCCCCTAAGAATCTTATATGTTTCAATAAGGTCGCCTCTCATTCTTCTAAGCTCCAATGAGTACAGGCCCAACTTATTCAACCTCTCCTCATAAGAAAATCTCTCCATAGCCGGGATCAACCTAATGAACCTTCTCTGGACTGCCTCCAATGCCAGTGTATCTTTCCTTAGATAAGGGGACCAAAACTATTCGCAGTATTCTAGGTGTGGTCTAACTAGCGCCTTGTATAGTTTTAGCAAGAGTTCCCTATTTTTATACTCCATTCCCTTTGAAATAAAGGCCAACATTCCATTTGCCTTCCCTATTATCTGCTGAACTTGTATGTTAGCTTTTTGGGATTCATGCACGAGGACCCCCAAATCCCTCTGTGCTGCAACTTTCTGCAGTCTTTCTCTATACAAAGCAACTGATTTTCTTGATCAGTGTTTGGATATGGCCCCTCGTTCTGATCTTCCCCCCAAAATGAAAATCTTCCCTCTGTCTATCCTCTCAATGCCTCTCATTATCTTAAGGACCTCTATTCTGTGACCCCCTCAGCCTCCTCTTTTCTAGAGAAAAGATCCCCAGCCTATTCAGTCTTTCCAGATCTGTTAAAACTTCACTGTTCTGGTATTATCCTTGTGACTCCTTTATGCACTTTCTCCAGTGTCTCTATACCCTTCTTATAATAGGGGGACCGTGACTGTGCATAGTACTCCCAGTGTGATCTAATCAAGCTGCCATACAACCTGTTCACATCATTGACACAGCAACATGAGCAGAATGTAACCCTTTTGGGGGCTGGGGCAGTAAGGTAAATTATTTCACACACATAAGTGAATTATTTTTGCAGGCAAAATGCACCCTAATTTCTCACAATTTTCACGTGACATCACTGTAAGGCGGCCAACTCTGATTGGATGTGTTCTTGATGTTTTCACCTCATGACCTCCCTTCCCCAAAATGGCTCCCTGCTCCGTTTCTCTATCCGCGATTTGTTTTTCCTTATTTTGAGGCGGACCATGAAGATATCCCGGGCAAGTGATATGACCAATGAAGAGGTGCGAGGAAAACCTGAGACCAGAAGAACTCTGCTGACCAAGATCAGGAATAGACGGTTGGAATTTCTTGGGCATGTGATAAGGAATCGTGATTTAGAAAGTTTGATGCTGATGGGAAAGATCGATTGTAAAAGCGATCGAGGTAGACAAAGAACAATCTTTCTAAAGAGTCTCACAAACTGGAGGAATGTACCACCAACGAAGATGATTCATGCCTCCAGAGCAAGATTAAACATGGAGGTCCATGCTTGTCAACACCCTCTTAGGGCATGGTACCTGAGGAGAGAGACAGTTTGTTTTCAAGCTGCTATTAATGTTCAGCCAGAATCGCTCTCAGCAGCACCCCAGAAGGTTAATCTTTAATTCCCAGAGACTCCAGTTCTGGAAAGGCTGGAAACCCTAGAGTGCATGTGTGTGAGTGACGTGAGCATCTCACCACATCTCGAAACAGTTTCACACGCAGTGGAGTGCAGTAACTATGTGAACAAGTGCACAGTCAAAACGTAGGCAGGATGTGACGAGTGGAGTCCCACAGGGGTCTCTACCGAGACCTCGACTTTTTACAATTTACATCAATGACTTAGATGAGGGGAGTGAAGACACGGGAGCTAAATTTGCAGATGACACAAAGATAGGTAGGAAAGTATGTTGTGAAGAGGACGTGAGGAGGTTGCAGATGGATATAGATAGGTTGAGTGAGTGGGCAAAGATCAGGCAGATGGAGTTTAATGTGGGAAAATATGAAGTTGTTCACTTTGGCAGGAAGAACAAAAAAGCAGAGTACTACTTAAATGGAGAATGGCTGCCTAATTCTGAGGTACAGAGGGATCTAGGTGTTCTAGTACATGAGCCACAAAATGTTAGTATGCAGGTACAGCAAGTAATTAAGAAGGCTAATGGAATGCTATCCTTTATTACGAGAGGGATTGAACATAAAAGTAAGGATGTTGTGCTTCAGTTATACAGGGCATTGGTGAGAGTGCACCTCAAATATTGTGTGCAGTTCTGTTCTCCTTATTTAAGGAAAGATTTAAATGCATTAGAGGTGGTTCAGAGGAGGTTTACTAGATTGATACCTGGAATGAGTGGGTTGTCTTATGAGGAAAGGTTGGACAGACTGGGCTTGTTTCCACTGGAGTTTAGAAGAGTGAGGGGTGATTTGATTGAAGTATACAAGACCCTGAACGGCCTTGACAAGGTGGATATCAAAAGGATGTTTCCTCTTGTAGATGAGTCCAGAACTAGGGGCCACTGTTTTAAAATTAGGTGTCGCCCTTTTAGGACAGAGATGAGGAGAATTTTTTTCTCTCAAAGTGTTGTGTATCTTTGGAACTCTCTGCCTCAGAAGGTGGTGGAGACGGGGGTCATTGAATATTTTTAAGGCAGAGGTAGATAGATTCTTGTTAGGCAAGGGAATCAAAGGTTATCGGGGTTAGATGGGAATGTGGAAATCGAAACACAAGAAGATCAGTCATGATCCTATTGTATGGTGGAGCAGGCGTGAGGGGCCGAATGGTCTAATCCTGTTCCTATTTCTTATGTTCTTATGTAGGAAGATGCTGCTTCCAATCTGTTTTTGGTGGTGTAAGTTGTGGGATAAATATTGGCCAGAGACACTGAGAGAACTTTCAGTTCTTCTTCACATAGAGCCACATGATCTTCAGCACTTCAATAAGCAGCTTATCTGAAAGACAGCACAACAGCAAGGCATCAAAGTGTAACACTGTGGATGTCTCAAGTGTATCTTTTTTATTCATTCAGGGAATGTGGGCATCACTGGTAGGTCCAGCATTTATTGCCCATCCCTAATTGCCCTTGAGAAGGTGGTGGTGAGCTGCCTTCTTGAACCGTTGCAGTCCATGTGGTGTAGGTACACCCACCGTGCTGTTAGGGAGGGAGTTCCAGGATTTTGACCCAGCGACAGTGAAGGAACGGCGATATATTTCCAAGTCAGGATGGTGAGTGACTTGGAGGGGAACTTCCAGGTGGTGGTGTTCCCATCTATCTGCTGCCCTTGTGATTCTAGATGGTAGTGGTCGTGGGTTTGGGAGGAAGGAAGCTTGACAAGTTGCTACAGTGCATCTTGTAAATGGCATTGTTGTCACTGTGCACCAGTGGTGGAGGCAATGAATGATTAAGGTGAGGTATGGCACAACTCAACATAATAACAATATACAACGCCAGTATACACCGGTGTACTGGATCACATTGTACAGCATCAGTGTTCTACACCACACTGTACTACCAGCCTTCATCCCCTGTAGAGCTCCTGTTTTTGATTGCCTACTGAAGGGTGTAGCAAGATGACATTGATTACATCAGACACACAACTCCATTTAGGAAAGATATATTCAGAAACAAGTCAAGTGAGATTCAAAACAACAGGAGATTTCAGGAGATGACAAGACTTGATCATTCTGTCAAAATCTGCTAAAGGTTTTCTCATAAAATTCCTTTGTTGGTTACCAGTCTACCAAGAAGAGAGTTCTCTATCCACAGCATCATGGCAGTTTTGTCTCTGGCAATTCCTGTCTGCCTGTTGCACTTTACTTCTTCACTCTAGCCACCAACGGTGGGTCTACAAAGGAAGCAAAGACCATCCCGTCCCACCCACTGCCCCCATCACAATTGACAATATAAATTCGCTACGAGTAAATGGGTCACTTGCTTTCTGGCTCTGTCGCTGGTGGTGCTGTGAAACTGACTGACCACCCAACCTGCGTAGCTCACCGTTAAATCTGGTTGGTTATCAGTGACATAAAGTCTCACTGTTGCATAGGAAGTTGTCCAAGTCTCATTCTCTGTGGTATAAATTGTTGTGATTGTTTGAAATTTGGCACTCTTGCATTTGCCCTGATGAGTGCAAGATGAAAAGCTTTGACAACGTGTCTCTCTTTTCAGCAATAAACTTTTCTTCCCTCTCCAGGTTAACGGGGATTCCCCACCATTTTTTAAAGTTCATTCATGGGATGTGGGCATCACTGGCTGGGCCAGCATTTATTGCCCATCTGTAAATGCCCTTGTTCAGAGGGCATTTAAGAGTCAATCACATTGCTGTGGGTCTGAAGTCACATGTAGGCCAGACCAGGCAAGGACAGCAGATTTCCTTCCCTAAAGGACATTAGTGAACCAGATGGGTTTTTACAACAATTGGCAATGGTTTCATGGTCATCATTAGACTTCTTAATTCCAAATTCTTATTGAATTCAAATTTCACCATCTGCTGTGGCAGGATTTGAACCCAGGTCCCCAGAGCATTACCCTGGGACTCTGGATTACTAGTCCAGTGACAATACCACTACACCAGCACCTCCCCCATTTACCACCCCTACCCCACCCAACCACCCCACCTCCCTGCAGCTCTGTCTCTGGGCAGGCTACTGTTTCACCAGCGCCACCCGCGTAGGGTTGTCAGCTCTGGCTAGCCATATTTCTGGAGGTTTCATGATATGTCCTCCCACCATTAGTTGCCCCAAATGCCCATCTGCACACCTTCCCAGCCAACTGGAAAGCAAATTCAAAGAATGATTTTTATGATCAGTTAAAATAAAATGCTCAACGAAAATGGAAAAAAAACTATGTTTTTATTCCCCTAGAATTTTTCTCTTGGGTTCACTAGTAGCTGTGTCCTAGAGATTAATCTTCTGAAGAGTCCAGGACAATCCTCCCATTCTGCTTCATCTCACCCTTTCAACATCTCCTCTATGCCCTTCTCCCTCATAGCGTTATCTAGCTTCCCCTTAAATACATCTATAATATTCCTCTTAACCACTCCCTGTGGTAGCGAGTTCCACATTCTCACCACTCTCTGGGTAAAGAAGTTCCTCCTGAACTCTCAATTGGATTTGGCTTTTTTTTCATTCATTCATGGGATGTGGGGGTCACTGGCTAGGCCAACATTTATTGCCCATCCCTAATTGCTCTCGAGAACTGAGTGGCTTGCTTGGCCATCTCAGGGGGCATTTGAGAGTCGGCCACATTGCAGTGGGTCTGGAGTCACATGTAGGCCAGACCAGGTAAGGACGGCAGATTTCCTTCCCTAAAGGGCATTAGTGGACCAGGTGGGTTTTATGGCCCCTAGTTTTGTTCTTCCCCCACAAGCCATAGAGTCTTGGTGTCAATACAACACAGGAGGCCATTCAGCACATCGAGTCCATGCTGGCTCTCTGTAGTGCAATCCAGTGGGTCCCATTCCCATGCAATAATCCCATAGCCCTGGAAGTTAATTTCCCTCCAGCGCCCGCCCAATTTCCTTTTGAAATCACTGCTCGTCTCCGCTTCCAGCACTCTCGTAGGTAGCAAGCTCCAGGTCATTATTGCTCGCTGTGTAAAAATGTTCTCCACCCCCTCCCCACCACTGCATCTCTTACCCAAAACCTTCAATCAGTGTCCCCGAGTCCTTTTACCATCAGATACCGGGAAGAGCTTTTCTTTGTCTGCCTTATCTAAAGCTGTCATAATTATGTACGCTTCTATCAAATCCCCCCCTCAATCCCCTTGGCTTCAAGGAGAATGACCCCAGCTTCTCCAACCCAACCTTAGTAACTAAATCCTCTCATCGCTGGAACCATTCTGGTAAATCTCCTCCTCACCCTCTCCTAAAGTCCTCACATCCTTCCTAAAGTGTGGTGATCAGCTCTGGGCACAATACTGCAGGTAGTGAAGAAATACTTCACCATGCCTACCCTATCAAACTTCAATCTGAAAGACCCCCAACAGGTCATCCCTCAGCCTCCTCTTTTCCAGAGTAAAGAGCTCCAGCCTGTACCATCCTTCCCGGCCAGTCAGGATCTCTCTCCGTTCTGGTATCATCTGGTATTTGTTGATAGGTGCCCTGAACGGCTCCATCTTGTCAGTCGTGAGTTATACTGCCAGCAGGTCATTTTAAAGGGGAGCCTCACACTTTTTAAAAAAAAATGTGAATTCAAAGTCTTTTTTTATGCAACTTTATTGAGACAATTCACAGTTGGGGGGGGTGGGTGGGTGAGCCCTCCCTTCTCCACCCTCGCATTCCTGAACAAATAGTTCTTGAGGTGGCTGAGGGCAGGAAGTGAGAAGACGACAGGTGTTTCCTTCGGGCGGGACGGAAAGTTCTGGAACCGCCCGGTCTCGTGTGCTCTCCCCAGGTTTGGCTTTATTGACAGAGCACCCGTCTGTAGTTTCCCTCTCTCTTTCTCCCTTGTGACCTCCCCTCTGTTGGTTGGTTAAAGAGAGAGGATGTTGGTGGCTTGTACTGCAGTCCCCAGTTGAGAAACATCAGCTGCTGCAAATGCTGTTCACAGACACCAGTCCCGGGTCGACCAGCCCCATCTCCTCGTGCTCGTTGACGCAGAGCCGGTACCCGCAGCCCCTCTTCCTGGGTAGGGGCACGACCCCTCCTCCGCCCCCTGCCCCTCCCTCCGGCCTGGGGGTGGGAGGCAAGAGGAAGCCCACGCTGCCGGCGATCAGCATGTGCCAGATGCTGTGGATGTAGAAGTAGTTCTCCTCGGTCTCCACGAAGGCGTAGAGCGCCACAGCCGACGTGGCAATGACCGTGCCGGGGAAGAGGTAGAAAACCCAGCGCTTCCACGTGGGAGGGTAACAATGGCGTCTCCGGATCGTACGCACGGTCTGCGAGGGAGAAAGAGGGTGGAACGTTAAACCTCCGGCAGAGGTAGCGAGTACTATTGTAAACCCGATCGATCGAGTTACAGAGTATTAAGGTCAATATTAATAGGGGGAGAGAGTGTTATGTTAAAAACACTGCTTCAGCCTCAGCTACAGTATTACTGTCCTCGGCACCACACTTAGAACCATAGAACACTACAGCACAGAAAAACAGGCCATTCGGCCCTTCTAGTCTGTGCCGAAATATTATTCCGCTAGTCCCATTGACCTGCACCCAGTCCATAACCCTCCAGACCCCTCCCATCCATGTATCTATCTAATTTATTCTTAAAACTTAAGAGTGAGCCCGCATTTACCACGTCAGAGGGTAGCTCGTTCCACACTCTCACCACTCTCTGAGTGAAGAAGTTCCCCCTAAACTTTTCCCCTTTCACTTCAGGAGAGACGCCAAGAGCCCCGGAGATGGTGCGGAGAAGGTTCACTGGAACGGCACCAGCAATTTGGGACTCCAGCTGTGTGGAGAGAGACTGTGGAAACTGGGGTTGTTCTCCTTACAGCTGGACAGGTGAAGGGGAGATTTGATGGAGCTGTTCAAAACCTTGAAGGGTTTTGATTAGTGTAAATGTGGAGAAAATGTTTCCAGTGGCAGGAGGGTCGGTGACCAGGGGGACACGGTTCAAGGCCATTGGTCAAAGGGTTAGCGGGAGGATGGGGAGAAATTGATTTTTGTACAGTGATTTTTGACTCTGAATCGGTGCATTTTACAATCTTGGGATGTCCCAAAACTCTTCCCACCCAGCAATGTGCTTTTGACCCATAGTCACTATTGTAATGTAGAAAACTCAGCAGCCAATTTGCGCACAGCAAGCTCCCACGAACAGCCATATGATTGATGATGGTCAGATCATCTGCATTTTAGTGATGTTGGTTGTGGGATAAATATTGGTCAGGGGACACCAGGAGAACACTCCTAATCTTCTTTGAATAGCACCCCCACTCGATCTTTGACATCCACTTGAGAGGTCAGTTTGACATCTCATCTGATATTCAGCGCCTACGGCAATGCAGCACTCCCTCAGTACAGGCATTGGGAGGGTCAGCTTGGATGATATGCTCCAATCACAGACCCACAACCTTCTGGTTTAGAGGTGAGAGTGCTACCCGCTAAGCCACAGCTGACAGCAGGTTGGCTGCAGGTATAAACTGCCTGACGAATTAGACCAGTGCCGCTCGAAATGTCTCTGATGTTTCCCACAATCGCAGATTTGTCTTCCACTGACTGAAACGGCTTTGGCCAATGCAGTGGATACGACAGGGGACAACATTGCTCTCCTTACCCAAGCAATGGCCATGATGCCAAGGGCAAAGAGGCTCGGCCCCAGGAGGTTCCACAGTCCGTGCCGGTCCAACTGCAAGGCCATCGACAGCAACATGGCCCCCAGTAAGTACAAGATCTGTCAAAGTGCAAAGGTCAAGGGTTAGCAAGCATTACCATTCACTGCATGTGACATAATAAACCATCAATGAGAGTGAGACATTTTAATTATCTATGTTTTTTCCTTTAGCTTACTATCTACGCCTTATAGTAGGAAAGAATCTCCTCTTATTTTATTGCTTAGATGACATAGCCAATCACTCTGAAGTGTACTACAGAGATAATAAGGGATACAGTACCAAAGGCGGGGGAGTTAGGACCATAACATCACAGAATGATTACAACACAGGAGGAGGCTATTTGCCCAGTCAGATCCTTACCAGTTCTGTGTAATTCACCGAACTTCACTCCCCAGCAGCCCTGCAAATTCTCTCACTTCATGCAATTCCCTTTTCAAAGCCTAAATTGAACCTGCCTCCACCACATCATGCGGCATACAGGCACAATCAGGAATGGTGGAATAGGCTCGAGGGGCCGAATGGCCTCCTCCTGTTCCTATGTTCTAACGGAGGGCAATTTCTATGAGCCAGTGGATCTGTGGATCGGAGACATCTTGTGCTGACAACCTACATGATCCAATTCCAACCTGCTGCATTCCACACACGGGCGTATCCGATGCCTCAACACAACAGCTCCCATTCGACCCACTCTGCTCCAGCTACCCTGGAGAGCTAATGCCCCAGAGAGTTGGGTGCTTCTTGTTGGGCAAACAGTGGGCAGTGCACCAGCGCTCTGGGCTGATAGAGTGCAGGGTTTCAGCCAGTTCAACTCCACAGGTTTTTTATTCATTCACGGGATGTGGGCTTCGCTGGCTGGCCCAGCATTTATTACCCATCCCTAGTTGCCCCTTGAGAAGGGGGTGGTGAGCTGCCTTCTTGAGCCGCTGCAGTCCATGTGGTGTAGGTACACCCACAGTGCTGTTAGGGAGGGAGTTCCAGGATTTTGACCCCAACGCGACATCGGGAAAACTCCAAACCTTGGCTCTGGCCTGTGGAGGTCTCCGGGATTAGGTGAGGAGAAAGGAGCAGCTGGCATTTGTATAGCACCTTTCACAACTCCAGCTCATCCTGATGTGCCTTACAACCAATGAAGGGCAGAGTAGGGAAACGTGGCAACCAACTTGTGCACAGCAAGATCCCATAAATAGGAAGGTGATAAACGACTGGGTCATCTGTTCTTTCTAATGCTCTGTGAGGAATAAGTGCTGGCCGGGAGACCGGGGGGAACTCCCCTGCTCTCCTTCCAGTAGTGGCCCTGCCCCTGCCCATCGGGGCAGGCGGGGTTTGGTTTAATGGCTCGTGTTCGATTTGGGTTTGGGTTGTACCCCACAGGGAGAGCACAGAGGCTCCACTTCAGGAAAATGTGCTCTGAAGGCTGTAAAGCCTTTGAATGAGTGTGACAAAGCCACCTCGTCTACATCTTCCACTGGTCCGGCTCCACTCCAACTATGGCCATGAAATGCTTAAACCGTCCACTAGATGGTGCCTGGGAGCAGTATGAATAGATTCATTTAATTCTAAAAATACTTTGAATCTATTATTTACTATTCAAGAGATAGTGAAAGAAACAGACTTCATATGCTCGTATTCAGAGTGCTTGGAAACTTATTTCTAAGACAAATCTGGAGGATAGTGGATTACACGAACAGCCAAGTTAAAATTAAATGTCCAAATAAACTCTCAATCTTTCTAATTTATTCCTTCACAGAATGTGGGGGTTGCTGGCTGGGCCAGCATTTATTGCCCAAACCTTATTGCCCTTGAGAAGGTGGCGGTGAGCTGCCTTCTTGAACCGCTGCAGTCCATGTGGTGTAGGTACACCCACAGTGCTGTTAGGGAGGGAGTTCCAGGATTTTGACCCAGCGACAGTGAAGGAACAGCGATATATTTCCAAGTCAGGATGGTGTGTGGCTTGGAGGGGAACTTCCAGGTGGTGGTGTTCCCATCTATCTGCTGCCCTTGTCCTTCTAGATGGTAGATGGTTTTGGAAGGTGCTGTTGAAGGAGCCTTGGTGAGTTGCTGCAGTGCATCTTGTAGATGGTACACACACTGCTGCTACTGTGAACTTTAATGTTGAAGTGGTGGATGGGGTGTCGATCAAGTGGGCTGCTTTGTTCTGGTGTGGTAATAACCAGCTACTTTCGTTTCTGGCCCCTTTAGAATACTCCCTCAAAGAATTATGAAACAAAATATGAGAAGATAATGGATTGTAATTCCTACAATGTGATTACCACCCATCAGGTACAGCACGGGGTTAGATACAGAGTAAAGCTCCCTCTACACTGTCCCCATCAAACACTCCCAGGACAGGTACAGCACGGGGTTAGATACAGAGTAAAGCTCCCTCTACACTGTCCCCATCAAACACTCCCAGGACAGGTACAGCACGGGGTTAGATGCAGGGTAAAGCTCCCTCTACACTGTCCCCATCAAACACTCCCAGGACAGGTACAGCACGGGGTTAGATGCAGGGTAAAGCTCCCTCTACACTGTCCCCATCAAACACTCCCAGGACAGGTACAGCACGGGGTTAGATACAGAGTAAAGCTCCCTCTACACTGTCCCCATCAAACACTCCCAGGACAGGTACAGCACGGGGCTAGATACAGAGTAAAGCTCCCTCTACACTTCCTATCAAACACTTCCAATGTCAATGACATAGATTTAATGGGTTTATAGGTTAGAAGGAGGCCATTCAGCCCATTGTTTCTGTGCCAGTTCTTTGCTGGACAATCTGATAGTTTCACGGTCACCATGACTGACTGTAGCACTTTTTTCCCCAGATTTTTACTTAATTAACTGAATTTAAATTTTCCAGATCATTAGCCTTGACCTGTGGATTACTGTCCATGGACATAACCACACTGCCACCATATACAATTATCTTGATGCTGTACTGACTAGTAATCCAGAGAACCCGGGAGAATTCTCTGGGATCAGAGTTTAAATCCCACCAGGGCAGATGGTGAAATCTGAGTTCAATAAAAATCTGGAATTAAAAGTCTGATGATGACCATGAGACCATTATCAATTGTTGTAAAAACCCATCTGGTTCACTAATGTCCTTTAGGGAAGGAAATCTGCCCTCCTTAATCTGGTCTGGCCTACATGTGACTCCAGACCCACAGTAATGTGGTTGACTTTTAGCCTCCCTCTGAAATGGCCGAGCAAGTCACTCAGTTGCATCAAACCGCGATGAGGTCTAAAAGAACAGACCTCCCGGCATTGACCCGGGCACCAAAAATGACACCGGCACACTCAGCCTTGTATCGCCATTCCTTCACTGTCACTGGGTCAAAATCCCTCCCTAACAGCACTGTGGGTGTACCTACACCACAGGGACTGCAGCGGTTCAAGAAGGCAGCTCACCACCACCTTCTCAAGAGCAACTAGGAATGGGCAATAAACGCTGGCCCAGCCAGTGACGCCCACATCCCGTGAATGAATTAAAAAACAGACCGATCTGGCTGGGCTGTTAGTTTTATATTCACTCAGGAAATGCCCTAACTTGGTTCACACAGAAACTTGGGGCTAGGAGACTGAGGAGCCTCAGGATTTGAATGCAGGGGCACCGATGGAGGAGGCTTGATGACTAAACCATTGTATCATCCAACCTATTCACCGTTGGACACTGGATTAAGTGTCACATCCCTGCCATATAATGATGGGAGAATAGACAGACCGACATCATTCAGCCCGGATCACACCAGCGCTGGGTATAGTTAACATGGGTACGGTAGTGTAGAGGTTATATTGCTGGACAAGTAATCCAGACCCCCTGGATTAAAAATACAGACAATAGTTGTTTGGTAGCACAGAACTTGAGTGCTGTTGAATAAAGAGACACCCTGTCAAAACTGTTCATCTTGCACTCATCAGGACAGATTCACAAGAACACCAAATCTCAGAAATGCAGTGACCATCAGTTCAAATCACTCTCATGACAGTTTTGAGAATTTGAACTCGGATTAAAGATAAATCTGGGAATTAAAAAGCTGGTGTCAGTGAACGTGATAACCGAGGCTGTCGGACTACGGTTAGAAACTCACTGATGCGCTTTAGGGAATGAAGCTTGCCATCCGATATGTGACTCCAGTCCCAAGGCAATGCGGTGGACTCTTGACTGCCCCCTAAAGTGAGACACTCATTCGCAGCAACAATAAGTGCCAGCCTTGCCAGGAATGCCCACATCCTGAGAATGAGTATAAAAGCCACACACAGCTTGTGAGGGGACGATTGTATCAAACCCCTGGGCAATGAGGGATGGGCAAGGCATAGGGTGATTGGCAAAAGAACCAGAGGTGACATGAGGAAACACTTCTTTATGCAGCGTGTGGTTAGGATCTGGGATGCACTGGCTGAGGGTTTGGTTCAATCGAGGTTTCGAAAAGAGGATCGGGTAATTATCTGAAGAATAAAAAGGTTTTTGGCAGTACAGAACTTGAGTACTGCTGTAAAAACGCCTTGATCAATGCCTTGACTAATCAGAGTCAAGCTGCCTGGTTTAAATTTCAAACAATGCCTGGCAGTTAACTGTCAGTCACCATTAACTGGTGCATTCTCCATGATAATGCCTCTACCAATTAGGGTCCACTTGCCAACCAATCAGCGCTCTCTTCTCATACAGTATAAAGTTGTTGCTTCCCCTAACGTTGGTATTCCCGCGATTGTCCTGATGAGTGCGAGACGAAAAGCTTTGACACAATGGCCTCTCCCAGCAATATTCAAATAAAAAGTTTGCAGGACCATGGAGAAGGAGCAGGGGAGTGGAACTAGCTGAGTTGCTCTGAGAGGGAGCCCGGACACGATGGGCTGAATGGCCTCCTTCTGCCTGTAAACATTCTCTGAGTCTATCATTCTAAATCCACAGTCCACCCAGCTCTCCTTGTACTGGTTATGAATCAACCAGTCCCAAACCCAACTCTTCCCTGCCCCTGTGCAGCAGCTCAGGAATCCCCCTGAGGCCTCCACCTGTGGGACAAAGAAGATGGTCGACAACCACATTCCCAGAGAAACTGAGGACAAGGAATAAATCCTGCCTCCCTCATGCCGAGCATGAGCTTTTGGAAAATTTGTCCCCGGCATCTGTTTTTTTCTGTTCAGGGTGACACTGAGCAGGAGACTATACGGCTCCCTAACCTGCCCTAAGACAAAGGCTCCATTGGCCTGCCTGAAGCGGAGACTAACCTGCTTGATGATTGGCTGCAGTCTCGCCATGGCGATGACAGTGACCCAGACAGACATGAGTGACCCCAGGAAGTCGCAGAACTGCAGCACATCGTACTCCATGATACAGAAGACCACGATCCCAGGCTGATCGCAAGCATGGTAAAACTGCAGGGTTTACAAAAAAGCAAGCGTTACTTCACAGATCATTGGAAGGGATTGAGGGTCAGAGGCATCGGTACAGACCGGGGGCGGAGAAAGGGATTGAGGCGGTGGGGGTGGGAGGGTGGGTTAGAGAGGGTGGAGGATGTTTCCTCTCGTGGGGGAGTCTAGAACTAGCGGGACAGTTTAAAAAAAAGGAATTTCCTCTCTGTCAGAGGGTCGTTGGTCTTTGGAATTCTCTTTCCCAGAGAGAGGACTGGGTCATTGAGTATACTCGAGGCTGAGTTAGACAGATTTTTGGTGAACAAGAGAGTGAAGGGTTATGGGGAACAGGAAGTGGGGAGTTAAGGACACAATCAGGTCAGCCAAGATGATCTTACTGAATGGCGGAACAGGCTCAATGGGCCGAATGGCCTGGTCCTCCTCCTATTTCTCCAGATCTCATGAGGAGGTGGAAGGGTTATCTAGGGGGAAGAAAGGGAGGAAAGGGGCAGATAGAGGGAAAGACAAGAGAGAGCGGGGGGAGATCGAGGGGAGGGAAAGGCTATAGGATATGTGTAGACTGATAGAGGAGTTTACAGGATATGTGTGTAGAAAAAAGAGAAGCAAAGGATGGAGGATGTAAAAGGCAGAATCAGTCCATAATGCACTGATTTTCAAAAAAGCATTTGTTAAGGTTGATATGGAGTTTAACGTGGGAAAATGTGAAGTTGTTCACTTTGGCAGGAAGAATAAAAAAGCAGAGTATTACTTAATGGAGAACAGTTGCATAATTCTGAGGTGCAGAGGGATCTAGGTGTTCTAGTACATGAGTCACAAAAAGTTAATATACAGGTACAGCAAGTAATTAAGAAGGCTAATGGAATGTTATCCTTTATTACGAGAGGGATTGAACATAAAAGTAAGGATGTTATGCTTCAGTTATACAGGGCATTGGTGAGACTGCACCTCAAATATTGTGTGCGGTTTTGGTCTCCTTATTTAAGGAAGGATGTAAATGCATTGGAGGCGGTTCAGAGGAGGTTTATTAGATTGATACCTGGAATGAATGGGTTGTCTTATGAGGAAAGGTTGGACAGGCTGGGCTTGTTTCCACTGGAGTTTAGAAGATTGAGGGGTGATTTGATTGAAGTATATAAAATCCTGAATGACCTTGACAAGGTGGACATGGAAAGGATGTTTCCTCTTGTGGGTGAGTCCAGAACTAGGGGCCACTGTTTTAAAATTAGGGGTCGCCCTTTTAGGACAGAAATGGGGATAAATTTTTTTTCTCTCAGAGGGCTGTGCGACTTTGGAATTCTGCCTCAGAAGGTGGTGGAGGCGGGGTCATTGAATATTTTTAAGGCAGAGGTAGATAGATTCTTGTTAGGTGAGGGGATCAAAGGTTATTGGGGCTAGATGGGAATGTGGAAATCGAAACACAGGGAGATCAGCCATGATCTTATTGAACAGCTCGAGGGGCCGAATGGCCCACTTCTGTTCCTATGTCGTATGTTTGTAAGATTCTACACAAAAGACAGAGTTGGAAACGTGATATATGATGGGATTAAATTCGGGAGCCCCTCCCCCTCCCCCTCCCCCTCCCTCACCGAGGCAGCATTATTGCCCAGGCACCAACAGTGTGTGCTGAAGAGCCCCGGTCAACAAGACTCAGACTCCATCAGCCTGAAGCCAGGCTGCCAGAGGACGGGGGGTCCTGAAAACCCACAGGTACATATTTAATCTGGGAGTCAGTGGGGGCTCTTCACGGTCTTAGACTGGCGGAGTGGGGTCGGGGGGAAAGACAGGGATTCAAACTGGAAGGAAGGGTTTGGGGGACAGATCGAGCGTCAGGGCTGAGGGGTTGAGTGTCAGGGGGTTGAGGGTTGTGAATAGACAGAGAGTCAGGGAGGGGATCATGGTTTGGAAGTGAGAGATCAAGGGTCAGAAGTAGAGGAGATCAAGGGTCAGAGGTAGAGATTGAGGGCCAGAGGTAGAGGAAATCAAGGGTCAGAGGTAGAGAATGAGGGTCAGAGGAAGGGTCAAGCTCCAGAGGGAGTGATCAAAGGTCAGGGGGAGAAGTTGCGTGTCCTGTAGGTCAGAGGCCTGTGTTCTCCAGGAATGGAACAGGTTGTGGCAAGTTACTTAGACCATAAGACCATAAGACATAGGAGCAGAAATTAGGCCATTCGGCCCATCGAGTCTGCTCCGCCATTCAATCATGGTTGATAAGTTTCTCAACCCCATTCTCCCGCCTTCTCCCCGTAACCTTTGATCCCCTTACCAATCAAGAACCTACTTGGTGTTTCGGGTTGGTTTCTGAGCACACTGGCTTATCTGCCTTGGGAAAGGTTGAATGTTGCCGAGGTACCTGAGGCGGCGGTGAGGCCTCTTGTCTGCATTTGCCTGGGGACTTTGCCCTGTGCACCGATCAGGAGTGGGAGCTGTGGACAGTCTTCCACCCCTGCCCTCCACCCCCCCAACCCACCACCACCCCCCTCAGTGACCCAGGGCAAACAGTCACCTTCCCATTTGGCCAAGGTGGGCTCGGTGGGCACAGGCCAAAGGTCAAACAGTCACCGTTCTGTTCTGCTCTGTACACTGAGGCTCACCAATTGGCTTCCGGGTGGACAAAAGCTGGCACTGACCGTTGAGAAGAACATGGTGAAAATGTAGACGGAGGCTTCCAGGAGATATTCGCTGCGTATCGCTATGGCAACGGGCGGGATGAACATGAGGTTGCTGAGGCAGAGCAAGAGGGTGGAGAGGAGCTGAAAGCCATAGGAGTAGGCCTCCAGGTTGTCAGTGCAGCCCCATCCATTCCAGCCTGTAACAGGACAAATCAGTCAGAAACACAGGGAGGAGACCACTCAGCCCATGATGCCTATGCTGGCTCTGTGTAAGAGCTGTCCAATCAGCGACACCTCCCCCACCCTTACCCCACAGTCCCGAACGTTTACGTTCGTTTTTAAGTATTGAGACAATTCACCTTTTGAAAGTTATTACCGAATCTTTCTGCGCCGCTCTTTCAGACACTCAGCTCACCCACAACTCACTGCGTAAAAGAATAGCTCCTCAACTGACCTTCGCTTTGTCCTTTCTCCCCCCTTTCACTTGTTAAGTCCTATTACATCTCCAACGTTTCCCAGTTCTGGATGAAAGGTCATCAGCCCTGAACCGTTAACTCTGTTTCTCTCCCCGTGGGACCTGCTGAGATTTCCACCAGGGTTTTCCGTTTTTATTACAGGTGTCCGGCGCCTGCGGCATTCTGTTTGCCATCCCAGGACCCTGTCGGCCTTGCTCCTGGTGGAAGAGCAGACTCGGCCGGCGAGAGTGGGGCTCCCGGAGCTGCCTATGGCCTACCTGCTTTACACTCGCAGGCAGCGTACAGGTAGTTGTTGGTGCGCAGGAGCTTGCACTGCCCGTAAGTGCCACACTCGTTGATGCATGGTGTCAGGTACGTCCTCAGATACACCTCTGCTGTCACGTTGTTGCACACTTCATACCTGCAAAAACCAGAGGACACTCCGATTACCCAAAGGGCTTCTGTATTGGGAACTGGCCACTGGGTCATGAACCGCTGGGCATCTATAGCTCCACCACAATGAAAAGACTAGACGGGCTGAATGGCCTCCTTCTGTGATGTAACCATTCCATCATTCTACTAGGACACCTGGAAGTGAGATATGAGCTTGGCGGACATTGATACAGACAGTCGCTGATGACCGTGATCTCTGGAGGCTGGCTGTTTGGAGGGGCAGTGGAAGAGGTGAGCAGAAATGGGAAGCCCAGTTGGCCAAGAAGAGGTCCCAGAGAAAGCGGAGGCCAGTGAATCATGCACCTTCTCAGGCCACCTTCTTCCTCTGCAGCGAATGCGGCAGAGACTGACATTGCCAGAGTGAGGTCCCTGAAACACACCAGGCGATGCCTAATGGAGAGCTGGTCACCACAGCCCAAACCGGCATCTCACGAGACAGAAGGCTGCCAAGGAACCTCCCAAAACCAGAGAAAACTGTCACGTGACTATGGCTTTCTGTTAGTCCAGGCCACGGCCTTCTGTTACACTAACACCACATGAACCCAGCCTCCATTACATGCTGTCACATGACCATGGTCTCTTGTCACATCCCCATCACATGACTATGGCTCCTTGTTACACCATATTGCATGACTGTATCCTCCCATTGCAGCCTGTCCTGTCTCATAGTCGTGGCTTCCTGTTACACCTGTCACATGACTGCAGCCTCCGGTTACACCCCATCATGTGATCACTGTTTCCTGTTACAACCCATCACACAACCTAGGCTAGTGTGTGAATCTGAACTGAATCAGTCTCCAGAGACTTGAGCACCTAGACCTGCATTTTCACCAAGTTGGATTGACTTGGAAGCCCTTTAAAAATGGCAGGCGGGTCCCCATTCTGGGATCCCAGAGCCCGTCTGATTATCGGGAGTGCCTTTTAAGGATGCGGGCTGGTTCCTGTCAAAAGCCCACTCCCGGCACACCCGACCTGGCTGGCTCCATTGCGGAGATAGGCATGTCCTACTCCTCCCCAATTTTCATGGAGTCAGGCCAGGTTTTTAAAGAGTCGTGGTTCACAGCCCCCTAGAGGAGTCGTGAACCCTAGTCTGTGCGAGGTAAGGTAAAAGGTATGTTCAAAAAGTGCTCCTCATGCCCCCATTCAAAGTTATGCCCTTCCGCTCACCCCCTTTTGCTCCTCCAGCCCCCATGCCAAGCTTGCCCTACCACCCACCCCCATGGCCCCTCATGCCCCCAAAGCCAAGCTATGGCACATCCATGCCCCTTGACCCATTATACACTCTATTGAACCAATTAACCCTTTAGTGACAGTAATATGTGTAAAAATAAAAGCTTCAAAAAAAGTAATTCATTCATAGCTTTCTACTATGTTGAAAAGAAGACACTTTACTGAGAAGGCAATAAAAGTGTCACCCCAGACCCTTTAAAATATCAATAACAAAAACCATAAACCCTTGAAACCACTTAATCTTTTGAAAATAAATATTGTGAAATTGACAGTAGAGATCAGAGAACTTGAGCTGTCAATCAAACAATGTTTCCTGGCACACAGGTGTTTCGACAAGCGTAATGGGTGTCTGGGCTCTCGGGGGGGGCGCTGAGGGGCATGAGATGGCATGGACGGGGCATGGGGAGTGTGTGTGGGGGGGGAGGGGGTGGTGAGGGACTGTGAGGAGTGAGGGCTAGAGGGCCTTTCTGTATTTTTTACAACTGGGATGAAGTGGGCCTTTTAAACACCCTGTCTCCGCACCCAGCAGCCCCACAGTTGCCTCCAAACTTTTTCCCCAGGTCGGCTGGCCCGACTGCAGCCCGCAACCCCCCCCACCCACCCCCTGGCAATGAAGACCCCGTCTTTATGGGCACTTTCTCCTGAGGCAGTCGGGCCTGGCCGGGAATTTTCCCGACTCCCAGTAACCCGCCTTGAGGATGAAAATTCAGGCCGCAATCTAGGCCTGACCTTGACAGCACAGTACTCAGTTTCTCCCTCAAACTCTCTCCCCCCCCCACCACCCCAAAAAAAAAACCTGCCGGTGGTTCAATTCAAATTCTCAAAGTTCGGGCTGATGGATTTTGGTTAGGAAAGGACATCGAGGGAATAGGACACAAAGAAAGATCGGCCGGGCTCACTGATCCACTCCCGCTCTGGCTACTTAGAGATGAGGTCCAGGCTATCCCCTCGGGTAGATGCAAAAGATCCCACGGCAGTACTTTGAAGAATTCGAGTGTTCCCTCCCCACCCCCCCCACCACCCCCTGGGTGTCCCGCCCAATATTTATCCTTCAAACCAACACCACCAAAACACATTACCTGAGCATCGTCAAATTGCTGCCTGTGGGAGCTTGCTGTGCGCGAATTGGCTGCTGTGTTCCCTACAACGACCGCACTTCCAAACGTATCCCACTGGCTGTGGTGTTCTTTGGGACACCTTGAAGCTCAGGCTGACTGCTTTAATCGGCGGGCGAGCGATTACTGGTAAAAGCCCCGCAGTTTATTGAGCAATCTCACCGTTGCTAATTTTGGCAAAGCCCTCCAGTTGGGCAGCATGAGCTCAGATTCTCCAAACATCCTTTTTATTTTGTGTTCCTTGTAAATCAGTGCCTGATCCAGATTAAACTGCTTGGGTTTAACCAGAATCCCTCTGATAAACAGGCTTCCAATTACTTTCAAATCAAATTGTATTTAATAATAATCCCGACGTCAAGCTCCAGTTTATTTGGCCTTATACGCCATCATTAGCGAGATTTGGATGGGTACAAATCAAATTCTCCCTAGCTGGGAGATAAACATCTCCATAGGAGATAAACCAGACCAGGACACAGCGGAGACTGTGGAACTCACCACCGCACGGAGTGTTTGAAGTGAATAGTATATACTGTTCAAGGGTCGGGGGGGCAAGACGAGAGGTTCCCCGTGGTGCACACTGAACACAACAACACAGGGGAAACTGGCAGAAAATGCCACATACGCATGTGGGGTGTGCAGACCACAGAACAGGCAGCCTGTGACAAATGACTTCACCGTGAACTTCGTAACATTAAACAGCTATATCATCTCAATATTCTGACTGATGTTACGGTGGGCAACATCGACTGGGTCAACATTAAGCAGGGACTTACTCTAGGTGCATTTAAGGGGGAGCTAGACGAGCATATGAGGGAGAAGGGGATATTGGGTTACGATGATAGATTTCGATGAGGAAAGGTGGTGGGAGGAGTCTCGAGCGGAGCATAAACACCAGCACGGACCGGTGGGGCTGAATGGCCTGTTTCTGTGCTGCATATATCCCATGCAATCCAAAAACAGGCAGGCTGGAGTCAGGTGAGAAACTTCTAAAATCGCACTCCAGACCCCAACCCACTTGAGGCTGAGATGAGGTGAGGAGGAATTTCTTCACTCAGAGGGTGGTGAATCTTTGGAATCCTCTACCACAGAGGGCTGCTGAGACTCAGTTGCTGAATATGTTCAAACTGGAGATGGATAGATTTCTAGTATCGAGGGACATGAGGATAGTGTGGGAAAATGGCATTATTAGGATTACCAGATCAGCCATGATCTCATTGAGTGGCAGAGCAGACTCGTTCATTCATTCATTGAAAGTGGATGTCACTGGCTAGGCCAGCATTTATCACCCATCGTTCAGAGGGGCACATTGCTGTGGGTCTGGAGTTACATGTAGGCCAGACCAGGTAAGGACGGCAGGAAATAGGGGCATTGGTGAACCAGATGGGTTTTTACAACAACAGTTTCATGGTCATCATCAGACTTTTAATTCCAGATTTTTATTGAATTCAAATTCCACCATCTGTTGTGGTGGGATTCAAACCCCCATCCCCAGAACGTTACCCTGGGTCTCTGGAATACTAGTCCAGTGACAATACCACTACACCACCCCCTCCCCCATGGTCTTATGGCCCATCGAGTCTGCACTGGCTCTCTGTAAGAGCATTCCACCTAGTCCCACTCCCCTGCCTTAACCCCGTAACCTCGCACATTCTCTCTCTCCAGGGAACAATCCAATTCCCTTTCGAATACCTCGATCGAACCTGCCTCCACCACCCTTTCAGGAAGTTTGTTCCAGACTCCAACCACCCTCTGGGTGAAAACATTTTTCCTCACATCACATTTACCCCTTTTACCAATTATTTTGAATCTGTGCCCTCTAGGTACAGCCTCCCCAATGCCCTGTACAGTTGTGGAAAGGCTTCCCTACTTTTATACCCCATCCCCCTGACAATAAAGGCCAACATTCCATGTGCCTTCCTAATCACTGGCTGTACCTACATGCTGTACCTTTTTGTGATTCATGTACAAGGACACCCAGATCCCTCTGTACCGCAGCTTTCTGCAGTCTCTCTCCATTTAAATAATATTCTGCTTCTCTATTCTTCCTGCCAAAGTGGACAACCTCACCTTTTCCCACATTGTACACCACCTGCCGAATTTTTCCTCGCTATTTTAACCTATCTTGATATCCCTTTTGCAGGCTCTTTGTCTCCTCCTCACATCCTGCTTCCCGGCCTATATTTGTATCATTAGCAAAAATTGGCTCCAATACAGTGGCTCCCTTCATTTCGTCATGAACACAGATTGTAAATGTGGCTAGGGGGAGGTCCTCACAGTTTAACCTGCTCCACGGGTCAAACCATGTCTGGCCAGGTTTTCCAAGGCTTCAGGAAACCTGGCCACTCGCAGGAGGGAAAAGCTAAATACCCCTACAGGACCCCCTCTCACCTGCACCCCACCTCCCACTCCCACCCACTCCCCACCCCCGCCCCCGCTGCCCTGATCCTGTGGCCTGCTCTGGAGAGCTCTCTGCTCCTCAGATCCAGACTGGCTTCCGGGTGGGGTCCTGAGCTGACGAAGGAAGCCGGATTTCCAGGCTTCCCGGTCAACATTCTCCATCCCTCCACCCGGCAGCTTGGAAAATTCCCAAATCCGCCCTGTCCGTCGATCGGAGTTAGTCTCCCCACAGGGAGCTGGGCAGGTCCCAGAGCGTAATGGGGTGTTTCTGGAATATCTCAACCTCTGTCAGGCTTCATGAAGGATGAAGGGGACCAGGGATTAAGAGGGTGCATGAAAGGATAAAAGAGCTGATTTTTCTTTCCTAGCAACTTGCAGATAGACACGGCCTAGATTAAACGTCGCATCGGAAGGTGTTCATCATCCCAGCATTGCCTTCAATCAAAGGTTAAAGTAGGCTGGCAAAAATAAAAATGCCTAAAATATCCATAATTTAATTTTACTTATCTTTAAAATTATGAATGGGTTGATAGGGCTAATGTGATGTTTGCAGGAGATCAATATAAGAGAGTCGCTTAATAAATCCAATGGGGAATTCAGAATGATCAATATAAGATAGCACTGGGAACGCCATAGCATACAGGGCTCCGGGCCAAGTGCTGGAAAATGGGATTAGAATAGATAGGCGTTTGATGGCCAGCACAGACGTGATGGGCTGAAGGGCCTACTTCTGTGCTGTATAAATCTATGACTCTAATAAATCCAATAGGGAACTCAGGAGAAACCTCTTCAACCAGAGAGGGGTGAGAATGTGGAACTCGCTACCACAGGGAGTGGTTGGGGTGAATAGTATAGATACGTTTTAGGGGAAGCCTGATAAAGACGTGAGGGAGGAAGGAAGAAAAGGATAAGTCAAAAGGGTGAGCTGAAGAGGGGTGGCGGGAGGCTCAGCTGGAGCATAACCACCAGTATAGATCAGTTGGGCCGAATGGCCTATTTCTCTGCTGTAAATTCAATGTAATTGAGAGAAACAACAGCCTCAATCTTCAGGGACTTTGCCCTCCACAGAACTCACAATGTTTAAATCTAATTATCCGCTTATATTAACTGAAAACTATCCCATTTAAACACAGAACCTTACCCATAGTCAACAGAACAGAGGGAACGTAGAGTGATGTACCAGTTTCCTGTCTGAGGGTAAGGGATGCGCAATCTGGAGACATTTGAGGTGGAGTTGACCACCAAGAGAAACCCTGCAGAAGTTTCTGGAACAGAAGATAAGATGGAATTGCGTCAGTGAGTTGAATGCTCCTTCCCCCTCCCCTCGAATGAGAAATGTTTTAACAACACCGCCCATTCTCTACAATGAGCTATGGGAGTCAAACACCCTCATTATCGGCTGACAGTGAAATCGACCCTCTTCTCCAACATCCTGCGGAACTGAAGGCCCCCTATCTTTGGTCAGCCTTTTGTCAGAGTTAGTTCTGACAGAGATCTTCCCAGTGGAGTCTCAGAATTTGTATCTCTGTTACTGGGCTGCCTACACTCCAAGGACTGTCTTCGAGGAAGAGAGAAAGAGATATTGAGAGGTGCAGAGAGGGAATTCCAGAACTTAGGACCCAGACAGCTTAAGACACTTGTGGTGGTACTGGGAAGTAGAGAGTTGCCTCGAGTCATACTATAGATTCACAACCTTGTGCCTGAAATTTGTCTTAGTTTTGGGTGGTAACAAATCAGAAACCTTGGGGGGAAAAATGGGTAGTGTGTAAAATGAGCTGGTGCCTGGCTGTCTGATTGGGGGTGAAGATCCCTTCGTTTGGAGACCCCTGTGAGTTCTCTGAGCTCGAGGGGCACTGCAATAGGAGGCCACATTCAAAGCCTGGACATTAAGTGGGACAAACGAATAGCCAAGCGGTGGAGCTTGTTAGCTGGGGCAGTAACCAGTGCCGAGATTTCTCCCGCTGCCTTCTCACTACTTTACCTGATTCACAACTGATCGACGTGTTGTCTGATGATGTCAAAGGCATTCCGTGGTTCAAGCAGCCAATCACAGTCACGTTCTCTCCTTTCACCGAGGACTGCATCGAGATGAGGAAGTAAGAGAAAAGGTTGGCAGGTTAGTTATTAAAGTGAAGATACTTTGGGCCGGATGTCCCGAGCAGTGGCAATTGCCCAACTCCAGTTTGTTATTGTGCACTGGAGCTCCACATTTCTCACTTGGGCTTCCAAACTGGGCAGGAATATGGATCTTATCTACCCCTGGACTCCTTCCTCATGGGGCAGCACCATCAGGGGAGTCCACCCCTCTTTTTATGGCCCTATCTGCCCTATACCGGCAAGTTTAAACGGAACAAAGATACTCTGAGGAGCTACGGAAAGAAGCTAAGTGTGTAAGGTATGTGGGTAAGGGGGTAAGGAGGGTCGGGTGGGGGGTGGGGGTCAGGGGCTGGAGGAGTAGTCGGGAGGGGGTGGGGCTAGACGGGGGGGGGCGCGGTGGTGGTGGGGAGGGTCAGGAGGGATTTGGATGGGTAGCCGGGGGCTGGGGAATAGGAGCTAGTTGGGGTGGGGGGGTGTTGTCAGTGTTAAGGGGTAGTTGGGGTTGGGGAGTTGGGCGGGAGTCAGGGGTCGGGTGATATGTTGGGTGGTTGGGGATATAGTCAGGGGGTTCAGGGGTATAGTCAGGGTGAGGGGGGGTTTAATTGGGTGGACTGAGGGGGATTGTCGGTGGGTAGTTGGGTGTTTGGGAGGGCAGTTGGGTGATTGGAGGGGTAGTCAGGGGTGTCGGGGGGGGTTTTGTCAGAGGGGTTCAGGGGGTGGTTGGGAGGGCAGTTGCGTTGTCGGGAGGGTTAGTCGGGGGTTTAGGGGTAAGTTGGGGGGGTGGTTGGAGGGTGTGGTCAGCGTGTGGGGGGCTTTGGTTGGGTGATCTAGGGATGTTGTTGGGGGAGCCGGGGGTAGTTGGGTCGGTAGTCGGGTGTTTGGGAGGGTAGTTGGGTTGGGGGGGTTAGTTAGGGGACAGGGCTGGTTGCTGGGTGGGAGCGTTTAGCCGGCGGGGGTCGTGGGGGGTGTTAGTTGGGTTGGGGTGGTAGTCGGGCATCAGGGATAGCTGGGGGGGTGAGGGGGTTTAGTTTGGGGGCTGGTGGGGTGGTTGGGTTGGGGTGGTTGTCAGGTGGTCAGTGGGGAGTCTGGGGGGTGGGTGGCGGAGGGTGTGTGCTGTAGTTACCCGGGAGTTAGAAGTGGTTTTAATTTTCCTTACTTTTCCTGGGTAACTATTCTGGCAAATGAGTCGGACCATCCGAAGTCTTCAACTCTAACTCGGAGTTTCGGAAGGTTCCAGACGCAGGAGAATTGCCCATCGGAAGTTGAAACTTCCCGGAGAATTCCTACGGAGTCTGTGTGTGGGGTCTTCCCGGGGGACCCCAGCACATGTTACAGTGTACCTCCGGGGTGTGACAACCCAGAAACCAGAAGGTCTGGGCCATTTACTTGCTGGTCCAATCTCGACAGTGTATTTGTTGAGGGAACTGAGTGTACAATTCACTGAGCTCCTCCCAAAGCTACACACAGACCTGACTTCCTCTCTCCATCTTCTCTCCACAGCCTCTACCTTTATAATGGCGTGACCCCGCTCAGCCCCATTTCCACTGCCCCACCCATCAATCCACCAGCTCCTCCAACACCAACATTTATTTTCTCCTTTCATCCTGGTTCTATCCTTCCTTTCTGACGAATCTTTACTCACTTACGTCCATGACTTCTCAAGCCCCTCCTCCACTTTAATCAACCCAAGCTCCCTGGTCAACTACCTGTTTCCTTTGCACTATGAACATTCAGTCCCTCTACACCTCCATCCCTCACTAACACATTCAGTCCCTCTACACCTCCATCCCTCACTAACACATTCAGTCCCTCTACACCTTCATCCCTCACTAACACATTCAGTCCCTCTACACCTCCATCCCTCAATAATACATTCAGTCCCTCTACACCTCCATCCCTCACTAACACATTCAGTCCCTCTACACCTTCATCTCTCACTAACACATTCAGTCCCTCTACACCTCCATCCCTCACTAACACATTCAGTTTCTTTACACCTCCATCCCTCAATAATATATTCAGTCCCTCTACACCTCTCTCCTTCACTAATACATTCAATCTCTCTACACCTCCATCCCTCACTAATACATCCAGCGCCTTTACACTTCCATCCCTCAATAATACATTGAGTCTCTCTACATCGCCATCCCTCACTAATACATTCAGTCCCTCTACACCTCCATCCCTCACTAATACATTCAGTCTCTCTACACCTCCATCCCTCACTAATACATTCAATCTCTCTACACCTCCATCCCCCACTAATACATTCAGTCCCTCTACACCTCCATCCCTCTCTAATACATTCAGTCCCTCTACACCTCCATCCCCTACTAATACATTCAGTCCCTCTACGCCTCCATCCCTCACCAATACATTCAGTCCCTCTACACCTCCATCCCTCACTAATACATTGAGTCTCTCTACGCCTCCATCCCTCACTAATACATTCAGTCCCTCTACACCTCCATCCCTCACTAATACATTGAGTCTCTCTACACCTCCATCCCTCACTAATACATTCAGTCCCTCCACACCTCCATCCCTCACTAATACATTGAGTCTCTCTACATCTCCATCCCTCTCTAATACATTCAGTCCCTCTACACCTCCATCCTTCACTAATAAATTCAGTCCCTCTACACCTCCATCACTCACTAATACATTCAGCCCCTCTACACCTCCATCCTTCACTAATACATTCAATCCCTCGACACCTCCATCCCTCACTAATACATTCAGCCCCTCTACACCTCCATCCCTCACTAATACATTCAGTCCCTCTACACCTCTCCATTGACTAATACATTCAGTCTCTCTACACCTCCATCCCTCACTAATACATTCAGCCCCTCTACACCTCCATCCTTCACTAATACATTCAATCCATCTACACCTCCATCCCTCACTAATACATTCAGTCCCTCGACACCTCCATCCCTCACTAATACATTCAGTCCCTCGACACCTCCATCCCTCACTAATACATTCAGTCCCTCGACACCTCCATCCCTCACTAATACATTCAGTCCCTCAACACCTCCATCCCTCACTAATACATTCAGTCCCTCTACACCTTCATCCCTCACTAATACATTCAGTCCCTCGACACCTCCATCCCTCACTAATACATTCAGTCCCTCGACACCTCCATCCCTCACTAATACATTCAGTCCCTCGACACCTCCATCCCTCACTAATACATTCAGTCCCTCAACACCTCCATCCCTCACTAATACATTCAGTCCCTCGACACCTCCATCCCTCACTAATACATTCAGTCCCTCGACACCTCCATCCCTCACTAATACATTCAGTCCCTCAACACCTCCATCCCTCACTAATACATTCAGTCCCTCAACACCTCCATCCCTCACTAATACATTCAGTCCCTCTACACCTTCATCCCTCACTAATACATTCAGTCCCTCAACACCTCCATCCCTCACTAATACATTCAGTCCCTCAACACCTCCATCCCTCACTAATACATTCAGTCCCTCTACACCTTCATCCCTCACTAATACATTCAGTCCCTCTACACCTCCATCCCTCACTAATACATTCAGTCCCTCTACACCTCTCCATTGACTAATACATTCAGTCTCTCTACACCTCCATCCCTCACTAATACATTCAGCCCCTCTACACCTCCATCCTTCACTAATACATTCAATCCATCTACACCTCCATCCCTCACTAATACATTCAGTCCCTCAACACCTCTATCATTCACTAATACACTCAGTCCCTCAGCAGGATAGTCTGCTATTCTTCTTTGAACGAAGGTACAGCCAGTCTCCATCCACCACACTGCTCCGCCTGGCTGAACCTTATCTTATATTGAATAAATCTTCCTTTAACTCCACTCACTTCCTCCAGATACAGGTTGTTACTATGGAAACACTCATGGGTCCTGGCTATGTTGAGCACCCAGGTCCCTAATGACCCACTTTTGTGTTAAGATTGACGGCTGCATTGATGTTTCTTTGGGTTCAACCCCAATCCAGGGAATCTCGTTAATTTTGCTTCATATTTCCACTCAGGCCATTCAGCCCATCGTGCCTATCCTAGCTCTTTGATGGAGATATGCAGCTAGCCTCTCTCCTACACAACTCTCCAAGTCTTCCTCCTTCGAGTATTTACCCAATTCCCCTTTGAACGTTATTGTTGAATCTGCTCCCACTGTCCCTCTCAGGCAGCACATTCCAGGCTGCAACAACTGATTGTGTAAAAGAATCTTCCTTCATGTTGTCCCTGGCTCTCTCAAAATTCTGAAAATATCAATCAAAGCACTGTTGAACCACCTTTATTGCAGGAATTTCCCACTGAGTTTATGTAATCTCTCCTCACAATCCAATCCTTGGTAACCTAGCGACATTCGGATGAATTGATGCTGCACTCCTTCCAAGGCCAGTCTGTCCTTGCAAATGTTTGGTGCCCACCATCTCTACACTGTGCTCCATGTGTGGTCTACCCAGGGCTTTGTGCAACTGTAGGAAATCTTTCTCCCTTTCCAGTCAAGAAACCTAACATTCCATTAACCGCCTTGATTAGTTTTTGTACCCGACTCCTACATTTTAGTGATCGGTGTACACAGCTCCCTTTTTTTCAAACTTTACTCTTTCACGGGATGTGGGCATCACTGGCAAGGCCAGCATTTGTCGCCCATCCCTAATTGCCCTTGAACTGGGTGACTTGCTGGGCCATTTCAGAGGGGCAGTTAAGAGGCAACCACATTGCTGTGGGTCTGGAGTCTCATGTAGGCCAGACCAGGTAAGGATGGCAGATATCCTTCCCTAAAAGGGCATTAGTGAACCAGATGGGGGTTTTTATGACCATCAACAATGGTTTCATGGTCACCATTACTGCGACTAGTTTTTCAGTTCCGGATTAATAATTGAATTGGATTTGAACCCGTGCCCCCCACAACATTAGCCTGGGCCTCTGGACTAAAAATCCAGTGATATTACCTCTGTGCCATTGTCTCCCCCAGGCCTGCTTTGGATCTCAGATGCTCCTTGCTCTTCCCCCATTTAAAAACACTTGGTTGGGTTAAAATGGATGACTAGAAGTTCAACGGCATTGAAATCCATCTACCACAGTTCCACATCCTCACTGAGTCTATCAACGTCTCTTACGTTTACTCTACCGCAATCTCTGTGACACCAGCAAACCTGTATATATGGCTCTTCATCGTGTTAGCCAAGTCATTAATAAATATGGTGAACAGTTGGGGCCCCAGCACAGATCCATGAGGGACACCACTCGCCACTTCCTTCCAAATCAGCTTGTTCAGTCTGAAGTGAGATATTTTGGTGGGAAGAGCAAGGGGAGACGAAGTGAAATAAATCTTACATTTCTATAGGGAGGTGTTGGAGTAGAGAGATCTGGTGATGTATGTACACAAATTGTTGAAGGTGGCAGGACAGGTTGATAGAGCAGTTAATAGAGCACAGTGGACCCTGGACTTCATAAATAAACTTCAAAAGCAAGGAAATAATGGTGAATCTTTGCAGAACACTGGTTCAGCCTCAACTGGAGTATTGGGCGGAATTTAATGTAGGCAACATGGGTCACACCCACCAGCAGGGGAGCCCTGCAGCGTCTCTCTTCGAGGAGACTCACCACATTAAGAGCCAATCAGGCACTTAATTGGGCAGCAGCCTGCCTTCCTCCAGGATCAAGGACCCAGGGGGCGGTAGTCCCACCTGATGAGAGCTGCCAGCCAATGAGAAGCCAGCAGAGCCACCAGGGAGGCAGTGGCTGCTGCCACCAATGCACCCATCCAATGACCAGGATTGTCAGGGGACTCATGCCAACAGGGTAGGGATGGTGGAAGGTCCCCACCACCACCAAACTCACCACAGGGAGAGCATTAAATTCTGCCCATTATGTCCAGCTCTGGGCACCACACTTTAGGAAAGATGTGAAGGTTTTAAAGAGGATGCAGAGTAGATTGACGAGCATAGTTGCAGGGATGAGAGAGCTCAGTTATCTAGAAAGATTGGAGATGCTGGGGCTGTTCTCCTTCGAGAAGAGAAGATGAGGAGGAGATTTGATAGAGATGTTGAAAATCAAGAGTCTGGACACAGCAGTTAGGGAGAAACTATTCCCACTGGTGTAAGGATCTAGAACCAGAGGACATTGATTGAAATGATTGGCAAAAGAAGCAATGGCGATATGAATACTAACTTTTAACACAGCGAGTGGTTAGGATCTGGAATGCACTGCCTGAGAGTGTGGTGGAGGCAGGGTCAATCGAGTAGTTAGGGTCTGGAATGCACTACCTGAGAGTGTGGTGGAGACAGGGTCAATCGAGTAGTTAGGGTCTGGAATGCACTACCTGAGAGTGTGGTGGAGACAGGGTCAATCGAGTTGTTAGGGTCTGGAATGAACTGCCTGAGAGTGTGGTGGAGGCAGGGTCAATCGAGTGGTTAGGGTCTGGAATGCGCTATCTGAGAGTGTGGTGGAGACAGGGTCAATCGAGTGGTTAGGGTCTGGAATGCACCGTCTGAGAGTGTGGTGGAGGCAGGGGCAATCGAGTGGGTAGGATCTGGAATGCACCGTCTGAGAGTGTGGTGGAGGCAGGGGCAATCGAGTGGGTAGGATCTGGAATGCACCGTCTGAGAGTGTGGTGGAGGCAGGGGCAATCGAGTGGGTAGGATCTGGAATGCACTGCCTGAGAGTGTGGTGGAGGCAGGGGCAATCGAGTGGGTAGGATCTGGAATACACTGTCTGAGAGTGTGGGGGAGGCAGGGGCAATCGAGTGGGTAGGATCTGGAATGCACCGTCTGAGAGTGTGGGGGAGACAGGGTCAATTGAGTAGTTAGGGTCTGGAATGCACCGTCTGAGAGTGCGGGGGAGACAGGGTCAATCGTGGCTTTTAACAGAGAATTGGAGGATATCCGAAGTGAGAAGAAATTGCAAGGCTACCAAGAAGAGGTGGGGAAGTGAAACTACCTGAGTTACACGAGCAGAGAGCTGGCATGGGTAACATGGGCTGAACGGCCTCCTTCTGTGCTTTAATGATTCTACTATTCAATGACTCCTTGATATCCATTATACCCAACTCTACCTTCCACCTGTACAGTCTCAGCTCAGGGCGCCGATCATTTAGGACTGAGATGAGGGGAAATTACTTCACTCAAAGGGTTGTGAATCTTTGGAATTCTCTACCCCAGAGGGTTGTGGATGCTCCATCATTGAATAGATTTAAGGCTGCGATAGACAGATTTTCGGTTTCTCAGGGAATCAAGCGATTTCAGGAGTGGGCTGGAAAGTGGAGTTGAGGTCAAAGGTCAGCCATGATTGTATTGAAATAAAAACAGAAAATGCTGGGGAAAAACTCAGCAGGAGGTCTGGCAGCACCTGTGGAGAGAGGAACAGGGCTGGATTCAAAATGTTAACTCTGTTTCTCTCTCCACCGATGCTGCCAGACCTGCTGAGCTTTTCCAGCATTTCCTGTTTTTATTTCAGGTTTCCGGCATCTGCAGTATTTTGCCGTCGTGATTGTATTGAATGATGGAGATGCTCGATGGGCTGCAAGGTCTACTTCTGCTCCTATTTCTTGTGTCCTTGGGCAACCCATCTCCAAACCAGGGCAATAATTTATCTTTAATTGCATTGGCTTTAATTTTGGCTGAAAACCTGCTGTGGAAACTTCCTGAATGGTCTTCTGGAAATCCATATAAACTGCGTCCTTGGATATTACCCTGAATACGCTTTAGTTACTTCATCAAAAACATTATTTAGGGCTGTTAGATCCCTCTCAGCTCCTGCGTCACATCTGCTTGATGAGTTTGCCCTCCATGACTGAGATTCCGAAATATCCTTCTTTTTCCTCAGCTGAGAATTTCTCTCAGCCAAGTCTCTTCTCACCTCCATCCCTCTTCTCTCAACCTTCTCCCCACAATCCCTCAGAACAAGGATAGTTGTCTTCTGCAGCAGCTACCCCACCATCAGCCGCATTTGACAAACATCTTTCATTGCCTCTAGCTTTGTTTATTGTATTATTGTCAAGAACCATAAGAAATAGGAGCAGGAGTAGGCCATTCGGCCCATTGGGCCTGATGCGCCTGCCACTCAGTCAGATCATGGCTGATCTGGTCCCAGTCTCAACTCCACTTTCCTACCTGTCCCCATAAGTCTTGACTCCCTTGTTGATCAAAAATCTGTCAAACTCAGTCTCGAACATATTCAAGGGCTCAGCCACTGCTCTCTGGCATAGAGAATTCCACAGACTAATGACCCTCTGAGAGTAGAAGTTCTTCTCCATCTCTGTCTGAAATGGGAGACCCCTTATTCTGAAACTGTGCCCGCCTTCTAGATTCCCCCACGCAGGGAAACATCCTCTCAGCCTCCACCCTGTCAAGCCCCCTCAGGATCTTATATGTTCTAATGAGATCATCTCTCATTCTTCTAAACTCCAGTGAAGATGGGCCCAACCTGCTCAACCTTTCCTCATTAGACAAACCCCCTCACCCCAGAAATCAGCCTAGTGAACCTTCTCTGAACTGTTTCTAATGCAAGTATCAAAACTGTACACAGTGCTCTAGATGTGGTCTTACCAATGCCCTGCACAGTTGTAGCAAGACTTCCTTCCTTTTATATTTCATCCCCCTTACAATAAAGGTCAACATTCCATGTGCCTTCCTAATTACTGGCTGTACCCACATGCTGATTTTTTTGTGATTCATGTACCAGGACACCCAGATCCCTCTGTACCACAGCATTCTGCAGTCTCTCTCCGTTTAAATAATATCCTGCTTTTCCTATTCTTCCTGCCAAAGTGGACAACCTCATATTTTCCCACATTATACCCCATCTGCCATTTTTTTTTGCTCATTCACTCACTCCTCTATTTCTTTGCTAACTCCTCACAGTTTCTTTTCCTGCCTACCTTTGCATTGACAGCAACTTTGATCCAAGTCATTAAAATCGATTACAAATAGTTGGGGCACCGGCACTGACCCCCACCCACCCCCCGGCACCGCACTAGTTACAGTTTGCCAATCTGAAAATGACCCATTTATCCCAAGTTTCTGTTTCCAGTTAGTTAGTTAATCCTTTATGCATACTAATATATTACCTCCAACACCATGAGCTCTTAGCTTGTGGAGTGACCTTTGATGGTGCAGTTTATGGAATGCTCTCCACTACATCTACAGGTTCCCCTTTATCCACCCTGTTTGTTACATCCTCAAAGAACTCTAATAAATTAGTCAAACACAATTCCCCTTTCACAAACTACGTTAACTCTGCCTGATTGTATTATGATTTTCCACTACTTCATTCATAATGGGTTCCAGCATTTTCCCAATGACAGATGTGAGGCTAACTGGTCTATAATTTCCTGCTTTCTGTCTCCCACCTTTCTTGAAAGTAAAAAGTCCGCTTTTAATTGGCCTGCAGGATAGGAAAGGTACAGTGTTAAGGTATGTACTGCAAAAACTTCAGTACAAGGGGGAGCCAAGTAGATTTTTGTTCTCATGAATTTTTTTTGTTTATTCATTAGTGGGATGTAGGCATCGCTGGCTGGGCCAGCATTTATTACCCATCCCTAATTCAGAGGCATTTTTAAGAGTCAGCCACATTGTTGTGGACCTGGAGTCACATGTAGACTAGGCCAGGCAAGGACAACAGATTTCACATTAGTGAACCAGATGGGTTTTTATGACAATCGACGATAGGTTCATGGCTATCATTAAGACATTAGGCTTTTAATTCCAGATACTTATTGAATTCAAATTCCACCATCTGCCATGGCGGGATTCGAACCTGGGTCACCAGAGCATTACCCCGGGTCTTGGGATTACCAGTCCTGTGGCAATACCACTGTGCCACCGCCTCCCTGTAAAATAATGGGTGGCAGCATTTTGCAATTAGACAATTGCGCCAGTCAATTTTCACACAGTAAGATCCCATAAGTAACAGCATGGCAAATGATCAGGTGATGTGGTTAAGGGATAAATGTTGGTCCGGGGTCCACATGTTCAAGGGACCAGCAGGGAGAGAGAGCCGGGCCTGTTATTGGTGCATTTTACATGAACATATTTGCTGTATGATACATTACGTTTATGTCATAGTGGGTTGGACAAGGAACAGCCATGGCAACTGTATCCAGGGAAATTTTGCTCTGTGGAATGAGATTGAAAGAAGGAAAGTTGAACAGGGGGAGGGGTGGTAGAAAGGCAATAATGATTGGTGAATAAGGAACTTGGAAAATAACCAGTTGGAAAGGGGTAAAACAGAATTACAGCATTGTTACAGTGCAGAAGGAGGCCATTTGGCCCATCGTGTCTTCGCTGGCTCTCCGATTGAGCAACTCACAGTGCCATTCCCCCACCTTCTTCCTGTAGCCCTGCACATTCTTCCTTTTCAGATAATAATCCAATTCCCTTCTGAATGTCTCGATTGAACCTTCCTCCACCACACTCTCAGGCAGCGCAGTCTAGACCCTAACCACTCACTGCGTGAAAAAGTTTTTCCTCATATCTCCATTACTTCTTTTGCCAATTATCTTAAACCTGCGCTCTTTCGTTCTCGATCCTTTTACCAATGGGAGCAGTTTCCCCATTTCTACTCTGTCCAGACCTCTCATGATTTTGAATACCTCTATCAAATCTCCTCTTAACCTTCACTTCTCCAAAGAGAACAGTCTCAACTTCTCTAATCCATCTACTGAAGTTCCTCATCCCTGGAACCATTCCCATGAATCTTTTCCATGTACTCTCTAATGCCTTCACGTCTTCCCTAAAGTGCGGTGCCCAGAACTGGACGCAATGCCCCAGCTGAGGCCGAACAAGCTCAACATAACCTCCTGGTTCTTGTACTCTATGCCCTTATTAATAAAGCCTGGGATACCTTTGGGAAATAGAGAGAGACAAAAATCAAGGAGGAAGATGAGAGACTATAACCTGGTTCCAACCCATGTCAACCTTGCTCAATTGGTACAGTTTTTATGTAGAGATTCAAATTTACAGCATTTAGTCCTAGTGGTCCATGCCACAGTTTCCGCTCCACACAAGCCTCCTCCTGCTTTACTTCATCTCTTTCTTTCAGCATAGTTCCTTCCACCCTTGTGTTTATCTCGCTTCTCCTTAAATGCATCTACATTATTCACCTCAACCACTCCCCGAGGTAATGAATTTTACATTCTCACTGCTCTCTGGTTAAAGATGTTTCTCCCGAATTCCCCACCGGATCTATTAATGACTACCTTACACCTATGAACCCCTGTTTTGGATTCCCCCACCCATGAGACATTTTTTCCTACACCTATCCTATCAAACCCTTTCAAGCATTCACTCTTCCAGGGAAAAGAGGCCCAGCCTGTTCAGCCTCAGAGGTGAAAGATATGGATCGTGAGGATTCTGAGTCTTCTTGGGGACTTTAGTGATAATGTTGATCTTTAAACAGTTTATGCTGTCATAGTTACGGCTGATCTAATTGAGGAGTTTAAGTTGATTAAAGAGAAACTATTTCCTCTGGGTAATCCAGAACAAGGGGACGCAATCTTAAAATTCGAGCCGGGCTATTCAGGGCTGGTGTCTGGAAGCACTCCATCACACAAAGGGTAGTGGAAATCTGGAACTCTACCCCCTCCCCCACCCCAAGAAACTGTTGAGACTGGGCTCAATTGAAAATATCACAAATGAGATGGATAGATTTTTGGTGGATCAGGGTATGAAGGGTTAGGGAATGAAGGTGGATAGAATGGGTTAAGATACAGATCAGCCATTGTCTAATTGAATAGCAGGCTTGAGGGCCTAAATGGCCTCCTCTGTGATGTTCCAGTCATTGTACATTGAAAAGAACTATGTAGGGACATACCAAGAGATGTGGATCAGATGCGATATCTGTGAAAGCGTTTCATCAATTGGTACAGTCGGATATCTTCACAGTAACCTCTTAATCTGGCTTTGGTTTGATTAAGGGAACCAGTTCCATTAACACCCTTGTCGTTTGACGTTAGCTGTTTGGAGTGAGGCTGAATTGTTGTCATTTTTTTAAATCCCTTGCAGTCTGGAGTTGAGAGGATGAGGCAATGCTCTGGCAGCGATCCACTTACTCAAATAGACACAACCATCCCTCGGGCTATTTCAGTCCAACATTAATGCACACAACATGTTACGAGAAAGCTACACGCAGACTTCAAGCTAAACTTATCATGGCAGGCCCGGGGTTATAAATTAATTAGGGCCATCTCAGATCAGTTAGTAATGGACTAGCTGAACGTTTAGTCTGCACTCTGATTATTTTACATGAATTGAACAAGAAATGAACTATAGCAGCACTGAAACGTACATTCCACCGATTGTAGTTTAGCTCAGCAAACTTGGCTCCATCATTGGAAATAACACAGGAAACAAGAGGAGGCCATTCAGCCCCTCTAGCCTGTACTACCATTCAATTAGGTCACGGCTGATCTTCACCTTAACTTCATTTACCCATTTATGGCATTGACCTTAGACCACATCAGTAGCTAAACACGAAAACCATACCCCAAATCTCAAACTACCTAGAAACAATGCTATCTGTAATGCGCTAGTATCCGTATAATTGTTTTTCAGTGTTGATCATTCTCCAGATGTCACACTTGAAACTATAAAAATCAGTAAACCTGAGAAAGGTTTTACTTTTCTCTGACCCCGTTCTGTGCTGCAAATTGAACTCTGCCTGACCCACTTTGACCATTCATCCACAGGCAATGCCTGACACAGTTTGATTAAAGGGCTTGGCCAGGCTATGAGTTAAACTTCACAACAGTGTTCTCGATCCAAGACCCGAGTGTCAGAGAAGATCAGCTGATGTCCATGAGACACAGATAGAGGGAATGAGTGTGAGGGAAAGAAAAAAAGAATAATTAGAGACAAGGTCAGTTAGAGAGAGAGAGAGAGAGAGGGAGAGAGAAAAAATCAGGAAAAATGAAATAACGAGGGAGACTTTGAGGCAGATAAGCAAGAGAGAGGAAAAACAACAAGGGAGAGAGATGCAGGGAGATAGAGACGCACACAGAGACACACAGGACACACAGAGAAAGAGAAGGAAACAATGATAGAAAGAGAGGGAGAGTGAGGCAGAGAGATATAGAGAGACAGAGTGAGAAAGGCAGAGAGAGAGAGATAGTGAGAAGAGGCAGATAGAGAGAGAGAGACAGAGAGAGAGGCAGGGAGAGCAAGAGAGAGAAAGTGAGAAGAGGCAGAGAAGAGACAGAGAGAAAGAGTGAGAAAGACAAAGGCGGAAAGAGGCAGTGTGAAGGAAACAGTGAGAGAGACAGAGTGAGAGAGGAACTCAGACAGAAGGTGGAAGTAAAGGTAAGTCACATGTAAATGACGGGCATCTCACCACAATCCAATTTCAAATGTGTTATCTAATTTTCTTCTCAGGAGGGCCCGCTGTATCCACCCGGCAGCAGTGGGCCTTCAGAGTGGTCCTGGCCCCCCGCCGATCCCCCACCCCCCTGAGAGCTGCCGGCCTCTTCATTGCTCAGCAATGTCACTAGGGAGGAGGTGGCTGATGCTGGAAATGCACCCGCTCGAGGCCCAGGATTGCTGAGGTACCCAGGCCACGGATGAGTGAGGGCGGAAGGGGGACCACAGAAGAGAAGAGGGGGTAGGGGGTAGGAAGCAAGGGCAGGCAGGGGGATGGTTCTCAGTGGGCTCCCCTTCCTGATGCCGGATTCCTTGATCAGGGACTGAATGTCTTTGAATGAAGGACCCCCCCCGCCCCCCCCCCCCCCCCCCCACCCCCCCACCCCCGGGAGCCTGCACGCGCCCCCAACTGAGTTCACTCTTTGGGTTTCCTGCATGGCGAATCTGTTGAGTGAACACCAATGGTGGCGAGATGAGGCCTTTAAGTGGGCATTAACTTCCCACATAAGGGCCTCAATTAATGGGCGGACAGGGCTTCCCACCATGGACTTAATCAGGGCAGAGACAGGAAAGGGGCAGTGTCCCGCCTCCCACCCTCCCACATGATTAAATGCCCCCACCATCAAACTCACCACAGGGGAGGGTGTTAAATTCAACCCAGAGAGAGAGAGAGAGAGAGATAGAAAGAGTGAGAGAGAGAGAGCGAAAGAGAATGTGTCACAATAGAGAGCAGTAGATTCAGACCCAGCATTAAGAGAATAAAATAAGAAGGTGAGAAATAGGAGCAGGAGTGGACCACATGGTCCCTTGAGCCTGCTCTGCCTTTCAACATGATCATGGTTGATCCTCGACCTCAACCCCACTTTCCCATCTGCTCCCCATAACCTTTGATTCCCTGAGAGAACAAAAATCTGTTAATCTCAGCCTTAAATGTATCCAGTGATGGGGTATTTGGGGCAGAGAATTCCAAATATTCAAAACGCTTTGAGTGATGAAAATCCTCCCCATCTCAGTCCTAAATGGTCAATCCCTTATCCTGAGACTGTCTTGATCCCCCAGACAGGGAAACAATCTCTCAGTATCCACCCGATCAAGCCCCTTCAGAATCTTGAATGTTGATAATAGACCCAATTTTCTTAGCCTCTCATCAAAGGACAACTCTCTCACCTAGGGACCTGTCTCAAAGAACAAAGAACAAAGAACAAAGAAAAGTACAGCACAGGAACAGGCCCTTCGGCCCTCCAAGCCTGTGCCGATCGTATTGCCCGTCAGCTAAAACATTTTGCACTTCCGGGGTCCGTATCCCTCTATTTCCATCCTATTCATGTATTTGTCAAGCTGCCTCTTAAACACCACTATCGTACCTGCTTCCACCACCACCTCTGGCAGCGAATTCCAGACACTCACTACCCTCTGCGTAAAAAACTTGCCCCGCACATCTCCTCTATAGTTTTCTCCTCTCACCTTAAATCTATGTCTCCTAGTAATTGACTCTTCCACCCTGGGAAAAAGCTTCTGACTATCTACTCTGTCCATGCCACTCATAATTTTGTAAACTTCTATCACGTCGCCCCTCAATCTCCGTCGCTCTAGTGAGAACAATCCGAGTTTCTCCAACCTCTCCTCATAGCTAATAACCTCCAGACCAGGCAGCATCCTGGTAAACCTCCTCTGCACCCTCTCCAATGCCTCCATATCCTTCTGGTAATGTGGCGACCAGAATTGCACGCAATATTCCAAGTGTGGCCTAACCAAGGTTCTATACAGCTGCAGCATGACTTCCCAGTTTTTATACTCAATACCCCTGTCAATGAAGGCAAGCATGCCATATGCTTTCCTGACTATCTTATCCACCTGTGGACCTGTACACCCAGATCCCTCTGCCCGTCAATGCACTTAAGGGGTCTGCCATTTACTGTATAATTCCTGCCTGTATTAGACCTTCCAAAATGCATTACCTCGCATTTGTCCGGATTAAACTCCATCTGCCATTTCTCTGCCCAAGTCTCCAACCGATCTATATCCCGTTGTATCCTTTGACAATCCTCTTCACTATCTGCAACTCCTCCAACCTTAGTGTCGTCTGCAAACTCACTAATTAGCCCAGTTACATTTTCCTCCAAATCATTTATGTATACTACAAACAGCAAAGGTCCCAGCACTGATCCCTGCGAGAACTCCACGAGTCACAGCTCTCCATTCAGAAAAGCATCCTTCCACTGCTACCCTCTGTCTTCTATGTCTCGTGAACCTTCACTGAACTGTCTCCAATGCAAGTACACTCTTCCTGAAATATGGAGACCAAAATTGCACACAGTATTCCTGGTGTGTCTCACCAAAGCCCTGTACAATTATAACAAGACTTCCTTATTCTTGTACTCCAATCCCCTTGCAATAAAGGACAACACGCCATTTCCTGATTGCTTGCAGGATGTGAATGTTAACATTCTGCTAACTTTCTATGAGGTCTCACTGAACATCAATTTTTAGAAACTTAATGCTTTTTAAAAATATCCTGTTTTTCTATTCTTACCGCCAAAGTGAATAACCTCACCCTTTCCCACATTATACTCCATCTGCTGCCTTGTTGCCCATTCAGTTAACCAATCTCTTTGCAGCCTCTCTGTGTCCTGCTCACAGCTCACATTCCCATCTAGCTATGTATTGTCAGCAAACTTGGATATATTAGTCTCGATCTCTTTTTGTCTAAGTCATTAACACAGATTGTAAATAGTTGAGGGCCCTGGTTGTGGCACTCCACTATTCACTGCCTGGCCACTTGAAAAAGTTTATACTCATACAAATATATGAAACAAGGAGCAGGAGTAGGCCATTCAGCCCCTCGAGCCTGCTCCATCATTTCATAAGATCATGGCTGATCTGATAGTAACCTGAAATCTGCATCCCACCTACCCCCGATAACCTCTCACCCCTTTGCTTACCAAGATTTTATCCACCTCTGCCTTAAAAATATTCAAAGTCTCTGCTTCCACCACCTTTTCAGGAAGAAAGTTCCAAAGACTCACGACCCTCTGAGTGAAAAAACTTCACCTCATCTCTGTCTTAAATGGGTGACCCCTTATTTTTATGCAGTGACCCCTAGTTCTAGATTCTCCCACAAGAGGAAACATCCTCTCTACATCCACCCTGTCAAGTGTCAAGACCCCTCAGGATCTTAAAGGTTTCAATCAAGTCACCTCTTACTCTTCTAAACTCCAGTGGATACAAACCTAGTCCGTCCAAACTTTCTGCTTAAGACAACCCACCCATTCCAGGTATTAGCCTGGTAAATCGGGGCATAAGTTCAAGGTGAGGGGCAGGAGGTTTAGTGGGGGATGTGAGGAAAAACTCTTTTACCCAGAGGGTGGTAACGGTCTGGAATGCACTGCCTGGGAGGGTGGTGGAGGCGGGTTGCCTCACATCCTTTAAAAAGTACCTGGATGAGCACTGGGCACGTCATAACATTCAAGGCTATGGGCCAAGTGCTGGTAAATGGGGTTAGGCAGGTAGGTCAGGTGTTTCTCACGTGTCAGTACAGACTCAATGGGCCGAAGGGTCTCTTCTGCTCTGTGTGATTCTGTGATTCTGTGAATTGCTTCTATTACATCCTTCCTTAAATAAGATGACCAATACTGTACATAGTACTCCAGATATAGTCTCACTAGTGCTCTGTACAACTGAAGCATAACCTCCCCACTTTTGTATTCAATTCCCCTCACAATAAATGATAAAATTCTATTTTCCTAATTACCCGCTGCACCTGCACACTAGCCTTTTGTGATTCATGCACTGGGACACCCAGATCCCTCTGCATCTCAGAGCTCTGCAATCTCTCACCATTGAGATAATATGCTCCTCCCAAAATGGACAATGTCATATTTTCCCACATTATACTCTGCTTTCTGCCTGTTAACTAATCCTCTATCCATGCTCACATATCACCACCAACTCCATGAGCCCTCATCTTGCATAGTAACCTTTTGTGTGGCACCTTATCGAATTGCCTTTTGGAAATCCAGGTACATTACACCTGCTGGTTCCCCTTATCTACCCTACTGAACGCATCCTCAAAAACTGAAATAAATTTGTCAAACACAATTTTCCTTTCATAAAACCAGGTTGACTTTGTCCGATCGTAATTATGCTTTTCTAGATGCATTGTTAATACGTCCTTAATAACAGGTTCCAGCATTTTCCTGACGATTGATGTCAGGCTAACTAACCTGTAGTGCCAATTTTTTCTCTCCCTCCTTTTTTGAATAGTAATGTCACATTTGTTCAATTCAAATCCACTGGGACCATTCTAGAATCGAAGGAATTTTGGAAAATCATAACCAGCGCATCCACTGTATCTGCCGCTCTCTCTTTCAGAACCCTAGGGTGCAGCCCATCACGTCCCAGGGATTTGTCGCATTTTAGTCCCTTAAGTTTCTCCAATACTTTTTCTCTGCTGATATTAATTTCCTTAATGAGCCCTTAGATTACTGTCTGCTTCTGGTATGGAATTTGTGTCTTTGACTCTGAAGTCAGAGAGAAAGGGTGGAATTTTACGCTGGGGGCATTTTGCGGTCCTGCCAAAGCAATGGCCTTTTGTATGGCTCGTCACATTTTAAGGCCCCACCCCTACTGCAACGGGGCCGTAACATTCTGTCCAAAATATTTGTTCAATGTCTCAGCCATTTCCCCATCCTGCCTGATAATTTCTCCTCTTCAACATTTTTTTTCAGGGGATGTGGGTATCGCTGGCTGGGCCAGCATTTACTGCCCGTCCCTAGTTGCCCTTGAGAAGGTGGTGGTGAGCTGCCTTCTTGAACCGCTGCAGTCCATGTGGTGTAGGTACACCCACAGTGCTGTTCGGGAGGGAGTTCCAGGATTTTGACCCACCAACAGCGAAGGAACGGCCGATATAGTTCCAAGTCAGGATGGTGAGTGGCTTGGAGGGGAATTTACAGGTAGTGGTGTTCCCATCTATCTGCTGCCCTTGTCTGTCTTTGCCTCTAAGGGGTCTATGTTTAGTTTAGCTACTCTCCTCCTTTTTATATATTTATTAAAACATTTAAAAACTGTTTTTGTATTCCTGGTTAGTTTACTCTAGTAAACTAGGTATGGTAGTATTTACCACCATACCTTTCAGTCAATTTACCTAATCAATCTTAGCCGCTCTCCCTTCATACCTATGTAATTGGCTTTGTTTAAATTTAAGATTATTCTTTGGGACTGGAGTATATCGCTCTCAAACTCAATATGGCATTCAATTGTATTACCACCAGCTCCGAGAGGATCATTTGCTATGAGATTACTAATTAAACTTGACTCATTGCACAATAATATATCTAAAATGGCTTTATGCCTGGTTGGCTTCACAAAGTATTGTTCCAGGAAACTGTCACAAAAGCATTCTACAACCTCATCTACCAGACTACCAGTGCCAATTTGATTGGTCCAATTTTTATGAAGAATAAAGACCCCCATGATTATTACATTACCTTCGTTACACGCACCAGTTATTTCTCGCTTAATGCTCTGTTCAAAGGTATAACTATCACTTTTAAAATGGAACAACTTGTCAATACTGACCACCACAGTCAAACCGATGGGTGGCTATTACCGCGTGAGTTGCATGGCACACTGAATGCACTTTTTTCACCCCTCTCACTTTGAGATACAGCTCGCTCTTTCTCACTTCCCAGAGACCTGAGTTCAAACCTCATCTTGGCACCTGGGGGATTTTAATTCAGCCAATAAACCAACCTGGACTAAAATAGACACTGTCAGCTATAGTCACTGGATTGTCTTACAAACCCATCCAGATCAGGGAAGGAAATCTGCCACCCTTTGTCGGCCTGGCCTACATGTGACTCCAGGCCCACTACAATGTGGTTGACTCGTAGCTGCCCTCTGTAATGGCCCAGCAAGTCACTCAGTTGTGTTCCAGGTTGCTCATCACCACCTCCTCAAGGGCAAATAGGGGTGGGCAATAACTGCTGGCCTTGCCAGCGACTAGTCACCACTCCTGCTCCTTTTACGTTCTCTAGACGGCCTTGAATGAATAAGAAGAGAACTTACTGTGTTGAATTTTAGCTCCATGTTCAGGACGCCTCCACTGTCCAGGACCGGAACCAGGTTGATCACAAACACAGCCGGCCTGTCAGGCGGCACGGAAATGTTGGGCCCGAAAAACACGTAGAAATGGACGGAGAAAGTGTCCAGCTCGTTCCTGAGGGTTGGGCGGATGGGCCAGCACCTTTCTCTCGCGGTAACCCCGTCCCGCTGACCCATGCCCTCCCGGGGCGGACGCTCCGCGGAGTCTCCCTCTGACTCATTCAGCCCCCGGGGGCCGAGTCCGGTCACGAGGAGGGTGTCGAGGATGGACGGGCGTCCGGGGGAGCCGAACGACTGTGGCATGTTTAGCGTTGGGGTGATCAGCTCGGAGACGCTCTTGGAAATTCTGGGCTTGGAGCAATCTGGAAGGAAAAGAGAAGATTTTTTTTTTCATTATTGCGGCATGCACGGGGAGGGTGAGATATTGGGGGTGGGGGGTGGGGGGGGTGGTGGAGGGGGTGCAATTTCAAGCCCTACTGCCCAAAGTTAACAGGGCAAGTTAGTGGCCTGAATACACTGCTCCGTTCTACACTGACGCTCAAGCCACTGCCATATCGGGTTGGGTCCTGAAGTAAGTGGCCAGAGGGCTGCATGCAATAATACAAATAGGGATCCTGGAACCATACCTTCCCACTCCTGGAGCTGCAGTTTTTGACAGAGGCGCAAATGGAAAGGAAGCCGGAATATCTTGACTTTGAGAATGTTCCCAAAAAAAATCCCTCATCATTTTCAACACCCTCTATTAAATCCCTCCATAACCTTCTCTGCTCCCAGGAGATCACTCCCAGCTTCTCCAGTCTCTCCATTAGGGTTATAGGGCTGCCAACTACAACTGGATGTATTCCTGGAGGCTTCATCACACGACCTGCCCCGTCTCCGGCCATTAGTCGGCCAACACACCCATCCTGGTGACGTCCTGCCTCCCTACACCAATTGGAAAGCAAAAAAGACTCGTTACCCAATTGGATGATGCCAGACTATCCGCCAAATAGCCCTTTTCTCTTTTGCCATTTTCAATATATTTTATATCTGATAACGAGAAATGTTCAGAGAAAATGACAGAGAAAAAATATTTTAAAGATGTTTTCCCGATGATTTTTCTCCAGGGTGGCACCCAGCAGTGTCCTGGAGATTGATCTTCAATCCCTGGAGACCCCAGGCCAATTCTGGAGGGTTGACGACCCTACTCTCCATATGACTGAAGTCCCTCACTCCTGTCACCACTCTAGTAAATCTCCTCCGCACCCTCGATAAGACTTTGAAACCCTGCCCAGAATGTGTGGTGCCCAGAATTGAACACAATTCTCCAGCTGAGGTCTAAACCAGTGATTTATATTTTTGAAACATTTTTTTTAATCTAGCTTCTTTGCATTTTTTACCCTCTTTTTTTTTAAAGCCCAGGGTTTTGTTTGCTTTCTTTTTTTTAGGTTCGAACAGATTTAGGGATTAAAAATATAAGATTGAGGCTAAAGGGAGGGAAGACTTGGGGCAATAACAAATAGATTAGGGGTAAACCTGATCATCTTTTGAGTGGGGGGTGGGGGTTGGTGGAATTTTGGACTGAGGTCCCTGAAATAGTTACCTTGTCCCTGTGAATTTGTTCACATCTCCTGGGTGGTGGTGCAGAGGGGCAGGAAGCGATTTGGTCGACTTAAAGGCCGCTTGAGTAAAATGGTGCAGGAGACGGGTGTATTAAACTACTGTAATTACACGACATCTCGTCATAGCCTGGGGATTGAATTTGTAATGACTGACTGTTATACTGTCCGTAGTAGTTACTGTCTCGTTTCTGAAAAATGTCTTTTCAGTAAACAGTTTAACCGGAACGTGGAGCCCAATGTCTGGTGCACCACAAGTCAAGGGAGAGATAGATGTATAGATGATGTATAGATAGATACGAAAAGAGATTTTCAGATAGATGTTTATTTATATAGACAGGCTGACCAAAGATTTATATTGAGAGATATATAGTGACAGATAGTTATAGATATACTGATAAATTGGTAGATGGATACAGGGCAGAATTTAATTCCTTGAGAAGGCCCCCCCACCGCTACACCAGCTTTGAGAGTTGGCTGGCAGGTGAGGGGGCTGTAAAATGTGGCGAGGAGGGGGAGGGTGGAGTGCCTATCGCCTTCTCAACACCCCCAGTTAAGTCAGGGTGGGGAAGATCGCAGACGGCCTCCCCACCCAGAGGTCCTTCAGTGGGCAATTAAATGGCCTTATCCCTGTGCCAAAGGTATTCTACTAGCCCTGGGTAGGAGATGGTCGGGGGGGGCGTGCAGGTGGGGGTTGGGGGTAGTGTTGTACGCTTGGTGGGAGGACTGCCAGTGAAACCCTGGCAGCCTCCTCGTGGACTCAAGGGTTGGGGGGTACATCTATGTCACCACCCTCCGCCCTCCACAATGACGCATCCCTGCCTCAATCGGACCTGCCTGAGTGACCTCGACAACCCTGCCCGCTCACCTCTCTCCTGCAGCCTCCGTCCGTGCTGCTGCTCTGGGCCTGCTGCAGTCCCTACAGCGGCCACCATGCCTGGTGGCGCTGCAGGACTGAAGTGCTGCTGGCCCTCTGATTGGCTGGCAGTTCTTGGCAGTGGGACCTTTGCCTTTCAATGCAGGAGGACCTCAGTAGGTAGGCACTTCTCTGCCCGGTGGGCATTTAATTCCGCCACAGCTTCTGGAAATAGCCACAGTGGAATCGCTACTGGGGTTCCGGCTGGTGGACGGAGCCACCATTGTCGCTATTACATTTAGCCCCCCCCAAGAGTTACAAATGGCTAAAGAGAGATATAATTAGAGAGAGAGAGAGAGAGAGGGAGAGGGAGAGATAGAAAGAGAGAGAGAGACAAAGAGGTGGACAGAGTCAGAGGGAGAAATATTATTGTTAAGTTGACGCTATGAGTTGATGCTCAGCAAGGGTTAGTTGCCAGGGAAACCCCACCTAGAGGAGGCAAGCCATGCTGATTGGCAGCTCAGTTGACTAAATACTGCAGAGGTAGTTGAGGTGGGGAGAGCTGGGAGAAGGTCAGATAGCTCCTGATTGAGCTGGAGAATAACAGAGAGAGTGCGGAAGATCTGGGAAGGGACACACAGACATGGGGAGTGAGATCGTGCGTGAGGTAGTGTCAGCCAGTATCAGAAAAGGTAGCTACGTTGTAGCTCTACTTGCAGGGGAGGTGAGGATATAGTAGTATTATCACTAGGCTTATTATCACTAGTAGTCCGGATACCCAGGGTAATGCTCTGGGGACCTGGGTTCGAATCCCAACACTTCAGATGGTGAAATTTGAATTCAATAAAGCTTCTGAAATGAAAAGGCCAAAGATGACCATGAAACCATTGCCGATTGATGTAAAAACCCATCAGGTTCACTAATGTCCTTTAGGGAATGAAATCTGCTGTCCTTACCTGGTCTGGTCTACACGTGACTCCAGACCCACAGCAATGTGGTTGACTCTTAAATACCCTCAGTCTATCAAACCACTAAAAACAAGTCAATAAGGAATGAAACTGGATGGTCCAAACGGCATTAACCTAGGCACCAGAAACAACAACTCCAAACTCAACCCTGTCGACCCTGCAAAGTCCTCCTTACTAACATCTGGGGGCTAGTGCCAAAATTGGGAGAGCTTCCCCACGGACTAGTCAAGCAACAGCCTGACATCGTCATCCTCATGGAATCATACCTTAGAGACAATAACCCAGACACCACCATCACCATCCCTGGATATGTCCTGTCCCACCGGCAGGACAGGCCCAGCAGAGGTGGCGGCACAGTGGTATACAGTCAGGAAGGACTCCTCAACATCGACTCCGGACCCCATGAAGTCTCATGGCATCAGGTCAAACATGGGCAAGGAAACCTCCTGCTGACCACATACCGCCCTCTCTCAGCTGATGAATCAGTGCTCCTCCATGTTGAGCACCATTTGGAGGAAGCACTGAGGGTGGCAAGGGTGCAGAATGTACTCTGGGTGGGGGACTTCCATGTCCATCACCAAGAGTGGCCGGTAGCACCTCTACTGACCGAGCTGGCCGAGTCCTAAAGGACATAGCTGCTAGACTGGGTCTGCACAGGTGGTGAGGGAACCAACAAGAGGGAAAAAAGTACTTGACCTCATCACAGATGTTTGCTACAGTATTGGTGGGAGTGACCACCGCACAGTTATTGTGGAGACGAAATACCACCTTCACATTGAGGATACCCTCCATCGTGTTGTGTGGGACTACCAGTGTGCTAGATGGGATAGATTTCAAACAGATCTAGCAACTCAAGACTGGGTAGCCATGAGGTGCTGTGGGCCATCAGCAGCAGCAGAATTGTACTCGAACACAATCTATAACCTCATGGCCCGGCATTTCCCCCCCCTCTAACATTACCATCAACCCTGGTTCAATGAAGAGTGCAGGAGGGCATGCCAGGAGCAGCACCTGGCATAACAAAAAATGAGGCGTCAACCTGGCGAAGCTACAACACTTTCATGCCAAACAGCATAAGCAGCAAGCAATAAACAGAGCTAAGTGATTCCACAACCAACGGATTAGACCTAAGCTCTACAATCCTGCCACATCCAGTAGTGAATGGTGGTGGACAATTAAACATTTCACTGGAGGAGGAGGCTCCACAAATATCCCCATCCTCAATGATGGAGGAGCCCAGCACATCAGTGTAAAAGATGAGGCTGAAGCATTTGCTACAATCTTCAGCCAGAAGTGCCGAGTGGATGATCCATCTCAGCCTCCTCTGGAGGTTCCCAGCATCACAGATGCCCGTCTTCAGCCAATTTGATTCACTCCACATGATATCAAGAATGGCTGAAGGCACTGGATACTGCAAAGGCTACGGGCCCTGACAATATTCCGGCAATAGCCTTGGTCCAGACATGAACAAAAGAGCTGAATTCCCGAGGTGAGGTGAGAGTGACTGCCCTTGACATCAAGGCAGCATTTGACCAAGTGTGGCATCAAGGAGCCCTAGCAAAACCGGAGTCAATGGGAATCAGGGAGAAACCTCTCTGCTAGTTGGAGTCTTACCTAGCACAAAGGAAGATGGTTGTGGTTGTTGGAGGTCAGTTATCTCAGCTCCAGGACATCACTGCAGGAGTTCCTCAGGGTAGTGTCCTCGGCCCCAACCATCTTCAGCTGCTTCATCAATGACCTTCCTTCCATCATAAGGTCAGAAGTGGGGATGTTCGCTGATGATTGCACAATGTTCAGCACCAATTGTGACTCCTCAGATACTGAAGCAGTCCATGTCCAAATGCAGCAAGACCTGGACAATATCCAGTCTTGGGCTGACAAGTGGCCAGTAACATTCACACCACACAAGTGCCAGGCAATGACCATCTCCAACAAGAGAGAATCTAACCATTGCCCCTTGACATTCATTGGCATTACCCTCGCTAAATTCCCCATTATCAAGGGGTACAGGGAAAAGGCAGGGCAATGGCACTAGGTCATAATGGACATTTGGAGAGTTGGTGTGGACACGATGGGCCAAATGGCCTCCTTCTTTGCCATGAAAATTTTGTGATTCTGTGATCAACATCCTGGAGGTTACCATTGACCAGAACCTGAGCTGGACTAGCCATATAAACACTGTGGCTACAAGAGCAGGTCAGATGCCAGGAACCCTGCAGTGAGTAACTCACTTCCTGACTCCCCTAAGCCTGTCCACCATCTACAAGACACAAGGCAGAAGTTTGGTAGAATACCCTCCACTTGCCTGGGTGAGTGCAGCTCCCACAACACTCAAGAAGCTCCACACCATCCAGGACAAAACAGCCCACTTGATTAGCACCACATCCACAAACATTCACTCCCCCCACCACCGACGCACAGTAGCAGCAGTGTGTACCATCTACAAGATGCACTGCAGGAATTCACCAAGGCTCCTTAGACAGCACCTTCCAAACCCACGACCACTACCATCTAGAAGGACAAGGGCAGCAGATAGATGGGAACACCACCACCTGGAAGTTCCCCTCCAAGCCACTCACCATTCCTAGGTTTTGCTAGGGCTCCTTGATGCCACACTTGGTCAAATGCTGCCTTGATGTCAAGGGCAGTCACTCTTACCTCACCTTGGGAGTTCAACTCTTTGGTCCATGTTTGAACCAAGGCTGTAAAGAGGTCAGGAACTGAGTGGCCCTGGCAGAACCCAAACTGGACATCAGGAAGCAGGTTATTGCTAAGCAAGTGCCACTTGATAGCACTGTTAATGACCCCTTCCATTACTTTACTGATGATGGAGAGTAGGCTGATGGGGCGGTAATTGGCCGGGTTGGATTTGTCCTGCTTTTTGTGTACAGGACATACCTGGGCAATTTTCCATATTGCTGGGTAGATGCCAGTGTTGTAGCTGCATTTTGTTATAAGCCCAGGTAGTGTTACTACAGAACCATGCAATGAGTATTACTGCAAAGAGAGATATGCTGCTGAAGCTTTTCATCTTACACTTGTCATGAAGATATTAATGTAGATAATATTATTGGAAATTAATTTTAAATTGGACTTGTAGTAGGGTCTGTGTCTATGTGTTTGTCTGTGTGTGGCTTAATTGGATTAAAGCCAGTTAGTCTGGGTGCTTTGATGTATAGTAGTTTTGAAATGTTAATTAGATAAACGTAAGGAGGAAAAGGTAAAGAGTACATTTGCACTTGTTGAATAAACCATTCAAAGAAAGGAGTAATATCTTACACCTATCTCGGAGACACCAAGCAATGTGTTTATATTACTAATAGAATTGGTGCTTTGAAAGGGGTTTTATTGTTAGAAGAGGAGGAGTTCAAAGACCTGGTGATACAATGAGAATTTGCCTTCAGAGGGAAAGCTAGGTATAAACCTAAAGGAGTTTTGTGTGAGCAGGTCAGAAGCATGTAAGATCTTAGCAGCCTATAAGCCCTATAACTGTCTGCAAAGGAACCAAATTGCAAGGGACCTCATTCTGAATTCGTACGGTCAAATGTGCTTTGCCTGGTATCTGTTTAAGTCTATGGGTTATAGTTGCCTTGGTGAAGATTTACCTGGGAGTGATTAATTTGGGGGTTTGGCTATAAGTTATTATGCTAGTAATTTGTAGACATGTGTATGTGTTTAATTTCTTGTTACCTTAATAAATGTTTAATTTAGTTTATATAAAAAAACCTCTTGGTGGTTTCATTTCTGAATTCAGAGATGCATCTCAAACATACCAGTTGAAATTATAGGTTATGACAGTTGTTCAAGTTTCCCTCTGGGATTTAAACAACTCAGCCCTTACCCACTGCTGTGTCATAACACACTCATCAGGACAAATGCAAGAATTCTAAATTTCAAACGATCACAATAATCTGGTAGCTGCAGGAAGGATGTTCCCGATGGTGGGGGGAATCCAGAACCAGGGGTCACAGTCTGAGGATGTGGGGTAGACCATTTAGGACTGAGATGAGGAGAAATTTCTTCACCCAGAGAGTGGTGAGCCTGTGGAATTCATTCCCACAGAAAGTAGTTGAGACCAAAACATTGTATGTTTTCAAGAAGGAGTTAGATATAGCTATTGGGGGGCGAAAGGGATCAAAGGATATGGGGAGAAAGCGGGAGCAGACTATTGAGTTGGATGATCAGCCATGATCATAATGAATAACAGAGCAGGCTGGAAGGGCCGAATGGCCTACTCCTGCTCCTGGTTTCTATGTTTCTATGATTGGCTGAAGCATTGCCATGGAGAAAGCAACCAGGAACAATAGGCTCCCCAAGCGCCCGGGTAATTCAAAAAAGATGAACGTATTCCTTTTGTTTGCAGAGAACTGGTCCCTGTGTCTGAATGTATGTCACTTCTAGCAAGAAAACGCTCCTTCACACTGAACCTGGAACTCTTTCTCCCAAAAACCTGAAGCTGAGGGTCAACAATCAGAAATCTCAGAGCCAAGATCAATAGATTTTTGTTGGGCAAGGTTGTTAAGGGTTACAAAACCAAGGCGAATAGATAAGAGTTGAGATACAAATAAGCCATAATCCTACTGAAGGTTGGATCAGGCTGGAGTAGCTGAACGGCCTCCTCCTGTTCCTATGTTCCTAACAAGAGACAGAATAAGGGAGAAGCTGTGTATCAATGGATACCATGACACTGCTAACAAGACAGATGGATTTTATTACGACACAGGCAGACTGACAGCATCGGCAAAAGTAGCTGGAGTGAAAATTAGGTTTACAATTGAATTTAAGTAGCACAGATCACTGAAATGTAATTGTCTTCCCTTATTTTAACAAAACAATCCTTATTTCTCTCTGCCCTTGGGGCTGATGCAAATTATTCTTCAAATGAAGGCCTCATTATAATTTGTAGGCAAGAAGTCATGAATGAAGCAATAAGCTGTGAGGCAGCAGCGACAACCAGAATAATCAGATTCCCCAAACGAAGAAACCTGCACAAAAGGACATCCGACCCTGCAGTAATTGCCCACGGACTATGATTTATGTGTGCAATGCCAATCAGTTAAAACAGCACTGCAAGCAAAGGCTGACAAAAGTACAGGGGTTTTTCCTTTTCTAGATACACAAATTAAAAAAAATCAATCGGACGTTCTAGGAATCTCCTCGGACCGTTCCAGCTCGGTTGGCCTGACGTCGTTTCCGCTGCGCTTGCGGTCAAGTTACGGTGACCCTACCGGAACCAGCACTGGGCAAATTTTGCAGCAACGTTGTCCTGTCTTACCAAGTCATCCCCGTCAGCATTGCTCTTTCCCTGCTGAGAGGTTTACTTTCACTGGGGCAGTAAATTACGTTCTTCGTCCAGCCTCCTGCACGTTTCCAGCTTCGGGGCTCAGTCGTACCCCGCCTGAGCTGAGGAATCACCTGTTCCCCATCCAGCCACGTTGGAACAGGAGGAGGCCATTCGGCCCCTCGAGCCCGCTCCACCACTCAGTAAGACCTTGGCTGATCTGATTATGGCCTCAACTCCACATTCCCGTCTGCTCCCGATAACCTTTGGCTCCCTTGTTAGTCAAGGATCTATTGACCTCTGCCTTAAAAATATTCATTGACCCTGCCTCCACTGCTCTCTGGGGAAGAGAGTTCTAAAGATTCATAACTCTCTGAGAAAAAATTTCTTCTTATCTCCATCCTAAATGGGAGACATCCTCATTTTTAAACTGTGTCCCCTAGTTCTGGTCTCTCCCACAAGGGGAAACATCCTTTCAACATCTACCCTGTCGTCATCTCAGGATCTTATTTGTTTCAATAAGATCACCTCTCAATCTCCTAAACTCCGATGGTTACATGTCCACCTTGTCTAACCTTTCCTCATGAGATAGTCCCCATCCCAGGAATCGGATGAGTGAACCTTCTCTGAACTGCATCTGGCACATTATGTCCTTTGTGTATATCCCACAGTCGGATTCTGGCCGTCACTCCAGCCTGTCTAATGGAGCTAAGGTGAATGAGCGCTGTGTCAGAGTCCCAGGTGAAGAACCTGCAGGTACACTTGTCCCAACTTCGAGGAAAGTGGAACAAAGTGGAAAGAAAAACAGCACCTCAGCTTTTGATTAGGCACTTTACAGCCTTCCAGACATTACGGAATCACAGAACCTTTACAGTGCAGAAGGAGGCCATTTGGCCCATCGAGTCTGCACTGACTCTCTGAAAGAGCATCCTACCTAGTCCCACTCCCCTGCCTTATCCCCGTAACCTCGCACATTCTCTCTTTTCAGGTAGCAATCCAATTCCCTTTTGAATACCTCGATCGAACCTGCCTCCACCTCCCTTTCAGGAAGTTTGTTCCAGACTCTAACCACCCTCTAGGTAAGAAACCTTTTCCTCACATCACATTTACTCCTTTTGCCAATTATTTTGAATCTGTGCCCTCCAGTTCTTGATGCTCTCTTGAGTGATAACAGTTTCTCAGTATTTACTCTGCCCATATCCCTCAGGATCTTGAATATCTCTATCAAGTCTCCTCCCAGCCTTCTTTTCTCCAGGGAAAACAGTCCCAACCTCTCCAACCTCTCCTCATAGCTACAGTTCTTTATCCCTGGAATCATTCTAGTGAACCTCCTCTGTACTCTCTCCAAAGCCTTCACATCCTTCCTCAAGTATGGCGCCCAGAACTGGACGCAGTACTCCAGATGAGGCCTAACTAGTATCTTATACAAGTTCAACATGTCCTCCTTACTCTTGTACTCAATGCCCCTATTAATAAAGCCTAAGATACTATATACTTTATTAACTGCTCTCTCAACATGCCCTGCCATCTTCAATGATATTGAGTTCAACAATTTCAGACCATAATCTCGGACCCCATTATGTTTCCTTTCTCTTTGCAGGTTTTGGTTTCACTCTTGTGTTTTTCTTTTCCTTTTGCTTTCGGTAACAGCTTTTCTCCACTCCGCTATTCACACCTCCTCTAGCCACATTTTTTTTATTTCTTTACTTGTCCCATTACCGCTCCCTTTGGTCCTGCACCACCAACTCTTCTGTCATTTAATCTCTCCCATCTTCCATCCCATCACAGGCCTTCCTTTCTCTTCTTTTCATCATCTTCCCCCATTCACCCACATTTCGAACCTTTCCCCCGGCTCAGATGAAAGGCTGGCAGCCTGAAACATTTATTCCCTCTCTCTCTCTCTCTGTCTCTCCGCGGATACTGCCAGACCTGCTGAGTGTCACCAGCGTTTTCTGTTTTTATCCCCAAACAAAAACATTTCTATTTCTCTTTAGCTCTGAAGAAGAGCCATGCAGATTTGACACTTTAACTCTGTTTTTTTTCTCTCTCCACAGCTCCTGCCAGACCTGCTGAGTTTTTCCGGCATTTTCCGTTTTTATTTCGGATTTCCAGCATCTGCGGTATTTTGCTTTGGCCTAAAATAGAATGTTTGGACATTGTCTCATTGCCGGTTTTGGGAGCTTGCTGTGCTCAAGCTTATTGCTCAGTTTCCTTCTGAAAGTATATTTCGGGGTGGTGAGGTGCTTTGTGAAGCCCCTTTAAGTTTGTGATCTTGTATAAATGCAAATCCTCCTGTTCGTTATCTGGAGGGAGGGTGTACAGGGAAGAGCTACAACGCTGACGTTGGAATTTAAGGGAATGAGGCGTGAGGAAGGATTGGCCACCCTGCGTCTATTCTCTGTTATAAAGACCATAAGACCATAAGACATAGGAGCAGAAATTAGGCCATTCGGCCCATCGAGTCTGCTCCGCCATTCAAACATGGCTGACAAGTTTCTCAACCCCATTCTCCCGCCTTCTCCCCGTAACCTTTGATCCCCTTACCAATAAAGAACCTATCTATCTCGGTCTTAAATACACTCAATGACCTGGCCTCCACAGCCTTCTGTGGTAATGAATTCCATAGATTCACCACTCTCTGGCTAAAGAAGTTTCTCCTCATCTCTGTTCTAAAAGGTCTTCCCTTTACTCTGAGGCTGTGCCCTCGGGTCCTAGTCTCTCCTACTAATGGAAACATCTTCCCCACGTCCACTCTATCCAGGCCTTTCAGTATTCTGTAAGTTTCAATCAGATCTCCCGTCATCCTTCTAAACTCCATCGAGTATAGACCCAGAGTCCTCAAACGTTCCTCATATGTTAAGCCTTTCAAAAGCAGGAGGAGACAAAAAGAAGCCTGAAAGGGGTTAGGATAGAGGTTTTTAAAATGTCAGATGACTTGGACAAATTTTATGCAAGCGAGCTTTTCTGTCCTGTACAGCTATTAACAGAATTCAAACACAAGGGGTCTTATTTACAAAATAAGGACAGAAAGAGCATAGGAAATGCAGGAGGAAGTGTTTGTTGACTAAGAGGCTGCTTTAAGTGTGTGGCACTGACAACCATCACGGGCGGTCTCACAAGAAAATTGAATCAGTTTCATTAAGAAACTGGACTCGTTCTTGTCACCAGAAATGATTCAGGGCTATTGTTAATCATGAGAAGGCCCGTTGGTGAAGAATGGCACTAGAACCAATCTTTACACAGTCTTACATTTATTTACAGAGCTAAACATTACACGCATACACCGCCTAAGTCAACCACACTGCAGCTTCAGTCTGTTCCTATTTTTATGTACTCAAGTGAATCCCCAATTAACGCCCACCATCTGCAAATAATTAAACACAATTAATATACAATTAACATTTATTACTGTGCATAGGTGGGTTAGAGGGGCCGAATGGGACACTGTGGATAGGTGGGTTCGATGGGCTGAATGGAACACTATGGATAGGTGGGTTAGAGGGGCTGAATGGAACACTGTGGCCAGGTGGGTTCGATGGGCTGGATGGAAGACTATGGATAGGTGGGTTAGATGGGTTGAAGGGAATACTGTGGATAGTTGGGTTAGATGGGCTGAAGGGAATACTGTGGATAGGTGGGTTAGATGGGCTGAAGGGAATACTGTGGATAGGTGGGTTAGATGGGCTGAAGGTCTTCTCCTGCTTGAAACTTTTACTCTATTGACTTAGAGAAATATCAATGTTTGGCCAGGCAGATTGAAGACTGCAGATTTCATTGAACAAATTACATCCGATGTTTGCAATCTGCTAAATATGAACAGGCAGGTGTAAAATGGAGGCTTTTAAATAAATGTCACATCCATTTTCTGATCCCATCCAGTTTTGAACCTCACAAGAGGTGCCAACCTAATAGACACATAGTTTCCCAGGAACCAGGCTAAATGGTGGCAATGGCAAATTTAATAAGATCTAACATTTCAATTGGCAATCAAGTTGATATTTACTATAAATACTGTACAGTACATTTCAGCTCCATTATGGCAATGGCGCAAGGTATGGAGTGCAGTGCAGTGGCTATGTTAAAAGACCAGTAATCCAGAAACCTGGGCTAATAGTCAGTCAAATGTGGGTTTAAATTAGACAAACATACGAATTAGGAGCAGGATTTGTCTCCTTGAGCCTACTCCACAGTTCAATGAGATCATGGCTGATCTAATTGTGGCCTCAACTCCACCTACCTCCAGTAAACTTTGACTCCCTTGTTAGTCAAGAATCTATCCACCTCTGCCTTAGAAATATTCATTGACCCTGCCTCCATGGCTCTCCGGGGAAGTAAGCTCCACAGACTAACGACCCTCTGAGAGAAAAAAAATCTCCTCATCTTCCTTATAAATGGGAGTCCCCTTATTTTTAAACTGTGACCCCCCCTAGCTCTAGTTTCCCCCTGTCAAGTCCCCTCAGGATCTTTATGTTTCTTAAATGTTTCAATAAGATTGTGTCCCTTCGTTCTTGACTCTCATTCTTCTAAATTCCAATGGATACAGACTGAGCCTGTCCAACCTTTCCTCATTCGATAACCCCTTCATCCCAGAAATCAGTTGAGTGAATTGTCTCTGAACTTCTCCTAACGCAATGATATCCTTTTTAAGTAAGGAGACCAAAACTGTGCTCAGTGCTCCAGATGTGGTCTCACCAACACCCTGTAGCAAAATATCCTTACGTTTATATTCCACTCCCCTTGTAATAAATTACAACATTCCATCTGCCTTCCTAATCACTCACTGTACCTCAATACTAACTTAATGTGATTCATGTACCAGGACACCCAGATCCCTCTGTACCTCAGAGTTCTGCAGTCTCTCTCCATTTAAATAGATTGCTGCTTTTCTAATCTTCCTGCCAAAGTGGGCAAGTTCACATTTTCCCACCTTATACATCATGTGCCACATTTTTGCCCCCTCACTTAACGGGCAGAATTTTGCCCTTGATGGGCGGGCGGGCCCCACCGACTCGGTGGCGGGCAGACAGCCGATCGCCGCCGCTGAAACGGGCCCCGCCGCCATTTTAAGTGGTCGGGCCAATTAAGGCCCACCCGACGGGAAGTGCTATGCGGGCCGGGGGACATTCCCCAAATGCGAGAGTGCGCTCTTTCACACATGTGCACGAAAGAGCGCACATATCCCTGAGGCTAAGTGCAGCCTCCGGGAGAGCCCTGACAGTGTTTGAAACTTTAAAAATAGAAAAATAAAAAAATTATTAACATTTCCCCCTCACACGAGATGGGACATGTAAATAAATTTCACAAAAACTTTTAAAAACTTTTTAAAAACAGACATGAAAGCTCATCCGGCCGGTGGATGAGGTTTCATGTTTTTTCTATTCCCCGCTGGGGCTCCTGGCCTGCCCACCAGCCTTAAGGTTGGACAGGCAGGTCCTTTAATTACTTTAATTATCCTGTCAGTGGCCTCAATTGGCCATTGACAGGTCGGCGGGTGGACAGCTGATCTCGCTGTGCCCCCACCTTCCTGAATATTTAAATGGCCCGGGATGACCTCAGGGGTTCCTCCTGACCTCATCCCGTGTCATTTCCCCCTCGGCGAGTGGGCCCCGCCCCCATCTCACCGTCGGCAAAATTCAGCCCAATCTGTCTATATCCTTTTGCAGACTCCTTACGTCCTCCTCACAACTTACTTTTCTACTTATCTTGGTGTCAACAGCAAATTCGCAATCACTGGGTCTGTTCATTAAAGTCATTGGTATAACTTGTAAATAGTTAAGGCCCAAGCACTGATCCCTGTGGCACTCCACTGGTTACATCTTGCCAACCCAAATAATACCCTCTTATCCCGCTCCCAGCTTCCTGTTAACTGGCCAAGGAAAGCTGCTGGCCTAACTGAGCTTGGGCCTATGTGTTACTCCAGTTTTACACCAAAGTGCTTGACTTTACTGGCCACCTACCAAGCCACTCAGTTGTATCAAGTGGCCATTGGAAGAAGGCAGTTGCCTGCCTTGTCAGACAACAGCAGTGTCTGGTGAGAGAAGCCTAAGGGAATAAGTTAGTCAGTAAGATATTGTTCAACTCTGATTGGCTGATGGAAATTCCCATTGTAGGATCATATGAGCGGAGGAGGCTATTCAACCCCTACAGCCTGTTCCAATGTACAGCTATCTCATGATTGATTAGTCCCTGATTTCTGTTTACCCACCTTACAAACATATTCCTCGATACCTTTACCCAACAACAATCTACCTATTGCAGCCTTGAAAGCTTCAAATAAAGCCCCGCCTCCAGTTTTGTGTGGGAGAGAATTCCAGGTTTCCAATACGCTTTGTGTGGAAAAAGTGCTTCCTGGTTTAATTCCTGAACAGCCTAATACTAACTTGGCCGGGCTATTGAGGTCGGCGAGTGGGAGGGGGGGCGGGGCCCACTCGCCAACGCGTAAAATGACGCTGGGTGATGCCGGGCGGAACTCCCGACGTCACCCTGCGTCATTTCAAGTTTCAGGTCAGCGGGGGCGCAGCCGAATCAGCTGTGTGCCCACCGACCTGTCAATGGCCAATTGAGGCCGTTTAAAAACTAATTAAAGTCATTAATGGACCTACCCGTCCAACCTTAAGGTTGTTGGGCAGACCGGGAGCCCTGGTGGGCTTCAGAAAAAGCATCAAACCTCATCCACGGGCGGGATGAGGATTTATGGGGGTTTTAAAAAGTTAATAAAAGTTTGAATAAAAGTGATGGACACGTCCCCACTCATGTGGACAGTGTCACATGAGGGGACATGTCAGGGAAGTTTTATTCTTGTCCATTGACCATTTTTGAATTTGGCGCCGATCTCCCTGAGGCAGCACTTAGCCTCAGGGAGATCTGTGCGCTCTTTCGCGCGCATGTGCAATAGAGAGCACTCCCGGCTCAGGGAATCCCCCTCCACCTGCACAGGGAACAGATAGCGCTTCTGTGTGGACGTCACGCTGGGCAGGCCTTAATTGACCCGCCCACCTAAAATGGCAGCGTTTCCCCGATCTGGTGCGCCGATCAGATGCGTCCCTGCACGCACCCGCTCCTGTACCTTTCCCCCCAATGGGGGAAAAAATTCTTCCATAAGACCATAAGACCATAAGACATAGGAGCAGAAATTAGGCCATTCGGCCCATCGAGTCTGCTCCGCCATTCAATCATGGCTGATAAGTTTCTCAACCCCATTCTCCCGCCTTCTCCCCGTAACCTTTGATCCCCTTACCAATCAAGAACCTATCTATCTCCGTCTTAAATACACTCAATGACCTGGCCTCCACAGCCTTCCCCAAGATTGTGTCCCCCTCATTCTTGACTCCTTCACCAGAATAAGTAGTTTCTCCGTTTCTACCCTGTCAAATGCCATTTGACATTCGATCAGATCACCCTTTCAATCTTCTAATCTTCCAGCATCCCGAATTGCAAAACAAAATCAGAGAGAACATGTCAATGGTTCCCTGCCTCTATCACTATCCAAACGCCTCTGTGCGACAGTGGCAGTGTCCTAAGATGGTGGCGCACTGGTAATGTCCACTGGGTTAGTAATTCAGTAGGACCAGGCTAATGTTCTGGGGGCACGAGTTCAAATCCCAACACGGCAGCTACTGGAATTTAAATTCAAGCTAGCCTCAATAAGTGTAATAATAACCCACCTGGTTAACTAATATCCCTTTAGGGTCTCCAGACCCACAGCAATGGGGCTGCCTCTTAAATGCCCACACGCCCCATGAAAGAATAAATAAAACTGGGAACAGAATCAGGTCTCTCCTCACTGCACCGCAGTCAAGCCATTGGCTGATAATTAATGCTCACGACGATTGGCCTCTGAGTGATGTACCTGAAGCTTATCGACACCTATCAGTCTGTACCCAAGCATGAGTCAGGGGAGAAAAGGATATGAAGGACACTGACACAAAAGCTAACTGCAATGCAGCACCAGGTGCCTTCTCATTCACCGGACTCGTTCAGAGAGAGTATAAAATAAAACACGCACTCAGCACCCACCTTGAGTATTGTCTCCAGTTCTGGGCACTACACTTTGAGGTGAAGGGCTTTAGAAAGGTTACAGAAAAGATTAACGTCAACGGTTCCAGAGATGAGGGTTTAAGGTTGTGTGGATTGACTGGAGAAGCTGGGGTTGTTCTCCTTCGAGCAAAGTAGGTGATGTTGGGGCTTATTATCTGTAAAGGAAGAATGTGCGGAGCGACGTGGGTGAATTGCTCCTTGGGGAGCCAGCACAGACAAGATGGGCGGAATGGCTTCTGTCTGTGCTATAACCATTAAGGAATTCTGTGTTTAAACACACGTTAATTTAAATGGAGTAAATTACGTAGCGTTTACAGAACAGAAACAGGCCATTCAGCCCTACTGGTCTGTGCCAGTGCTAATGTTCCATGTATGTGTCCTCTCACACTACTTCATTGCACCCTATCATCATAACGTTCTGTTTCTTTCTCCCCATGTACTTATCTAACTTCTTCTTGAGGGCATTAAAAAATGTGAGAACAAGAATCTTATTCTAATAGTAGAGTTAAATCAGCCTAAAATAAACTACGAAAACTCTAGTGGTTTAGAGACAGGAATGTTAATTTAAAAAACTATTTCCAGTGTCTGAGGTTTGAAGAGATGATAACGAGAGAGCAAATTTAAGTTGTTTGGTAAAAGAACCAGAGGCGAATTAAAGAAAAACGTTTTTTTAATATTGAATGATTGGTCAGGTTTTGAAATGAATGGTTTAGGATTTGGAATAATTGGTCAGGATTTGAAATGATTGGTTTGGGAATAGGGATGAATCTTCGTGATTTTGAAAGATTGATCAGGATTTGGAATGTGCGGTTTAGGATTTGGAATAAGTGGTTTAGGATTTGGAATGAGTGGCTAGGATTTGGAATAAGTGGTTTAGGATTTGGAATGAGTGGCTAGGATTTGGAATAAATGGTTTCGGATTTGGAATGAGTGGCCAGGATTTGGAATGAGTGGTTTAGGATTTGGAATGAGTGGTCAGGATTTGAAATGAATGGTTTAGGATTTGGAATGAGTGGCCAGGATTTGGAATGAGTGGTTTAGGATTTGGAATGACTGGTCAGGATTTGAAATGAATGGTTTAGGATTTGGAATGAGTGGCCAGGATTTGGAATGAGTGGTTTAGGATTTGGAATGAGTGGCCAGGATTTGGAATGAGTGGTTTAGGATTTGGAATGAGTGGCCAGGATTTGGAATGAGTGGTTTAGGATTTGGAATGAGTGGCCAGGATTTGGAATGAGTGGTTTAGGATTTGGAATGAGTGGCCAGGATTTGAAATGAATGGTTTAGGATTTGGAATGAGTGGTCAGGATTTGGAATGAGTGGTCAAGATTTGGAATGAGTGGTCAAGATTTGGAATCAATCCTCGGGATTTGGAATAAGTGGCCAGGATTTGGAATGAGTGGTTTAGGATTTGGAATGAGTGGTTTAAGATTTGGAATGAGTGGCCAGGATTTGAAATGAATGGTTTAGGATTTGGAATGAGTGGTCAGGATTTGGAATGAGTGGTCAAGATTTGGAATGAGTGGTCAAGATTTGGAATGAGTGGCCAGGATTTGGAATGAGTGGCCAAGATTTGGAATGAGTGGTCAGGATTTGAAATGAATGGTTTAGGATTTGGAATGAATGGCCAGGATTTGGAATCAATCCTTGGGATTTGGAATAAGTGGCCAGGATTTGGAATCAATCCTCGGGATTTGGAATGATTGGTCAGGTTTTGGAATCAATCCTCGGGATTTGGAATGAGTGGTCAGGTTTTGGAATGAACAGTTTAGGATTTGGAATCAATCCTCGGGATTTGGAATGAGTGGCCAGGATTTGGAATGAGTGGTCAGGTTTTGGGGTTTGGAATGATTGTTCAATGTTCGGAATGATTGATTGGTTAGGACTTGGAATGAACCATTGAACCATAGAAAAGTTACGGCACAGAAAAAGGCCATTCAGCCCATCGCCCCTGTACTGGCCGAGAAAGCAAGAATAAAAAACTAGCTGCCCATTATAATCCCACTTTCCAGCAACCAATCCATAGCCTTGAAAGTTCCAGCACTTTAGGTGCAGATCCAGGTTCCTTTTCAATGAGTTGAGGGTTTCTGCCTCCATCACCAAACCAGGCAGTGAACTCCAGACACCCACCACCCTCTGGGTGAAGAGGTTTTTCCTCCTGTCCCCCCTAATCTTCTACCAATCACCTTAAATCTGTGCCCCAGGTAATTGACCCCTCAGCTATGGGAAACAGAGCATCCCTGTCTGCTCTATCTAGGTCCCTCATAATCTTTTACACTTCAATCAGCCTCCTCAGTTCTAAGGAAAACAATCCCGGCCCATCCAATTTTTCTAATTACCTGCAATTTTCAAGCTCTGGCAACATTCTTCTAAATCTCCCCTGTACTCTCTTCAGAGAATCATCTCCTTCCTGTAATACCAGAACTGTACACTAAACTCCAGCTGTGGCCTAACCAGCGTTTTATACAGTTCCATCATTACATCCCCGCTTTTGTATTCAATACCTCATCCAATAAAGGAAAGCATTCCATATGCTTCCTTTACCACCTTATCCACCTGACCCGCCACCTTCAGGGACCTATGGACATGCACTCCAAGGTCTCTCACTTCCTCAACCTATCGCAATATCCTCCTGTTTATTGAGTATTCCCTGGCTTTGTTTGCCCTCCCCAAATGCATTACCTCACACTTTTCCGGATTGAATTCCATTTGTCACTTCTCCGCCCACTCAACCAAACCATTGATATCATTCTGGAGTCGACAGCTATCCTCTTCGCTATCAACTACACGGCCAATTTCTGTGTCATCTGCAAATTTTCCAATTGTGTCTCCCACACTTCAGTCTAAGTCATTAATATATACAACAAACAGTAAGGGCCCCAAAACCGAGACCTGTGGAACGCCACTGGAAACTGTTTTCCATTCGCAAAGACATCCATCGACCATTACCCTCTCAATGGTTAGGATTTTGAATGCACTGGCTGATGGGGTGGTAGGTGCAGGCCAGGAGTTTTCAGTCGGTGTGTGGGAGTGGGCCTGACAGGCCGGTGCATAAACTGACGCACCATGGCGTCGGCCTGCATCCCAACGTCATTGCGCCGTCTCACGATGTTTCATTGGGTGGGTGCGTGCCAGAGTTGGCTGCACGCCCGCACATATTTAAAAGGCCTATTGAGGCCATTAATGAGGTCAGTAAGGTCAACTCTGCGCTGCCTGTCCAACCTTAAGGTTGACGGGCAGGTGAAGGGGCCCAAGCGGCCTTTGCGTTTTTTAGGAAACCTCATCCACGAGCGGGTTAATTAGGTTTTTAATCCATTGACTTACTAATTTCAAAAGCGCTTCAATCTCCCTGAAGCAGCTCCGTGCCTCAGGGAGATGCGCATTGGCCCTGATTCTCCCTCCTACCTCCCCCCCCACGCCCGCGCAGGTAGCACTCGCATCTTACGCTGGGCGAGACTACATTGGCCCGCCCGCGTAAGTGGGAGCCAATCGCGGGCGGCGGGTCAGCTCTGTGAAAGCCTCCGCCCGCTCCCGCCGAGCCCGCTCGACATGGGAAAGATTCAGGCCACAGGTTCAATAGCAGCTTTCAATAGCAGACTCCAGGAGCTGAATGGCCTCTCTCTGTGTTGTACTATTTTACAATTTAGTGAAGGAAGCTGGCTTTCACACTGTGAGCCAAATATACTCCGGGAGCCCGTCCAGCCAACACTGTCCGAGACCCAGCCCAGTTTCTGGCTGTAGCCTCAGCTGGCAAAGCCCTGGTCTCCGGAATTCCACCCCCCACCCCCCTACCACCCCCACCACCCCCCCAAACTTCCCCACCGCTCTATTGAAGGAAGGTGGTGGTATAGTGATAATACCACCAAGCTAGTGATTCAGAGACCCAGGGTAGTGCTCTGGGGATAAGAGTTCAAACCCCAACATGGCAACTAATGGCATTTAAATCCAAACGTTGGGGATGTCATGTGACAGGAATGGAGTGAGATGTGGCTGAGGACAGCTCCCACAATTTCTGTAACTTATCCCTAGAAAAATGACTGATATTGGGTTCAGCTTTTGGACGATCAGTGTTCTGGGGTTTGCTCTGATGCTCAATATACATTCAAAATGCCTAAGCACAGAGGCGAATGCAATCAGAATGAAACTGGGCCTGGTGCTTTATCGGCCGCTGTGTCTGACATTGCAGTCGGTAACAACATGATGGTTTCCCATGCTGAATTTAATTCTGTTCAGCGCACTTACAGCATACTAACAGAGCACCATTCTCACTGAATTTGCTGGACTCCGTTCGGTACCGCGTTCCTCTGTTGCTACTCTACCAGCCTCTGTCGCCTCCTTTAATCAAGGGCTGCGGGATGTTGAACGATCAGCTACTGACCCAAGTGACAGAGGGCGGGATTTTCCACCCCCGCCCGCCCACCGCCAGGATCTTCCGGTCCCGCCGCAAGTCAATCAGCTCTTGGCTGGGGCACCACCTCGTCCGCCGGGGAGGAGGGGGGTCCCACCAACCCACAACAGGGCGGGAAAATCCCGGCCAGAGTTGGGGCTCTGGAGACCTGCTGCGCCTAACATGCCAAATGGCTGACGAAGGTGGATGAACTGGAGAATCGCGGCCGAAGACAAAATTCCTGGATTCTCTCAGTGCCCGAGGGTGTGGATATGGCTTTCTCCACCCTGCTCATCTGTGTGTAACTTCCAACAGGGTGAATAAGATTTTCAACACGCCGCACGAATTTTCAGCATTTTCCATGGACACGATTGTACTGTCTCTTAATAAGTCACATCATGACTGCACCCAGGACAAAACGGTACTCAGTGCTTCATTAGATAGCTATGCATGACGGTTCTGTAACACAATAAGGTTTGTTGGTTCTGCCAATCTCTTTGTATCTTATGCCCAAACGGCATCTATCCCAGGAGGTTTTACATAAACCCTATGGGTGTTTATTTTTTTTACCTTTTACCACATGTGCAAGTGAATTCTCTAAGAGTTGAATTTCTCTTTATATTCTCCCTCTCTTGTTGAGTACCGTATTACAAAACGGTTGCTCTTGACAGACCCTGCACCTTGTTTAGCACATGCTGGGCTTTACTGTGCTTCTGTTTGGGACATTTGGTTGCCTATTGCTTCAATGTGGACTGTCTTTTCAGGGCACACTGGTAAGGTAGGGATGAATATTACACAGGCTGTGAGGGGTAGTATTCATCTCGTTTGGGGAGGTGATGTAAGCTTTTCGTTCCTTCTTCCCCTTCTTCTATTTTTTTCTCCCTTCTCCTCTCTTTTCTTTTTTTAGACTATGTCTAACCTATGATTGTTGTTGATTTTTTAAAATTCATTTTATGGGATGTGGGCTTCACTGGCTGGACCAGCATTTATTGCCCATCCCTAGTTGCCCTTGAGAAGGTGGTGGTGAGCTGCCCTCTTGAGCCGCTGCAGTCCATGTGGTGTAGGTACACCCACAGTGCTGTTAGGGAGGCAGTTCCAGGATTTTGACCCAGCGAACGTGAAGGAATGGCGATATATTTCCAAGTCAGGGTGGTGAGTGGCCTGGAGGGGAACTTCCATGTTCCAGGACATGGTGTTTCCATGTATCTGCTGCCTTTGTCCTTCTAAATGATAGTGGTTGTGGGTTTGGAAGATGCTGTCTAAGGAGCCTTGGTGAATTCCTGCAGTGTATCTTGTAGATGGTACACACTGCTGCTACTGTGCGTCGGTGGTGGAGGGAGTGAATGTTTGTGGATGTGGTACCAATCAAGCTTTGTCCTGGATGGTATCCAGCTTCTTCAATGTTGTTGGAGCTGCACTCATCCAGGCAAGTGGGGAGTATTCCATCACACTCCTGACTTGTGCCTCATAGATGGTGGACAGGCTTTGGGGAGTCAGGAGGTGAGTTACTCACCACAGGATTCCTAGTCTCTGACCTGCTCTTGTAGCCACAGTATTTATATGGCTTGTCAAGTTCAGTTTCTGGTCAATGGTAACCCCCAGGATGTTGATAGTGGGGGATTCAGTGATGGTAATGCCATTGACTATCAAGGGGGGATGTTTAGATTTTCTCATGTTGGAGATGGTCATTGCCTGGCGCTTGTGTGGTGCGAATGTTGCTTGCTATTTCTCAGCCCAAGCCTGGATATTGTCCAGGTCTTGCTGCACTTGGTCATGGACTGCTTTAGTATCTGAGGAGTCACAAATGGTGCTGAACATTGTGCAATCATCAGTGAACATCCCCACTTCTGACCTTATGATGGAAGGAAGGTCATTGATGAAGCAGCTGAAGATGGTTGGGCTGAGGACACTACCCTGAGGAACTCCTGCAGTGATGGTCTGGAGCTGAGCTGATTGACCTCCAACAACCACAACCATCTTCCTTTGTTCTAGGTATGACTCCAACCAGTGGAGAGTTTCCCCCTGATTCTCATTGACTCCAGTTTTGCTAGGGCTCCTTGATGCCACACTCGGTCAAATGCGGCCTTGATGTCAAGCGCAGTCACTCTCACCCCACCTGTGGGGTTCAGCTCTTTGGTACATGTTTGAACCAAGGCTGTAATGAGGTCAGGAGGTGAGTGACCCTGTCGGAACCCAAACTAAGCGTCAGTGAGCAGGTTATTGCTAAGCAAGTGCCGCTTGATAGCATTGTTGATGATCCCATTACTTTACTGATAATGGAGAGTAGACTGATGGGGTGGTAATTGGGCGAGTTGGATTTGTCCTGCTTTTTGTGTACTGGACATACCTGGGCAATTTTCCACATAGCCGGGTAGATGTCAGTGTTGTATCTGTACTGGAACAGCTTGGCTAGGGGCGCAGCAAGTTCTGGAGCACAAGTCTAAAGTACCATTGCTGGAATATTGTCAGGGCCCATAGCCTTTGCAGTTTCCAGTGCCTTCAGCCATTTCTTGATATCACGTGGAGTGAATCGAATTGGCTGAAGACTGGCATCTGTGACGCTGGGGACCTCCGGAGGAGGCTGAGATGGATCTTCCACTTGGCACTTCTGGCTGAAGATTGTTGCGAATGCTTCAGCCTTATCTTTTGCACTGATGTGCTGGGCTCCCCCATCATTGAAGATGGGGATATTTGTGACACCTCCTCCTTTTTTATTATTGTTTATTTTTTGGGGGGCTGCTGGGGAGGGTTTTTTTTCTATTTTTTCCCTTTCTTCTTTTTTTCTTCTTGTTCCTATTTCTCTTTTCCTTTCCCTTTTCTTTCTCCCTCTCTTCCAAATGGAAGTGTATTAAGTTATTGCTGTACTGTAAGCTTTTTGTACTGTTACTCATTATGATTATCGTTAAAGCTTAATAAACAAAAATTAAAAAGATATCATCTGTGGGTGCCTGGAAAGACCCAGTGGCAAAGAAAAAACAGGTCATTAATTTGTCTCCTCTCCTTGTTGAAGTGGGCTACAGATCTTCAGCCAGCAAATAACACAATCCCCTCGTCACCCAGAGGAGAGGAAAATGCCTCCGTCTCAGGCACTGACAGCAAACGAATTCTATTACTGTCTTATGAAATGCTTCACTCCATGTTTTTCCAGTCTAAATTATTCAATCTGCTCATACTGACCTTCTTCAGAATGGGGATTCCAATTGGAAGATCCATCAATCCAATTCAAAAAAATAACCTTCTCTAGAATTCACAATAAATGGCACAAAAATCTTCAGAGACACCTTCGGAGAGCAGCAAATAACGTCTCGGCAAAAGTTTAATCAAGTTGCAGACATTTCGACCAGGAAGCAGTATCTGCCTCGGGGGTACTACCATGTTGCTCACTCTCATGCCTAGATAGCAACAGGCTACAGCCAATATTTGGGGGAAACAACGTCACACCTACTGGGACTTATTTATAACTACCGGGGCACGCTTCAGGTGGATCTTATATGGCAGAATGGTAAGTTTTGCCAGGGTCTTGATTGGTAAGGGGATCAAAGGTTACGGGGAGAAGGCGGGAGAATGGGGTTGAGAAACTTATCAGCCATGATTGAATGGCGGAGCAGACTCGATGGGCCGATTGGCCTAATTTCTGCTCCTATGTCTTATGGTCTTATGGAATAATTTTGAAGCAATGCTTTCAGGGGCAAAACTGCGATGTCAGGTCACACCACCCCATTTCATCCAATGCACTGACACAGGGCAGTGAAAGGAAAGCCCTGTCGAATGGCGCATTTGCCACTTGTTCCTGACAGCTCCGATATTTTTATAAGAATGCTGAGAAAACTTCACAATCAAGAATAGATTCAGATGTATGTGAATTGGCATGGAGATGTTGTCATATCTTACTGAGTTGGATGATTAATTCCAACTAGCTTGCAAAAAAAGCAAGTAAGACAGACTGTTCTTCATTGCCAATAACAGGCGCCCAGAAGCTTAAAAGAAATTACATCTTGTAAGAATATAGACTTGCATTTACATCATGTTTTTTTTTAAGATTCCAGGATGTCCCACGGCACTGTACCAGCCAAAGAAGTACAGTCAATGTTGTAATGTAGAAAATGTGGCAGTCAATTTGCACATTCCAATGAAATGACCAGATGATCCTGTCTCAATGGTGTTAGTTGAGGGATAGACGTTGGCCAGGACACCAGGAAAACTCCCTTGCTCTTCCTTGAGTGGGATCCTTTACATGTCCTGCAAGAATAGATGGGACCTCAGTTTGACATCTCAACTGAAAGATGGCATCGCTGACACTGCAGCACTGCCTCAGTATTGCACAGAAGTCCAAGCCTAGATGATATGCTGAAGTCTCTGAGGTTGGACATCAACCCACAACCTTCTGAGGCAAATATATATATCTTATATGTAGAATATATCAAAAAAAAAATTGCCAAATGCTTGAAATTTGAAACAGGAAATGCTGGAAATGTGCAGCATTAGAATCTGGAAAGAGAAAGGGTGGGTTAACATTTGAGGTGTAACCCTTCATGTTTTTCCTTTATAGGGGCTGAGTGACCAGCTCTGGCTTTCAGCATTTTCTGACCTCTGAGAGCGTGGAGGACTGCAGTTTCAAGTCATTTCATGAAGAAAAGTAGGTAGTAAGCCAACAGGAACTCCAATAGTTTCCTTTTCTGATGGAAAATGATGAAAAGTGCATAATTAGCTTCACTTCAAGAATAATGATGGTCTGTGAACTCAAGAGACAGAAATATCTGTGTAGTGGAGGCAATAACACTTTTATATATGCGCCAGTTACACATGCTGCTGGTGAAGACTGATGAGTTATCTGGATTGGTTGTAATATACTGTGGTCTTTTTCCATATGTATTGGCAGTTTAAAAAAGAATAAACTTGTTTATGAAAGGCAAAAAAAAATTAAAATAAAATAAAAAATAAATCTGGTATTGAAAGCTATTCTCAAAAAACCCATCTGGTTCACTAATGCCCTTTAGGGAAGGAAATCTGCTGTCCTTACCCGGTCTGGCCTACATGTGACTCCAGACCCACAGCAATGCGGTTGGCTTGTAATTGCTCACAAAGGTAATTAGGGATGGGTAACTCATGCCTGGCTTGGCTACTGACACCCACACCCCATGAACACATTTGAAAAATGAACTTTTGGTCACCCGGTTTAATAAATCTTTCTGAGGTTTGGTATCGAATAATCCTCCTGTGAAGCACATTGGAGCGTCTTATTACATTGAAAGATGCTATATAAATGAACGTTGTTGTTGTTGTATCTCTGACGGCCTTGGCAATCTGGTTTGGAGCCTGTCAGCTTGGAGGTTGGTTCAGGCTTGGTTGTTGTCGGCCTGATGGGTTAATTACCTCAGCGTTGGCTAAATCCTAATTCACAACACCAAGATCTGTTGTGGTAGGGTGGGGAAGGGGGCTGCAATGGGACGAGGGGCATGAGCAGGCAGCGGTACCAAAGTTCCTGAAACTTGAGATGACGTGAGTGATGGGGGTTGGGGGTGGTGGTGGGGGTGGGGTTGGGCTTTAGTTGGGGGTGGGGGGGTGGGGGTGGGCCGAGGGTGGTGGTTGGTGACCATCCTCTTCAACCCCAGCACGAAAAGCACACCCAACCCCTTGTAACAAAATTTAACTAGGAAATAGTTCAACATCTACAAAGGCTCTAATGACTCAAAGCCCATCAGACTTCACAGATTAAGGTTAGCTGCTGCATTATTCATTCCCAGTGATTGCACTTTTCATAATAAAATTTGCATATTCTTTTCAATATAGGAACATCCAATATGTATGATTGAATATGACCTGTGCATATTTACTCATAAGATGGATCATCCATTATTTAATGCTCCTGAGATTGGTACAATGACAGTTCCTGTTACTAAAGAAGAATATATTCCATTCTCCATTAACTCAACTCCGCCCAAACCTAGATTTCCCCCAGCAGAGGATAAATCAATTGCAGAGATTTTCTCAAGCCTAATAATAATATAAACACATCCAACCCTCTCAGGGCCCAGCAGAGTTTTATACGCGAGAATAAAGCACAGCGGACGAGTTGGGCTTCTGAAGATCTTTGAAGGCATCTGACCAAAATTGAATCAGTGGTTGATTTGGCTTCACGTCTGTCACATGGCAACACTTTCTTCAAAATTAGTCTCATGGTTGGGATTGTTCTGAGGATGTGAATGGTGCTGTGTAAATCTGAGCCCTTTCTTTTGTATACATCGTGACATCTAACGTAGCATCGAAGAGTCAAATATCGAAGAAGGAGACTATTCAGCCCATTGAGCCTGTGCTGGCGCTTTGAAAAGAGTTATCCAATTAGTTCCACTCCACTGCTCTTTCCCCACAGCCCCTGTAATTCTTTCCTTTTCAAGTATTTACCAGATTCCCTTTTGAAGGTTAGCATTGAACCTGCCTTCACCTTTCTTTCAAGCAGATCCTCACAAATCACTGTAAATAAACCTCCATATCCCCCCATTAGACCATAAGACATAGGAGCAGAAATTAGGCCATTCGGCCCATCGAGTCTGCTCCGCCATTCAATCATGGCTGATAAGTTTCTCAACCCCATTCTCCCGCCTTCTCCCCGTAACCTTTGATCCCCTTACCAATCAAGAACCTATCTATCTCGGTCTTAAATACACTCAATGACCTGGCCTCCACAGCCTTCTGTGGCAATGAATTCCATACATTCACCACTCTCTGGCTAAAGAAGTTTCTCCTCATATCTGTTCTAAAAGGTCTTCCCTTTACTCTGAGGCTGTGACCTCGGGTCCTAGTCTCTTCTACTAATGGAAACATCTTCCCCACGTCCACTCTATCCAGGCCTTTCAGTATTCTGTAAGTTTCAATCAGATCCCCCGTCATCCTTCTAAACTCCATCGAGTATAGACCCAGAGTCCTCAAACGTTCCTCATATGTTAAGCCTTTCATTCCTGGGATCATTCTCGTGAACCTCCTCTGGACCCTCTCCAGGGCCAGCACATCCTTCCTGAGATACGGGGCCCAAAATTGCTCACAATATTCTAAATGTGGTCTGACCAGAGCCTTATAAAGCCTCAGCAGCAAATCCCTGCTTTTATATTCTAGTCCTCTCGAAATAAATGCCAACATTGCATTTGCCTTCCTAACTACCGACTCAACCTGCAAGTTAACCTTAAGAGAATCCTGGACTAGGACTCCCAATTCCCTTTGCACTCCAGATTTCTGAATTCTCTCCCCATTTAGAAAATAGTCTATGCCTCTATTCTTCCTACCAAAGTGCATGACCTCACACTTCCCCACGTTATATTCCATCTGCCACTTCTTTGCCCATTCTCCTAACCTGTCCAAATCCTTCTGCAGCCTCCCCACCTCCTCAATACTACCTGTCCCTCCACCTATCTTTGTATCATCTGCAAACTTAGCCAGGATGCCCTCAGTTCCTTCATCAAGATCATTAATGTATAAAGTGAAAAGTTGTGGTCCCAACACTGACCCCTGCGGAACTCCACTAGTCACCGGCCGCCATCCTGAGAAGGACCCCCTTATCCCCATTCTCTGCCTCCTGCCAGACAGCCAATCTTCTATCCATGCTAGTACCTTGCCTCTAACACCATGGGCTCTTATCTTACTGAGCAGCCTCCTGTGCGGCACCTTGTCAAAGGCCTTCTGGGAGTCCAAGTAGATAACATCCATTGGCCCTCCTTTGTCTAACCTGCTCGTTACCTCCTCAAAGAATTCTAACAGATTTGTCAGGCATGACCTCCCCTTGATGAAACCATGCTGACTTTGCCCTATTTTATCATGCACTCCGAGTATTCTGAAATCTCAACCTTAATAATGGATTCTAAAATCTTACCAACGACTGAGGTCAGGCTAATCGGCCTGTAATTTCCCATCTTTTGCCTCACTCCCTTCTTAAACAGGGGGGTTACATTAGTGATTTTCCAGTCCTCTGGGACCCTCCCTGATTCCTGAAAGATCACCACTAATGCCTCCACTATCTCTTCAGCTATCTCCTTCCATTGGTTGCCAACTATCTTAAATTATCTAAATTCGTGCAAGTAGCCGTGATCGACACAGAACTTGACAGACTGAACGCTGAAAGAGACCAGGCTCACCAAGAGCACGTCACCGAGAGAAAAACATTACGGTCCAGATTTTTACTCCCAGATCGGATGTGGAGGGACGGGAGAATTCCCGGCTCCTTGAACCTGATCTTTCAAAATGGCTGCCTGGATGACATATTTCCGGCCCGGGAGGCGCAGGGGGTGGGCGGGATTAAAAGTCGGTGCAGGCGACTCGGGAAGGACCGAGGAGGATACCAGGAGCGGAGGTGAGTTGGGTGGAAGGCCTGCCTCAAGGCCTGCACGCCAATTACAACATTCGTTGACAGGATGTGGGCGTCGCTGGCTGGGCCCAGCATTTATTGCCCAACCCTAATTGCCCTTGAGAAGGTGGTGGTGGTGAGTTGCCTTCTTGAACCGCTGCAGTCCATGTGGTGTAGGTACACCCACAGTGCTGTTAGGGAGGGAGTTCCAGGATTTGGACCCAGCGACAGTGAAGGAACGGCCGATATATTTCCAAGTCAGGATGGTGAGTGACTTGGAGGGGAACTTCCAGGTGGTGGTGTTCCCATCTATCTGCTGCCCTTGTCCTTCTAGGTGGTAGGGGTTGCTGGATCGGAAGGTACTGTCTAAGGGCCCATGGTGAGTTCCTGCAGTGCATCTTGTAGATGGTACACACTGCTGCTACTGTGCGTCGGTGGTGGAGGGAGTGCCAATCAAGGGGCCGCCAGTATTTCCACCAGTATCGGAGATAACAAGCTGAAAAACCACCTTTGAACTAACAAGCCCTGTCCTCGAATATATTGTCAATTCACGCATCATTGTTTAAAGATTATCGGGTGAAGACTAATTATATGGCAAAATTCCGCAAAATCTAGCTGACTCCCAAAGGTAATTGAACGAAGTTTGCAGGGTGGCTAGATAGGATGTTGTACAATTTACATCATGGGAACAAGCCATTTGGCCCAACTGGTCAAAGCTGGTGTTTCTGGTCTTCTCGAGCCTCCTCTGACCCTACTCCATCTAATCCTATATAGTAGCATTTTCTATTGCATTCCCCTCATGTACTTATCTAGCTGCCCCTACGCTGTCCACCTCAACCACTCATTGTGGGAGCAAGCTCCACATTCTAGGAAGAGGAGATTCTCCTGAATCCCCCACAGGATTTATTAGTGACTATCACATAATTGCGACTCCTAGTTTTATGCTTCCTCGCAGGTGGAAATATCTTCTATACATCTGTGTCAAGTTTAATCTTTTAAGCGTGTTGCACATTGTCCATATCGCACCCAGGTAGCGCACTGCTTTAACTCCATGTAGTGGCCAATTAGCCAATGAATGGCTGCTATAAAGCTGACAAACATGTGGCCGGGGCTCAAGACTCAAACTAGTCATTCACCGTGGAGCGACAATCAAAAAAAATCACAGTCGGAAATTCAAGTCCCAATCCAGGGACATGAGCACATGTTCAAGGCTGACGCTCCCAGTGCAGTACTGAGGGAGAGCTGCACTGTCAGAGGTGCTGTCTTCTCATGAGACATTAAAACCCATCTTCCCTATCAGCTGGGCGTCAAAGACCCTACAGAACTATCTTGAAGAAGAGTGAGTGGTTCTCCCCGGTGTCCTGGCCAATATTTATCTCTCCGCAACATCATTAAAACAGATTGCCTGGTCATTACCTCACCATATTAGGGTGGTGCCTGGATCAAAGCTTCAGTGTCAGCTGTGGCTCAGTGGATAGCACCTGTGCCTGTCTGTTAGGAGGCTGTAGGTTCAGATCCCACTCCAGGGCAAGGACATTAAGGCTGACCCCCCCAGTGTGGTGCTGAGGGACTGCTACACTGTTGGTAGTGCTGCATTTCAGACATGCTACCTCAATGGAGGCTCAGGTGGATGTGAAATATCCCAAAGCTGTGAAATTGAAGAAGTTGTGCTGGTTGATATTTATCCCTCAATCAGCAGCACTATAACTGATTATCTGGTTATTCTCACATTACTGTTTGTGGGAGCTTGCTGTGTGCAAATTGACAGCTATTTTTCTACATTATAACAGTGAAGATACTTCATAAAACCATAAGACCATAAGACATAGGAGCAGAAGTAGGCCATTTGGCCTATCGAGTCTGCTCCGCCATTCAATGAGATCATGGCTTAACTGATAATCCTCAACTCCACTTTCCTGCCTTGTCCCCATAATCTTTGATTCCCTTACTGATTAAAAATCTGTCTATCTCAGCCTTGAATATACTTAACGACCCAGCCTCTACAGCCCTCTGTGGTAAAGAATTCCACAGATTCACTACCCTCTGAGAGAAGAAATTCCTCCTCATCTCTGTCTTAAATGGGCGACCCCTGACTCTGAGATTATGCCTTCTGGTCCTAGACTCTCCTACAAGGGGAAACAACCTCTCAGCATCTACCCTGTCAAGCCCCCTAAGAATCTTATATGTTTCAATAAGGTCGCCTCTCATTCTTCTAAACTCCAATGAGTACAGGCCCAACCTACTCAACCTCTCCTCATAAGAAAATCCCTCCATACCTAGGATCAACCCAGTGAACCTTCTCTGGGCTGCCTCCAATGCCAGTATATCTTTCCTTAGATAAGGGGACCAAAAATATTCACAGTATTCTAGATGTGGTCTGACTAGTGCCTTGTATAGTTTTAACAAGACTTGTATTTTTGTACTGCAATCCCTTTGAAATAAAGGCCAACATTCCATTTGCCTTCCCTATTACCTGTTGAACTTGTATGTTAGCTTTTTGTGATTCATGCACAAGGACCCCCAAATCCCTCTGTGCTCCAGCCTTCTGCAGTCTTTCTCCATTTAAATAATATTCAGCTCCTCTATTCTTCCTGTCAAAGTGCATAACCTCAAATTTTCCCACATTATATTCCACCTGCCAAGTTTTTGCCCACTCACTTAACCTGTCTATATCCCTCTGTAGACTCTTTGTGACATCCTCATCACTTGCCTTCCCACCTATTTTTGTGTCATCCGCAAACTTGGCGATAGTACATTCATTTCCCTCATCTAAGTCATTAATATATATTGTAAATAATTGTAGCCCCAGCACTGATCCCTGTGGCACTCTACTGTGTACAGGTTGCCATCCCAATAATGCCCCCCTTATCCCAACTCTCTGTCTTCTATTAGTTAGCCAATCCTCTATCCATGCTAATATACTACCCCCAACACCATGGGGCTCTTATCTTATTAAGTAGCCTTATGTGCAGCACCTTATCGAACGCCTTTTGGAAATCCAAATATATTACATCTACTGGTTCCCCTTTATCTATCCTGCTTGTTACCTCCTCAAAGAATTCTAATAAATTTGTCAGGCATGATTTCTCCTTCATGAAGCCATGCTGACTCTGCTTGATTAGATTATGCATTTCTAAATGCTCTGCTATTACATCCTTTATAACAGACTCTAACATTTTCCCAATGACAGATGTTAAGCTAACTGGCCTATAGTTACCTGTTTTTTGTCTCCCTCCCTTTTTGAATAAGGGTGTTACATTGGCCGTTCTCCAATCCTCTGGGACTTTTCCAGAATCTAAGGATTCTTGGAATATTTCTACTAGCGTATCCACTATTTCTGTAGCTACTTTCTTTAATATCCTAGGTTGCAACCCATCAGGTCCAGGGGACTTACTGGCCTTTAGCCCCATTAATTTCCCTAGTACTTTTTCTCTAGTGATAGTTATTGTATTTATTTCCTCCCCCACCCTTTCTCCCCTTGATTATTGAGTACTTTTGGAATTATATTAGTATTTTCTACCGTGAAGTCTGATGCAAAGTATTTATTCAACTCCTCTGCCATTTCCTGGTTCCCCATAATTATTCCCCAGCCTCATTCTCTAAGGGGCCTATGTTCACTTTGGCCTCTCTCTTCCTTTTTATATATTTAAAGAAGCTTGTACTGTCTGTTTTTATATTACTTACCCTCAAAGTTTATTTTATCCCTCTTTATTATTTTTTGGTCATCTTTTGTTGGTTTTTAAAACTTTCCCAATCCTCTGGTTTACCACTAATCTTTACCACATTGTATGTTTTTTCTTTCAATTTGATACTATCCTTAACTTCCTTGGTTAACCATGGTTGGTTTATCCCCTTCCTTGAATCCTTCTTCCTCACTGGGATATATCTTTGTTGAGAATCATGAACTATTTTCTTAAACAGTACTTAATTGTCTGTAAAGCGCTTTAGCATGACATGAAAACTGCTTTATAAATGCAAATCCTTTTTTAAGAAGATTACCTATTCAATCCCCACTTTAGGATTCAAGCACACTCTCAGTGGATGTAACTGCTAGGGTAGATAAAGGAGAACCAGTAGATGTGGTATACCTAGGTTTCTAAAAGGCATTCAATAAGGTGCACACAAGAGGTTGAAGGGCAAGATAAGGGCTCATGGAGTTGGGGATAATATATTAGCATGGATAGTGGGTTGCTTAATGGATAGAAAACAGAGAGTGGGCATAAATGGGGCTTTTTCAAGTTGTCAGGTAGTGACTAGTAGAGTGCCACAAGGGTCAGTGCTGGGGCCTCAGCTATCTACAATCTATATTAATCACTGAGGCTGGGATTTTCCATACTGGCACAGTGGGTCCCGCCATGGTGTATGCAGCAAGGTATTCAAACTTCCATTCACTCTGGTGGGGCTGGAAGACCCTGCTGGCTAGAGGGTCTGGAAAATTCCGGCCTTAGATGAAGAGACAGGGAGTAATGTATCAAAGTTTGCTGATGATACCAAGCTAGGTGGAAATGACACAGAGAGGCTGCCAAGTGATATAGACAGGGTAAGTGAACAGGAAACAAGATGACAGAGGGAGTATGATGTAGGGAAATGTGAAGTTGTTCACTTTGGTCCTAGGAATAAAAAAGCAGAATATTTTTTAAAAGCTGTGAAACTTGTAAGTGTTGATGTTCAAAGAGACTTGGGTGTCTTGGACAAGGAACACAGAAAGTTAGCAGGCAGGTGCAGCAAGTAATTGGGAAGGCAAACAGCATGTTGACCTTTATTGGAGTACAGCGATAAAGAAGTTTTGTTACAACTGGACAGGGTTTTGGAGAGACCACATCTGGAATACCGTGTGCAGCTTTGGTCTCCACATTTAAGGAAGAATATACATGCATTGGAGGTGGTACAGTGAAAGCTCACTAAGTTAATCCCTGGGCTGAGGGGGCTGTGCTATGATGGGAAGCTCAGTAAATTGGGTCTATATTCTCTGGAGTTTAGAAAAATGAGAGGCCTCCAAGATTCTGAGGGGGTTCGATAGGGCAGACGCTGAGAGATTGTATCTGCCAGTCGGGGAATCTAAAACACAGGGGCACTGTCTCAGGATAAGGGGCCAACCATTTAGGACTGAGATGAGGAGAAATTTCTTCACTCAAAGGGTTGTGAATCTTTGGAATTCTCTACCCCAGAGGGTTGTGGGTGCTTCATCGTTGAATATATTTAATGCTGGGATTGACAGATTTTTTGTCTCTCAGGGAATTAAGGGATATGGGGAGTGGGCGGGAAAATGGAGTTGAAGCCCAAGATCAGCCATGATCGGATTGAATGATGGAGCAGGCTCGACAGGCTATACAATTTACTCCTCCTCGTATATGTTCTTATGTTCTTGTAAGGGAGCACGGTGCTCAGATGTGCTACCTTTCGGGTGAGGTTAAACTGAGACTCTATCTGCCCTCTCAGGTAAAAGGTCTCATCAGGCTAATCAAACAGAGTTTTTCAAACTCTGGGAGTTTTTCGAATGGCCTGGCCGGCATTAATCCCTCAATCAGCGGCATCAAAATATAGATCAACCGATTATTCATCTCACTAGATTGTTTGTGTGGGATCTTGCTGTGCGAAAGTTGGCTGCTAGGTTTGCTGAAAGAACAACAGTGCCACAAGTATACACATGAGCATAGACTGTGAAACTGTTCCTCGCACCAGCGCTCAGTGATGGACAGCAGAAAGCTACACTTAGGAGGTGGCGCACTCAGTAATTAACAGCACATCCCACTCTTTATAGCACTGAATTATATTACAGATTCATCTCTCTGTGAATGTAGAACTCAAAACATGAATCTTTCATTACTATAAGGACACCAGCCTTGCTCCCTGAATTCAGAGTAATTGGAATCACTTCCTACTTGTGTATTTTAATTAGATTAGATTTTATATTCATTATTTTCTTCATGTTTTATCAGGTCTGTCAGACAATTAGAGAGACCCTCCTAACCATATGTTTCTGTACATGAACATCTCTCCTGAATTCTGCCGTGTTCTGTTACCCCTCCACTTTCCCACAGGTTGATGAAAGGGTTTGGGGGTGTAACCAACAAAAGATCACCATCGCTGAATCCTCCACCATCGACATCCTGAGGGTTATCATTGACCAGAAGCTGAACTGGACTAACTAGCTATATAAATACTGTGGCTACAAGGATAGGCCAGAGGCTGGGAATTCTGCAGACAGTAACTCACCTTCTGACTCCCCAAAGCCTGCCCACCAACTACAAGGCACAGGCTATAAGACCATAAGACATAGGAGCAGAAGTAGCCCATTCGGCCCATCGAGTCTGCTCCGCCATTCAATGAGATCATGGCTGATCTGATAATCCTCAACTCCATTTTCCTGCCTTTTCCCTGTAACCCTTGATTCCCTTACTGATTAAAAATCTGCCCATCTCAGCCTTGAATATACAACCCAGCCTCTGTGGTAAAGAATTCCACAGATTCACTATCCTCTGAGAGAAGAAATTCCTCCTCATCTCTGTCTTAAATGGGTGACCCCTGACTCTGAGATTATGCCCTCTGGTCCTAGACTCTCCCACAAGGGGAAACAACCTCTCAGCATCTACTCTGTCAAGCCCCCTAAGAATCTTATATGTTTCAATAAGGTCGCCTCTCATTCTTCTAAACTCCAATGAGTACAGGCCCAACCTACTCAACCTCTCCTCATAAGAAAATCCCTCCATACCCAGGATCAACCTAGTGAACCTTCTCTGGACTGCCTCCAATGCCAGTGTATCTTTCCTTAGATAAGGGACCCAAATCTGTTCACAGTATTCTAGGTGTGGTCTAACGAGTGCCTTGTATAGTTTTGTCAAGACTTCCCTATTTTTCTACTCCATTCCCTTTGAAATAAAGGCCAACATTCTATTTGCCTCCTTATTACCTGCTGAACTTGTATGCTAGTTTTTTGTGATTCAGGCACAAGGACCCCCAAATCCCTCTGTGCTGCAGCTTTCTGCAGTCTTTCTCCATTTAAGTAATATTCAGTTCTTCTATTCTTCCTGCCAAAGTGCTTAACCTCACACTTTCCCACAGTATATTCCATCTGCCAAATTTTTGCCCACTCACTGCAGGAATTCACCAAGGCTCCTGAGACAGCACCTTCCAAACCCACAACCACTACCATCTAGAAGGACAAGGGCAGCAGATAGATGGGAACACCACCACCTGCAAGTTCCCCTCCAAGTCACTCACCATCCTGACTTGGAAATATATCGCCGTTCCTTCACTGTCGCTGGGTCAAAATCCCGGGACTCCCTTCCTAACAGCATGGTGGGTGTACCTACACCACATGGACTGCAGCGGTTCAAGAAGTCAGCTCACCACCACCTTCTCAAGGGCAATTAGGGATGGGCAATAAATGCTGGCCCAGCCAGCGATGCCCACATCCCGTGAATGAATAAGAAAAACTTAACCTGTCTGTATCCCTCTGTAGACTCTTTCTGTCATCCTCACCACTTGCCTTCCCACCTATTTTTGTGTCATCCGCAAACTTGGCGATAGTACATTCATTTCCCTCATCCAAGTCATTAGTATATATTGTAAATAAATGAGGCCCCAGCACTGATCCCTGTGGCACTCCACTCGTGACAGGTTGCCATCCTGAAAATGCCCCCCTATCCCAACTCTCTGTACTCTACTAGTTGCTGACAGTGAAGGAACGGCGATATATTTCCAAGTCAGGATGGTGAGTTACTTGGCGGGGAACCTCCAGGTGGTGGTGTTCCCATCTATCTGCTGCCCTTGTCCTTCTAGGTGGTAGTGGTTGTGGGTTTGGAAGGTGCTGCCTCAGGAGCCTTGGTGAGTTCCTGCAGTGAGTGGGCAAAAACTTGGCAGATGGAATATAATGTGGGAAAATGTGAGGTTATGCACTCTATCCATGCTAATATACTACCCCCAACACCATGGGCTCTTATCTTATTAAGTAGCCTTATGTGTGGTACCTTATCAAATGCCTTTTGGAAATCCAAATATATTACATCTACTGGTTCCCCTTTATCTATCCTGCTTGTTACCCCCTCAAAGAATTCTAATAAATTTGTCAGGCATGGTTTCCCCTTCATGAAGCCATGCTGACTCTGCTTGATTAGATTATGTGTTTCTAAATGCTCTGCTATTACATCCTTTATAATAGACTCTAACATTTTCCCAATGACAGATGTTAAGCTAACTGGCCTATAGTTACCTGTTTTTTGTCTCCCTCCCTTTTTGAATAAGGGTGTTACATTGGCAGTTTCCTTCTGGGACTTTTCCAGAATCTAAGGATTCTTGGAAGATTACTATCAGCGCATCCACTATCTCTGTAGCTACTTCCATTAATATCCTAGGATGCAACCCATCAGGTTATCAGCCTTTAGCCCCATCAATTTCTCTAGTACTTTTTTCTTCTGTGATAATTATTGTATTTATTTCCTCCCCCAGCTTTTGCCCCTTGATTATTGAGTATTTTTGGTATGCTATTAGTATCTTCTACACTGAAGACTGATGCAAAGTATTTATTCAACTCCTCTGCCATTTCCTGGTTCCCCATTATTATTTCTCCAGCCTCATTCTCTAAGGGGGCCTATGTTCACTTTGGCCTCTCTCTTCCTATTTATATATTTAAAGAAGTTCTTACTGTCTGTTTTTATATTACTCGCTAGTTTACCCTCAAAGATTATTTTCTCCCTCTATTATTCTTTTAATCATCTTTTGTTGGTTTTTAAAACTTTCCTAATCCTCTGGCTTACCACTAATCTTTGCCACATTGTATGTTTTTTCTTTCAATTTGATACTATCCTTAACTCCCTTGGTTAACCATGGCTGGTTTATCCCCTTCCTAGAATCCATCTTTCAAACTGGGATATATCTTTGTTGTGAGTTATGAACTATTTTCTTAAACGTCTGTCATTGTTCATCAACCATCTTTTCTGCTAAATTCCTTTCCCAGTCCCCTCTAGCCAACTCAGCCCCACACGCCTGCCCGATAGAGTAAACACAGAGTGTATCCACTCGCACTGGAGAACCGGAGACCACCAATATAAGATATTCACCGACAAATTCAATGGAGAATTCAGAAGGAACTTCTTTACCCAAAGAGTAGGGAGATTGTGGAACTTGCCTCCACAGGGAGTGGTTGAAGTGAATAGTCCAGGAGACTATACTAAACAAGTGTATGAGGAAGAAAGGGATAGAAGGTTATGATGGTAGATTTAGATATGGAAAGATGAGAGGAGGCTCCAGTGGAGCATAAACAGCAGCATGGACTGGCTGGGCCGAATGGCCTGTTTCTGTGCTGTACTGTAATCCTATGTGATATTTAGTCCTGGTGACGTAAGGAACTGAATATTAGATGGAACATATAATAAGCAATATCACATGATTTACATTCACAGGAAGCCAGCTAAGTACAGGAGGGAGAAAGGAATAAAAGGATTGGCTGGCCCAGTGAGATGAAGAGGGGTGAGGTTCATGTGGGTCATTAACGCCAGCATTGACCTGTTGGACCGAATGGCCTGTTTGAGTGCTGCAAAGTTCTATGTACTGCCCAGGAACATTTAACTTCAGTGCCCAAGTCAAGATGCTGGAGTTTAGAAAAAGAAACCTTTCACAGAAAGGGTACTGTAATGTGGTAGTTATGTTACAGGGCCAGTAATATTTTTAATAATTCACGGGATATGGATTTCACTGGCGGGACCAGCATTTATTGCCCATCCCTAGTTGCCCTTGAGAAGGTGGTGGTGAGCTGACTTCTTGAACCGCTGCAGTCCATGTGGTGTAGGTACACCCACAGTGCTGTTAGGGAGGGAGTTCCAGGATTTTGACCCAGCGACAGTGAAGGAACGGCGATATATTTCCAAGTCAGGATGGTGAGTGACTTGGAGGAGAATTTAAAGGTAGTGGTGTTCCCATCTATCTGCTGCCCTTGTCCATCTGGATGGTAGTGGTTGTGGGTTTGGAAGGTGCTGTCTAAGGAGCCTTGGTGAGTTCCTGCAGTGCATCTTGTAGATGGTACACACTGCTGCTACGGTGCATCGGTGGTGGAGGGAGTGAACGTTTGTGGATGTGGTGCCAATCAAGCAGACTGCTTTGTCCTGGACGGTGTCAAGCTTCTTGAGTGTTGTAGGAGCTGCACTCATCCAGGCAAGTGGAGAGTATTCCATCACACTCCTGACTTGTGCTTTGTAGATGTGGACAGGCTTTGGGGAGTCAGGAGGTGAGTTACTCGTTGCAGGATTCCCAGCCTCTGACCTGCTCTTGTAGTCACAGTATTTCAGTAATTCAGAGCAAATGAGTTCAAAACCTACCACATCAGTTTGAGAATTTGAATTCCGTTATGAAGTGATTTATTTAGTAGGAAGAACGCAGGGAGACAATACAAAATAAAGGGTACAATTCTAAAGGGGGTGCAGGAGCAGAGGGATCTGGGTGTATATGCAGATATGTGTATTGAAGGTGGCAGGACAGGTAGAGGGCAGTTAGTAAAGTATACAGTATCCTAGGTTTTATTAATAGTTCCTTAGAGTAAAAGAGCAAGGGGGTTATGTTGGACTTGTAAAATACATTAGGAGTATTGCATCCAGTTCTGGTCTCTACCCTTTAGAGAAGATGTGAAGGCATTGGAGAGGGTGCAGAAAAGATTCACAAGAATGGTTCCTGGGATGAGGAACTTCAGTTATGAAGATAGATTGGAGAAGCTGGGACTGTCCTCCTTGGAGAAGGGAAGTTTGAGAGGAGATTTTATAGAGGTGTTCAAAATCATGAGGGGTCTGGGCAGAGTAGAAACGGAGGGTCAGTGGAAGGATTGAGAATGAGAAGGCACAGGTTTAAGGTCATGAAAGACGGAAAAGTGATATGAGGAAAATCTTTTTCACGCAGCGAGTGGTTAGGATCTGGAATTCACTACCTGAGAGTGTGGTAGAGGCAGCCTCAATCAAGGCATTCAAAGGGAATTCGATTACTATCTGGAAAGGAGAAATGTGCAGGGCTACAGTGAGAAGTTGGGGGATTGGCACTGAATGAATTGCTCCTTCTAAGGGCCAGCATAGTCACAATGGGCTGAATGGGCTCCTTCTGTGTTGCAACCATTCTATGATTCTATGAAAAAAAAAGTCTGGTGGCCATAAAGTTGTTGGATTGTCGTAAAAACCCATCTGACTCACTAATGTCCTTTAGGGAAGGAAATCTGTTGTCCTTACCTGGTCTGGCCTACATGTGACTCCAGACCCACTGCAATGTGGTTGATTTTAACTACCCTCCATACTCTCATTCAGAATATCAGTCCAGGCCTCTGGATTAGCAGCGTAAACACTGCACTATCCCACCATTGACCATTGGTAGTTATGGGATGATGAATTTACAGCAGTGTTTGTCTAGGTTGCAACAGTGACTTAAAAGTAGGGGAGTTTTCCCAACCTTTATTCCTCTACCAACACCAGTTAAAAAAAAATAATCTGGTCTTTTATCGGATTGCTGTTTGTGGGAGCTTACTGTGCACAAATTGGCTACCATGTTTCCTTACATTACACCACAGACTCCTCCTTCAGGTTCCATGCCCAAAGAGGGTGCTGACAACCAAAGGCTTCCATAGGATTGGCCTACGATTAATGCTTGGCAAAGTGCGGCTGTGATGATTGCCATTGCTTTCCAGAGTATGGCTGACCAGGAAACTCTCCCACTCTTACTGCCTGCCAACGGGTACATCGGGAGGATTTACAGACTGACAATCAATGTTGTTTGGCCACATTCATAAATGCACATTCCGTGACCATCAATTGCTGAAGTGGGACTTGAACTTGGAGCTTCTGGCCCAGAGATAGGGACACTCCCCGCACCACCGTAAGACCCCCCCACACCGAGGGGCCACACTTCAGAGAGCACTCAGGCTGCTGTAAGGCGCATGAGCACTTCCGTAAGTCATGAAAGGTGCTATACAGACATTGAGTTTTATCCATCTTTTGCGTGGCTGCAGAACTCTGTCCTCAGACACCTTCCCGCAGTCTGAGAAGCACAACATAAAACAAAAAGAGGTACAGCAAAGGGGGGAAATAAAATGTGGCGATTTTATAAACCTCTGCAAAGGAGCCAGCTACTCTGTAAACCCTCTGCTTGGATTTGAGAACCGTGAGTCAAAAACTGCACCTCAACCATCTGAAAACTTAATATTTCCTCAGCCTCAATGCTCGATTGCAAAAGTAATTCCAGAGGGAACGATTTCTTGGCAGCTTTGTCAGTTGGTGGCTCCGTTGGTGGCATTGCCACGTCTGAGTCAGGAAGTCACACTGAGCGAGTGCTGCATTGTGGGAGGCGCTATCTTTCAGGTGAAACTTTTAACAAGGCCCTGCACTCTTGGCTGGAAATAAAAGATCCCATTGGCTACTATTTCGAAGAAGAGCCGGAGAGTTCTCCCCGGTGACCTAGCCAATATTTATCCCTGAACTAACATCACTAAAACACAAAAGCATTAGAGTTTGGAGCAGGAGTGGCCTGTTAAAGGGAGATGGTGGTGTTGTGGTCATGTCACTGGATTAATGAGATCCAGAGGCCCAGGTCATTGCTTCGGGGCAATGGGTTCAAATTCCACAATGGTAGTTGGTGGAATTTAAATTCAATTGATAAATCTGGAATTGAAAGCCAGTCTCAGTGATGGTGACCATGAAACTATCATCAATTGTTGTAGAAACCCATCTGGTTCACTAACGTTCTTTAGGGAAGGAAATCTGCCGTCCTTACCCGGTCTGGCCTACATGTGACTCCAGAACAACAGCAACGTGGTTGACTCTTAACTGCCCCACTGAAAAGGTTGGACAAGCCACTCAGTTCAAGGGCAATTAGGGATGGGCAACAAATGTTGGCCTTGCCAGTCTTGTCCACAGTCCCGTGAAAGATTACAAGAATTCAGCCCCATGAGCCCGCTCCGCCATTCAACGGGATCATGGCTGATCTGAATGCGGCTTTAACGCCGCTTTCCTGTCAGTCCACCATAACCCTTGACTCCTTTTGTTGATCAGGAGTCTGTCTAACTCAGCCTTGAATATATTCAATGGCTCAGCCTTCACTGCTGTCTGGGGAAGAGAATTCCCACAGACTAATGACCCACTGAGAGAAAAATATTTCTCATCTCGGGTTTAGAAACAGAGTACCTGCTCGTCATCGCACTGCTGCTTTTGAGAACTTGCTGTGCACAGATTAGCTGCTACCTTCCCCTGTATTACAAGGACTTGTCTTCAAGATGTGCTGAATTGGCTGCAAAGCGCACAAAGGTTTTTGAATGTCGTGGAGCGACCTACATCAATGCAAGTTCCATCTTTCTTTCTCTGAGGTGATGAGTGACCTCTCCGTGAGAAGCAGATCAGTTAGTTAAGGTCAGCAGCTGCTGTCAGCCTCCCTGGCAGATATCTAGTCAAAATCTCCACCCGGAGCAGTCACTCCACAATTATCCCGCACTTCAAGTGGAGAGCCTGGTGGGCAATCTTTAAAACCAAACTGGCCCACAGCTACTAACTGTGACTCAGTCTGTTTGGCTTGTGCTATTTCTCCCTGTGGTGAAGTGGGAAGAGCGAGTGGTTGTCAAGGCTGAGATATCCGCTTTGTATTATCGAAACATAGAGCACAGAGCGGCCTGTTGTGCCCGTGCTCTGTGGAAGTTATCCAATCAGGCGCAAATTTCGCCTGTTCAATATTTATCCATTCCCTTTTTCGAAAATTACCACTGAGTCTGCTTCTACCAAACATTCGGGCAGCACATTCCAGATCGCAACCAGTCACTGACCAGAATAAATTCCCCCTTTCTCCCTCCCGATGTTTTTGCAAATGATCTTAAATCTGTGCTGACCGTATTTATTAACTCCTTGGACTATGGGATGGAAAGCCACAAACCTGAACTTGCTGATGGGACAGAGGTAGTTGACGTTGCCAACAGTGTGGACTGAAGCATCAAGTTACAAAACGATAGATTAAATGAATAGACAAAATGGTGGCAAATGACATCAGTGTTGGCAAATGTTAGGGCATCCGCTTTGGACCTAAAAAGGATCAAACAAAATTCTTTCTAAAGGATAAAAGACAAGAAGCAGTGCAGATCCAAAAGAGACATGGGATGAGAATAGTCCCAGATTTGCACTAAGTGCAGTAGCGAGTGGGAAAAGCGACACTTTACCCACAGGTCGCAATGGTGACCTCTCACGCCATCTTGTCCCAAACCCGCTGCATTAATTACGCATTCCTGGGATACACGCTGTTTCCATGGTGGGCGGGCTCTGATTCGCCCCCCACACTGTCACCTCGCCACGTCGTCACGCCAAGCACCACATTTAGAGTACAGCCACGCTCAGTGCTTCCAGCCCACGGCTGCAGCAAAGGAGACATGGCTCTGAAAGGCAAGAAGGCTTTTGGGCATCATGGAGGCCCCGCGGTGATGTCCTCTATCCCTGCTCAGGCCACAGGAGGGGCAGCTACATTACCACTCCGGCTTGGTAGGCGATGGCAGTGGGGATCAGTGCCAATGTTGCACAGAAGAGGTTGGCCATCCAGTGCAGATAGAGGATGAATAATCTCACCCGTGCCACCAGGGTAAGGCAACCATCTCATCACTCTAAACTCACACACTCACAAGCCCATCTCACACTCACTGGCATCTCACTCACTGCCAGCTCAAGAGACATCACCACTCACTCTCTGACACACACCCTCACATCTCCATCTGGCCTCATCTCCTCTGGAGGCTGCCTCCTCAGCCCTCACCCTCTAGAGGCCATTTGCACAGATCAACATGTGCCCCACACACACCCTGGGATATGCCCCTTCCCCAGTACAGCCCTCGCCCTGCAGCCTCTTCCCTCGCCTGAGGCCCCTTCTCCCCCTTCCCCAAGCAAGCCCTAGCCCTGCAGCCATTGAAAAGCGTAGCATTTCCCCACAGCGATGGTGAAGTTAAGTGCAATTGATCCCGAGATAAGCTTTTGAGACGTGTTGCATTATTGGCGCTGGAAGACCAAGAAGACAAGTCTCAGGCCGCCCTCAGCATCTTGCACAGCCTGTGCAGAAATTGATGCTCCAGTATACTCTAGATGCTGTTGTCTCACTGTGCTGTGTATGGGGAGGGCACCAGCACCTGGGTAGCACATCCAGGTGCCTGGCCAAAACAGTCTCATCTCAGAAACTCTTTTGGGGGGGAGGGGTAATTACCTGGGTACCCGCCCGGCAGTGTGGATCGTTTACGTGGCGAGCATTTGGCAACGCGGGAACCAGGGCGGTTAATCCACAGTTGCTCACGGGCCATTGTCAGAGAGGGTAGCATTGCAAACGCGTTCTGACTCCTGTCTGTTTCTCATTGATGCTGTGGGGAGGAGGTCACCAGGGAGACACAGCCTGCATCCATTGCTGCCTGCATCATTGCAGACAGCAATGAGAGGAGGAGACGGTTGCAAAGGAGGAGGGCAGCTCACCAAAGGCAGGAGAAAAACCCTGAAGAGCAAGGCCCAGCGGTGGCCCCTCCGGACACAGAGGTTCAGGGAAACAGGAACGTCACCTGTAGGCGTCTCGCTACATCTCAGGTGTACCGACGTCACCTGTCTTATCTGCAGATGACCGAGAACCCAGTGTCGCCGATGCCTCTGCATGTCCAGGGATCTGATAAATCACATTTGCCTCATTCTGCACGAATTGGTGCCACAGGGACTGGGAGGACATCCTTTGCCAGTGGCTGTGAAAGTAACAGCTGCACTCAACTTCTATGCCATTGGCTCCTTCCAGGGCTCGAGTGGGCATCTCTGTGGGATCTCGCAGGCATCCATACACAAATGTATACATGAGGTCACAGATGCCCTTTTTGCCAAGGCCCACAATTACATCAACTTTGACAGAGATCAAGGAGGCCAGAGCACTGGCCTTCACAGAGATTTCCAGGTTTCCATGGATGCAGGATGCCATCGACTGCAGTCATGTGGTTGTAAAGCTCCCTGGCAGCAGACACTGCAATACATAAAGAGGAAAGCTCACTGTGCAGCTGTTGTGTGACCATAATAAACAAATCCTGCAGGTTTGGGCCACACTCTCAGGAAGTGTGCATGACTTATACCTTGAGTAGATCGCAGATCCTGGACATCTTTGAGGGATCATATAGGATGTAGGGCTGGCTTCTCAGGGACAAAGGGTACCCTCAAAGGACATTGTTGAAGAAGCCCGTGCAGTGGCCTCAGACTCCTGCAGAGAGGAGGCACAACCAGGCTCATGCCACTACCCGGACATTGGTGGAGCACGCCATAGGGATGGAGAAGATGCGATTCCGATGCCTGGACAGATCTGGCGGAGCACTCCAGTACATTCCAAGATGGTGTCACGGATCATTGTGGCTTGCTGTGGGCTACACAATCTGGTGCTGCAAAGTGGGGAAGGCTGACCAGATGATGAGATGGAGAAACTGCACATCTCCTTTGATGAGGAGGACCTCGAAGGGGATGAGTGCTATGAATTTGAGGAGGTGATGCTGCAGGGGAAGAGGCCATAGCACAGCCAGGCGTGGCAGGTGTGCACGGGAGGGCCTCATGACCACAAGATTCCAGTAGGAGGATGATGACTTGGAGTGAGCATCCCCTTTGACAAGTGGCCTACACCAGGGGCCAACATGAAGTGAAGCATAAAAGCAAAATACTGGGGACGCTGAAAATCTGAAACAAAAACAGAAAATGCTGGAAAAGCTCAGCAGGTCTGACAGCGTCTGTGGAGCGAGAAACAGAGTTAACGTTCTGAGTCTGTATGACATGATGAAGTGAAGCATTGCGATTTCTATCATTTCAACTCTGCATTTCCAAATGAGAGTCTGGAGCTCCCCAAAAGGCTCCCCTTGGTACTATCCCCTGAACGTTGATGAAGGGTTCCTCACAGGGATGAGGCGCTGTCTGGAAGAGGGCGCGTTGGCATCAAAGGTCCGAATGTGCTGACTCTTCAAGCATCCCAGCTGTGACAAGAGCCTACATGATGCTGGAGTTGATCCACTACCATTATTGGGCTGGTATGTGGTAGCATTCAATTGGACAACCCTCCTCGAGGCGATCCATGTCCAGCTACGCGACTATACATTCTGAGTAATGTCGATGGTGCAAATCATGGGTGAAGCTTGGGCCAAGGTAGCCGAGGAGGTTCGACAGGCCTCAATCCATGTACACATGAGTCAATTCTCCCTGTCACCTTTTCAATCCCATTGACACCCGGTATCCCTCACTCAGGGATGGTGACCTGCATTTTTCCTCACCTTACTATGGATGTGGACCACCTGAGGATGATGACACTCAAACAACTACATGCCTTTTCTTTTTTTAAAAATTCATTCACGGGATGTGCGCATCACTGGCCAGGCAAGAAAGTGTTTATTGCCCTTCCCCAGAGGGCATTTCAGAGTCAACCACATTGCTGTGGGTCTGGAGTCACATGTAGGCCAGACTAGGTAAGGACGGCAGATTTCCTTCCCTAAAGGACATTAGTGAACCAGATGGGTTTTTACAACAATCAACAATATTTTCATGATCATCATTAGACTTTTAATTCCAGATTTTTGTTGAGCTCAAATTCCACTATCTGCCATGTTGGGATTTGAACCCAGGCCCCTAGAGAATTACCCTGGGTCTCAGGATTACTAGTCCAGCAACAATACCACTACACCATTGCCTCCCCCCAACTTTACCCCATACATTGTAACCTCATGGGTGACGCTTTGAAGGATCTCTGACATCCTGAAGCCCTCAGGGTGATGCGTAGTTTCTAACATGGAGCACACTGAAGTTTCAGTTTGATCTTCACCCTCTCCCATTTCTCCCATTGTCTGAAGGTACGACCGGCGGCTCCTGGTCATGCTCAACAGATCTATGGCCCACCACATGTGACCATCTGGAATTAGCATCTGTGATCCTGGCCAGTGGTCGGGTGAGGGGATGGACAGTGCTGTATCCATTAAAACGAGAGCCCTGTGGCCACTACACAGACAGCTACATGGTTAGAGATGCTTAGAGCGCCAGGACACTAGTTTGGCTGAAGGGGCCAGTGTCTCATTGACTTAAAGTGGCAAGGTGCTCACACTTATTGCTCAGCTTATTAGATGTACAGTCAAAAAGTTGCAAGTGCAGCTGTCAGACAGGAGTGCACAATAACTTACAGTATAGGCTCATAGCATGGAATCTCTGGCAGATGACAGAGTGCATGAAGTTCCAGGCCATATCACCCTTCTTCATTCACTAACACTTCTATCCTTCTACACTACACCTTCACCTTTCAATCATGCATACAGCACAGGGGACACCTTTGCCTCTGGGTCACAGTCCACACTGAGAAGGAGATGACCCTGAAAAGCATTTGAATGATGTGCCTTCCACAAAATGAAATAAGATGATGCCTCCCCACTCTTTTTAAAATGAAGTCTCCCGGCTCTCCTTCGAGGGGATCTTCCAGGTGGTGGTGTTCCCATGTGTCTACTGCCCTTGTCCTTCTAGCTGGTAGTGGTTGTGGGTTTGGAAGGTGCTGTCTAAGGAGCCTTGGTGAGTTTCTGCAGTGCATCTTGTCGATGGTACACACACTGCTGCTACTGTGCGTCAGTGCTAGCCATGGGCCCATGAGCTGATACCACTGGGGAATTTTGGAGCAATGGGGTTCTGAGAGACTGGAAGGGATGGGAGACAGATATCACTGTTTAATGTCTCTTTAAACTGGAACCAGATACTTGTGAACCTACAATGCATTGTTGCTGTGTACTTTCTAACCAGTACTGATGATGGTTCCTTGCCCTCTCCTCCATGTAACCAGGACTTAAGACTCAATGGATCGGGCCAAGGACCTTGACCTCTTACCTCTGATGTGAACTCCGACCCGGAAGTTCACGTCGACGTTGCGAGCGGTCTTCTCCACGAGGATGTAGTACCATTGCTGCCAGAAGGGTGCCTTGTCTTGCAGCTCACAGACCCGCCGATCCCGGCAGTCTACCCGGGTGGAGTTGTGGAGTGGGGGGGCCTTTGCCCTGACCTTCAGCAGCAGCGGGCAGCCGCTCACCGTCCTGTTGCTGTTGCTGCAGTCCGAGAGCTGAATCAGCACCTGGGAGGTGTAGCTTGGAACAAATACCCTGAGGAGGAACAAAATGGTGAAAGACACAGAAACATAGAAACTAGGAGCAGGAGTAGGCCATTCGGCCCTTCGAGCCTGCTCCGCCATTCATTATGATCGTGGCTGATCATCCAACTCAATAGCCTGCTCCCACTTTCTCCCCATGTCCTTTGATCCCTTTCGCCCCAAGAGCTATATCTAACTCCTTCTTGAAAACATACAATGTTTTGGCCTCAACTACTTTCTGTGGTAACGAATTCCACAGGCTCACCACTCTCTGGGTGAAGAAATTTCTCCTCATCTTAGGCCTCAATGGTCTACCCCATATCCTCAGACTGTGACCCCTGGTTCTGGACTCCCCCACCATCGGGAACATCCTTCCTGCATCTACCCTGTCTAGTCCTGTTAGAGCATCTACCCTGTCTAGTCCTGTTAGACAGAGGAAGGGAGATCAGAATGAGAGAAGGCAGATTCAATTGTGAGTTTAAAAGCACTTTGATTACCCCAGTGAGCATTGTTTGAACACTGGAACAGGAGGAGGCCATTCAGCCCCTTGAACCTGCTCCTCTGTTAGATCATGGTTCACCTGCATCTTAAACCATTTGCCTCTTTTGGTTCCATAATCCCTGATAATCCCTTAGACAATAAAAATCTATCTCCCTCAGCCTTGCACACAGCAAGCTCCCACAAAACAGCAGTGAGGTAACATCCGGATAATCTGTTTTCAGATGTGGGGGCAAATAAGGGCATTGGGAATAACTCCCCCTGCTCTTCTTTCAAAGGTACCTTTGGGCTCCTAATGCCCACCTGAGAGGTTTCAGTTTCCCATCCAAACGATGGCACCTCCGACAGTGCAGCACTCCCCCAGCACTGCGCTGGCATGTTAGCCTAGTTTAGGTGCACAAATCACTGGAGTGGGGCTTGGATGCCTGACCTTTGGCTCCCGCTGAGAGTGCTATCTGTTAGGTTTGGAGTAATGGGATGCCAAGTGCTGGGGGAATGGGAGACAGATATCACTATTTAGCGTCTCTGTCAGATATAACCAGGATCGTGTGATGCTCCATTGATCCCCAGCATCAGCAACCTTTTTGGGGAAGAGGGTTCTAGATTTTCACTGTCTTTTTGTGTGAAAATGTTTTTCCTGGCAATTCACCTATTCTGGCTTCAGTTAAATTATTCTGCTCCCCAAGGGAACACTGTGAAGATACAACACCAACTTGCATTTATATATCTCCTTTCATGTATAAAATGTTCGAAGCATTTCACTGGAGCGCTAATCAAACAAGGTTTGACACTGAGCCACACAAGGTCATGTTAGGTCAGGTGAGCAAAAGCTTAGTCAAAGAGGTAGGTTTTAAGGAGAGTCTTACAGGAGGGAAGTGAGGTGGGGAGTTTCAGGGAGGGAATTCCAGAGCTTGGGGTCCAGGCAGCTGAAGGCATGGCCTCCATGGTTGGGTCCATTAAAATCAGGAATGCTCGGGAGTTCGGAGGTGCAGGAGCACAGAGGGTTGTAGGGCTGGAGGAGATTTCAGGGATGGAGAGGGGGCGAGGCCATTGAGGGATTTGAAAACACAAGGCTGAGAATTTTCAGATCGCGGTGTTGCCGGGTTTGGGAAGCAGTGTCGGTCAGTAAGCACGACGGCTGATAGCTGATACGGTGCGAGTAAAGACACAGGATGTGGCGCTTTGGATAAACTGAAGTTTACGGAAGTATTATGGGATATGGGACACCAGCCAGGAATGTGCTGGAATAGTCGGATATGGAGGTAACAAGGGCATGAACGAGGGTATCGGCAGCAGAGGGGCTGAGATAGGAGGAGAGAGGAACATTGTTATCGGTGATACAACAACATCCTGATGGAGTACAATCCACCACTGGGAGGCATGGGGCCATTAATATGTAAGGAAAGGGTTAATTAAACAGTCTTAAAGTCTCTTTACACCGAGGTAATATAACTTTCAGCCTTTTTAAGAGTTCCACTGATAGGAGAATGCAAGTATAATCATAGCCAAGTGCATCTTCCTATGGATAGCTGTGCGTTTTAATATGAAGAGCAATATTTCAGGTTAAATCATGCACTTTAATGAAAAGTACCAGGCAGAGACAGTCTTGGGCTGATATAAGATTCAGCAGTGAGCATATAACAGTCAACCAATGAGGTTAAGCATTGGAGAGAGATTAACGCCTCTAAGGACACATCTGCATTCGGGAACGTGGTTAAGTGATAATGTCGCCTTTGTTCATTCATCTCCCGGGAGCTATCTTCAGCTGAAGGATTCGATTGGCAGCTCGATCGAGGTGGAGTTTGGAGTGTTTTCCATGATGAAACTGAGGTTCTTGATAAAGGGATGAGGGGGGGAAGGGCTGATGAGGTAATGCCATGAAACATGTGGATTCCCAAAGAGCTGGCTGGGAAAAAGGAAGTGACAGAGTCGGAATTCTCAATCAGATCTGATTGGTCCGGAAAATATCCTCGATTGTGAAAGAGTTTGGAAACTCCGGTTAGGTGTCCATACAGCACCAGAAATGTTGCTGTCAAATACACATTTAATCATTGTCACTGATAGTTTCTACTGTCTGCATAATTCCTATCAATCTTAATAAATCCTTTCAACCCCATCACTTTCAGGAGTAACTTATAAAGGAAGAAGCAAGAACACCCATTTCCTAATAGAGACACGTGTCATTGATCAGTGGAATCTGTTGTTGCTCGGACAGTGTTGCTCTGTGTGGCTGCACTGGCTCCGGGCACAGATCCTGCTGCCTTACAGTGACAGCAAATAGTGAGTGTGTGAGGGTATGAGGGTGTGTGTGAGTGTGTGAGGGTATGAGGGTGTGTGTGAGTGTGTGAGGGTATGAGGGTGTGTGTGAGTGTGTGAGGGTATGAGGGTGTGTGAGTGTGAGGGTATGAGGGTGTGTGAGGGTATGAGGGTGTGTGAGTGTGTGAGGGTATGAGGGTGTGTGAGGGTATGAGGCTGTGTGAGTGTGTGAGGGTATGAGGGTGTGTGAAGATATGAGGGTGTGTGAGTGTGTGAGGGTATGAGGGTGTGTGAAGGTATGAGGGAGTGTGTGTGTATGAGGGTATGAGGGTGTGTGAGGGTATGAGGGTGTGTGAGTGTGTGAGGGTATGAGGGTGTGTGAAGGTATGAGGGTGTGTGAGTGTGTGAGGGTATGAGGGTGTGTGAAGGTATGAGGGAGTGTGTGTGTGAGGGTATGAGAGTGTGTGAGGGTATGAGGGTGTGTGAAGGTATGAGGGTGTGTGAGGTTATGAGGGTATATGTGTGAGGGTGTGTGTGTGTGTGTGTGTGAGAGGGTATCAGTGTGTGTGTGTGTGTGAGGGTATGAGGGTGTGTGTGAGAGTGTATGAGGGTGCGTGTGGGGTTATGAGGGTGTGTGTGAGTGTGTGAGGGTATAAGGCTATGAGGGTGTATGTGTATGTGAGGGTGTGAGGGTGTGTGTGTGAGTGTGTGAGGGTACGAGGGTGTGTGTGTGAGGGTATGAGGGTGTGTGTATGTGGGGGGGGGGCATGAGTGTGTGTGTGTATGTGTGAGGGTATGAGTGTGTGTGTGTGAGGGTATGAGGGTGTATGTGTGAGGGTATGAGGGTGTATGTGTGAGGGTATGAGGGTGTGTGAGTGTGTGAGGGTATGAGGGTGTGTGAGTGTGTGAGGGTATGAGGGTGTGTGAGTGTGTGAGGGTATGAGGGTGTGTGAGTGTGTGAGGGTAAGAGGGTGTGTGAGTGTGTGAGGGTATGAGGGTGTGTGAGTGTGTGAGGGTATGAGGGTGTGTGTGTGTGACGGTATGAGGGTGTGTGTGTGAGGGTGTGTGTGTGTGAGGGTGTGAGGGTATGAGGGTGTGTGTGTGAGGGTATGAGGGTGTGTGAGGGTATGAGGGAGTGTGAGGGTATGAGGGTGTGTGTGTGAGGGTATGAGGGTGTGTGAGGGCATGAGTGTGTGTGTGTATGTGTGAGGGTATGAGTGTGTGTGTGGGGTATGAGCGTGTGTGAGGGTATGAGGCTATGAGGGTGTATGTGTGTGTGAGGGTGTGAGGGTGTGTGTGTGTGTGTGTGAGGGTATGAGGGTGTGTGTGTGAGGGTATGAGGGTGTGTGAGTGTGTGAGGGTATGAGGGTGTGTGAGTGTGTGAGGGTATGAGGGTGTGTGAGTGTGTGAGGGTATGAGGGTGTGTGAGTGTGTGAGGGTATGAGGGTGTGTGAGTGTGTGAGGATGTGTGTGTGTGAGGTTATGAGGATGTGTGTGTGTGAGGGTTTGTGTGTGTGAGGGTGTGAGGGTATGAGGGTGTGCGTGTGTGAGGGTGTTTGTGAGGGTGTGAGGGTATGAGGGTGTGAGTGTGTGAGGGTATGAGGGTGTGTGAGGGTGTGTGTGTGTGGGGGTATGAGGGTGTGTGTGGGTGAAGAAATGAGGGTGTGTAAGTGTGTGAGGGTATGATGCGGTGTGAGGGTGTGAGGGTGTGTGAGGGTATGAGAGTGTGTGAGTGTGTGGGGGTATGAGGGTGTGTGAGTGTGTGGGGGTATGAGGGTGTGTGAGTGTGTGAGGGTGTGCGTGAGTGTGTGAGGGTATGAGGGTGTGTGTGTGTGAGGGAATGAGGGTGTGTGAGGGTATGAGGGTGTGTGTGTGAGTGAGAGGGTATGAGGGTGTGTGTGTGTGTGAGAGGGTATGAGGGTGTGTGTGTGAGGGTATGAGGGTGTGTGTGTGTGAGGGTATGAGTGTGTGTGTGTGTGTGTGTGAGGGTGTGTGTGTGAGGTTATGAGGGTGTGTGAGGGTATGAGGGTGTGTGAGTGTGTGTGAGGGTATGAGAGTGTGTGTGTGTGTGAGGGTATGAGGGTGTGTGTGTGTGTGTGTGAGGGTATGAGGGTGTGTGTGTGTGTGTGTGTGAGGGTATGAGGGTGTGTGTGTGTGTGAGGGGGTATGAGGGTGTGTGTGTGAGGGTATGAGGGTGTGTGTGTGAGGGTATGTGTGTGTGTGTGTGTGTGTGTGTGTGAGGGTGTGTGTGTGAGGTTATGAGGGTGTGTGAGGCTATGAGGGTGTGTGAGTGTGTGTGTGTGTGTGAGGGTATGAGGGTGTGTGAGTGTGTGTGTGTGTGAGGGTATGAGGGTGTGTGTGTGAGGGTATGAGGGTGTGTGTGTGTGAGGGTATGAGTGTGTGTGTGTGTGTGTGTGTGTGTGAGGGTGTGTGTGTGAGGTTATGAGGTTGTGTGAGTGTGTGTGTGTGAGGGTATGCGGGTGTGTGAGTGTATGAGGGTGTGTGCGTGTGAGGGTGAGTGTGTGTGTGTGTGAGGGTATGAGTGTGTGTGAGGGTATGAGGGTGTGTGCGTGTGAGGGTGAGTGTGTGAGTGTGTGTGTGAGGGTGAGTGTGTGTGTGAAGTGAGGTGATGCACTTGGGCAGGACAAACAAGGCATGGGAATACCCGATGAATGGTTGGACCCTGGGAAGTATTGAGGATCAGAGGGACCTCGGTGTGTATGTCCACCGGTCCCTTAAGGTAGCGGGACAGGTAGATAAGGTGGTTAAGAAGGCATATGGGATATTTGCCTTTATTAACCGAGGCATAGAAGATAAGAGCAGAGAGGTTATAAGTGTGTGTGTGTGTGTGTGTGGGTGAAGAAATTGGGGTGTGTAAGTGTGTGAGGGTATGAGGGGGTGTGAGTGTGTGGGGGTTTGAGGGTGTGTGAGGGTATGAGGGTGTGTGTGGGTATGAGGGTGTGTGTATGTATGAGGGTATGAGGGTGTGTGTGTGTGTGTGTGTGTGTGTGTGTGTGAGAGTGTGAGGGTATGAGGGTGTGTGTGTGTGTGTGAGTGTGTGAGGGTATGAGGGTGTGTGTGTGTGTGTGTGAGGGTATGAGGGTGTGTGTGTGTGTGTGGGTGTGTGTGTGTGAGAGTGTATGAGGGTGCGTGTGGGGTTATGAGGGTGTGTGTGAGTGTGTGAGGGTATAAGGCTATGAGGGTGTGTGTGTGTGAGTGTGTGAGGGTATGAGGGTGTGTGTGTGAGGGTATGAGGGTGTGTGAGTGTGTGAGGGTATGAGGGTGTGTGTGTGTGTGAGGGTATGAGGGTGTGTGAGTGTATGAGGGTGTGTGAGTGTGTGAGGGTATGAGGGTGTGTGTGTGAGGGTATGAGGGTGTGTGAGTGTGTGAGGGTATGAGGGTGTGTGAGTGTGTGAGGGTATGAGGGTGTGTGTGTGAGGGTATGAGGGTGTGTGAGGGTGTGTGTGTGTGTGAGGGTGTGTGTGTGTGTGTGAGGGTGTGAGTGTGTGTGAGGGTGAGGGTGTGTGTGTGGTGAGGTGATCCACTTGGGCAGGACAAACAAGGCACGGGAATACACGATGAATGGTTGGACCCTGGGAAGTATTGAGGATCAAATGGACCTCGGTGTGTATGTCCACCGGTCCCTTAAGGTAGTGGGACAGGTAGATAAGGTGGTTAAGAAGGCATATGAGATACTTGCCTTTATTAGCCGAGGCATAGAATATAAGAGCAGAGAGGTTATGAGTGTGTGTGTGTGTGTGGGTATGAAGGGGTATGAGGGTGTATGTGAGAGGGTATGAAGGTGTGTGTGTGTGTGTGAGGGTATGAGGGTGTGTGAGTGTGTGAGGGTGTGTGAGGGTGTGTGTGTGTGTGAGGGTATGAGGGTGTGTGTGTGTGTGAAGGTATGAAGGTGTGTGAGTGTGTGAGGGTGTGTGAGGGTGTGTGTGTGTGTGTGTGTGAGGGTATGAGGGTGTGTGTGTGTGTGAGTGTGTATGAGGGTGTGTGTGGGGTTATGAGGGTGTGTGTGTGTGTGTGAGGGTATAAGGCTATGTGGGTGTATGTGCGTGTGAGGGTGTGCGGGTGTGTGTGTGTGAGGGTATGAGGGTGTGTGTGGGTGAAGAAATGAGGGTGTGTAAGTGGGTGAGGGTATGAGGGGGTGTGAGGGTGTGTGGGGGTATGAGGGTGTGTGAGTGTGTGAGGGTATGAGGGTGTGTGTGAGTGTGTGAGTGTGTGAGGGTATGAGGGTGTGTGTGTGCGTGAAGGTATGAGGGTGTGTGATTGTGTGAGGGTATGAGGGAGTGTGTGAGTGTGTGTGTGTGAGAGTGTATGAGGGTGCGTGTGGGGTTATGAGGGTGTATGTGCGTGTGAGGGTTTGTGTGTGTGAGTGTGTGAGGGTATGAGGGTGTGTGTGGGTGTGAGAGGGTATAAGGCTATGAGGGTGTATGTGCGTGTGAGGGTTTGTGTGTGTGAGTGTGTGAGGGTATGAGGGTGTGTGAGGGTATGAGGGTGTGAGAGGGTATGAGGGTGTGCGTGTGGTGAGGTGATGCACTTGGGCAGGACAAACAAGGCATGGGAATACACGATGAATGGTTGGACCCTGGGAAGTATTGAGGATCAAATGGACCTCGGTGTGTATGTCCACCGGTCCCTTAAGGTAGTGGGACAGGTAGATAAGGTGGTTAAGAAGGCATATGGGATATTTGCCTTTATTAGCCGAGGCATAGAATATAAGAGCAGGGAGGTTATAAGGGTGTGTGTGTGTGTGTGTGAGGGTATGACGGTGTGTGAGTGTGTGGGGGTATGAGGGTGTGTGAGGGTATGAGCGTGTGTGTCTGAGGGTGTGTGTGTGTGTGAGTGTGTGAGGTTATGAGGGTGTGTGTGTATGAGGGTATGAGGGTGTGTGAGGGTATGAGGGAGTGTGCGGGCATGAGGGTGTGTGTGTGAGAGGGTATGAGGGTGTGTGTGAGGTGAGGTGATGCACTTGGGCAGGACAAACAAGGCATGGGAATTCACGATGAGCCGAGGCATAGAATATAAGAGCAGGGTGGTTATAAGGGTGTGTATGAGTGTGTCTGTCTGTGGGGTATGAGGGTGTGTGAGGTTATGAGGGTGTGTGAGGGTATGAGAGTGTTTGAGGGTATGAGGGTGTGTGAGTGTGTGAGGTTATGAGGGTGTGTGTGAGGGTATGAAGGTGTGTGAGGGTATGAGGGAGTGTGCGGGTATGAGGGTGTGTGTGTGGTGAGGTGATGCACTTGGACAGGACAAACAAGGCACGGGAATTCACGATGAATGGTAGGACCCTGGGAAATACAGAGGATCAGAGGGACCTTGGTGTGCATGTCCATAGATCCCTGAAGGCAGCAGCACAGGTAGATAAGGTGGTTAAGAAGGCATATGGGATACTTGCCTTTATTAGCCGAGGCATAGAATATAAGAGCAGGGAGGTTATAAGTGTGTGTGAGTGTGTGTGTGTGTGTGTGTGTGTCTGTGAGGGTATAAGGCTATGCGGGTGTATGTGCGTGTGAGGGTGTGTGTGTGTATGTGAGGGCATGAGTGTGTATATGTGAGGGTATGAGTGTGTGTGTGTGTGGGGGTATGAGGGTGTGTGAGGGTATGTGAATGTGTGTGTGTGTGTGAGAGGGCATCAAGATGTGTGTGTATGTGAGAGAGGATGTGTGTGGGGTTATGAGGGTGTATATGCGTGTCTGTGGGTGTGAGGGTGTGTGTTTGTGAGTGTGTGAGTGTGTGAGGGTATGAGGGTGTGTGTGTGTATGAGGGTATGAGGGTGTGTGTGTGTGTGTGAGGGTATGAGGGTGGGTGAGGGTATAAGGGTGTGTGTGTGTGAGGGTGTGTGTGTGAGGGTGTGAGGGTATGAGGGTGTGAGTGGGTGAGGGTATGAGGGTGTGTGTGTGTGTGAGGGTGTGTGTGTGAGGGCGTGAGGGTATGAGGGTGTGAGTGGGTGAGGGTATGAGGGTGTGTGTGTGTGAGGGTATGAGGGTGTGTGTGTGTGAGGGTGTGTGTGTGAGGGTGAGCGTATGAGGGTGTGAGTGTGTGAGGGTATGAGGGTGTGTGAGGGTATGAGGGTGTGTGTGTGTGAGGGTTTGAGGGTGGGTGAGGGTATGAGGGTGTGTGTATGTGAGTGTGTGAGGGCATGAGGGTGAGTGTGTGTATGCGGATATGAGGGTGTGTGAGGGTATGAGGGTGTGTGTGTATGAGGGTGGGTGAGAGTATAAGGATGTGTGTGTATGAGGGTATGAGGGTGCTTGTGTGTGAGGGTATGAGGGTGTGTGAGGGTATGAGGGTGTGTGTGTGTATGAGGGTATGAGGGTGTGTGAGGGTATGAGGGTGTGTGTGTGTGAGGGTATGAGGGTGGGTGAGGGTATAAGGGTGTGTGTGTGTGAGGGTATGAGGGTGCGTGTGTGTGAGGGTATGAGGGTGCGTGTGTGTGTGTGTGTGTGAGGTATGAGGGTGAGGGTGTGTGTGTGGGTGTGTGTGTGTGAGGGTATGAGGGTGTGTGTGAGGGTATGAGGGTGTGTGAGGGTATGAGGGTGTGTGTGTGAGTGTGTGTGTGTGAGGTTATGAGGGTGTGTGTGTGAGGTATGAGGGTGAGGGTGTGTGTGAGGGTGTGTGTGTGAGTGTGTGTGTGTGAGGGTATGAGGGTGTGTGAGGGTATGAGGGTGTGTGAGGGTATGAGGGTGTGTGAGGGTATGAGGGTGTGTGTGAGGTGAGGTGATGCACTTGGGCAGGACAAACAAGGCACGGGAATACACGATGAATGGTAGGACCCTGGGAAGTATTGAGGATCAAATGGACCTCGGTGTGTATGTCCACCGGTCCCTTAAGGTAGTGGGACAGGTAGATAAGGTGGTTAAGAAGACATATGGGATATTTGCCTTTATTAGCCAAGGCATAGAATATAAGAGCAGAGAGGTTATAAGGGTGTGTGTGTGTGTGTGAGGGTGTGTGTGTGTGTGTGAGGGTGTGTGTGTGTGTGTGAGGGTATGAGGGTGTGAGTGTGTGGGGGTTTGAGGGTGTGTGAGGGTATGAGGGTGTGTGAGGGTATGAGGGTGTGTGTGTGTGAGGGTGTGTGTGTGTGAGGGTATGAGGGTGTGTGAGGGTTTGAGTGTGTGTGTGAGGGTATGAGGGTGTGTAAGTGTGTGAGTGTATGAGGGAATGTGAGTGTGTGGGGGTTTGAGGGTGTGTGTGTGTGTGAGGGTATGAGGGTGTGTGTGTGTGTGTGAGGGTATGAGGGTGTGTGTGGGGTTATGAGGGTGTGTGTGAGTGTGTGAGGGTATAAGGCTATGAGGGTGTGAGGGTGTGTGTGTGAGGGTATGAGGGTGTGTGTGTGTGTGAGGGTATGAGGGTGTGTGTGTGAGGGTATGAGGGTGTGTGTGAGTGTGTGAGGGTATGAGGGTGTGTGAGGGTGTGTGTGTGAGTGTGTGAGGGTATGAGGGTGTGTGTGAGTGTGTGAGGGTATGAGGGTGTGTGAGGGTGTGTGTGTGAGTGTGTGAGGGTATGAGGGTGTGTGTGTGAGGGTATGAGGGTGTGTGTGTGTGTGAGGGTATGAGTGTGTGTGAGGGTGTGTGTGTGTGAGGGTATGAGGGTGTGTGTGTGGTGAGGTGATGCACTTGGGCTGGACAAACAAGGCACGGGAATACACGATGAATGGTTGGACCCTGGGAAGTACCGAGGATCAGAGGGACCTCGGTGTGTATGTCCACCGGTCCCTTAAGGTAGTGGGACAGGTAGATAAGGTGGTTAAGAAGGCATATGGGATACTTGCCTTTATTAACCAAGGCATAGAATATAAGAGCAGAGAGGTTATAAGTGTGTGTGTGTGTGTGTGTGTGTGTGAGGGTATGAGTGTGTGTGTGGGTGAAGAAATGAGGGTGTGTAAGTGTGTGAGTGTATGAGGGGGTGTGAGGGTGTGTGGGGGTATGAGGGTGTGTGAGTGTGTGAGGGTATGAGGGTGTGTGTGAATGTGTGAGGGTATGAGGGTGTGCGCGAGTGTGTGAGGGTATGAGGGTGTGTGTGTGGTGAGGTGATGCACTTGGGCTGGACAAACAAGGCACGGGAATACACGATGAATGGTTGGACCCTGGGAAGTACCGAGGATCAGAGGGACCTCGGTGTGTATGTCCACCGGTCCCTTAAGGTAGCAGGACAGGTAGATAAGGTGGTTAAGAAGGCATATGGGATACTTGCCTTTATTAACCAAGGCATAGAATATAAGAGCAGAGAGGTTATAAGTGTGTGTGTGTGTGTGTGTGTGTGTGTGTGTGAGGGTATGAGTGTGTGTGTGGGTGAAGAAATGAGGGTGTGTAAGTGTGTGAGTGTATGAGGGGGTGTGAGGGTGTGTGGTGGTATGAGGGTGTGTGAGTGTGTGAGGGTATGAGGGTGTGTGTGAATGTGTGAGGGTATGAGGGTGTGCGCGAGTGTGTGAGGGTATGAGGGTGTGTGTGTGTGAGGGAATGAGGGTGTGTGAGGGTATGAGGGTATGTGTGTGAGTGAGAGGGTATGAGGGTGTGTGTGTGAGGGTGTGTGTGTGTGTGAGGGTATGAGGGTGTGTGAGGGTATGAGTATGTGTGAGGGTATG
>NC_135880.1:8098022-8102959 GCF_964194155.1 Cetorhinus maximus | reverse complement strand
GGACAAACAAGGCACGGGAATACACGATGAATGGTTGGACCCTGGGAAGTACCGAGGATCAGAGGGACCTCGGTGTGTATGTCCACCGGTCCCTTAAGGTAGCAGGACAGGTAGATAAGGTGGTTAAGAAGGCATATGGGATACTTGCCTTTATTAACCAAGGCATAGAATATAAGAGCAGAGAGGTTATAAGTGTGTGTGTGTGTGTGTGTGTGTGTGTGTGTGAGGGTATGAGTGTGTGTGTGGGTGAAGAAATGAGGGTGTGTAAGTGTGTGAGTGTATGAGGGGGTGTGAGGGTGTGTGGTGGTATGAGGGTGTGTGAGTGTGTGAGGGTATGAGGGTGTGTGTGAATGTGTGAGGGTATGAGGGTGTGCGCGAGTGTGTGAGGGTATGAGGGTGTGTGTGTGTGAGGGAATGAGGGTGTGTGAGGGTATGAGGGTATGTGTGTGAGTGAGAGGGTATGAGGGTGTGTGTGTGAGGGTGTGTGTGTGTGTGAGGGTATGAGGGTGTGTGAGGGTATGAGTATGTGTGAGGGTATGAGGGTGTGTGAGGGTATGAGTGTGTGTGAGGGTATGAGGGTGTGTGAGTGTGCGAGGGTATGAGGGTGTGTGTGAGTGTGTGTGTGGGTGTGTGTGAGAGTGTATGAGGGTGTGTGTGGGTGTGAGAGGGTATGAGGGTGTGTGAGGGTATGAGTGTGTGTGAGGGTATGAGGGTGTGTGAGTGTGCGAGGGTATGAGGGTGTGTGTGACGGTATGAGGGTGTGTGAGGGTATGAGGGTGTGTGCGTGTGAGGGTGTGTGAGTGTGTGTGTCTGTGAGGGTGTGTGAGTGTGTGTGTGTGTGAGGGTATGAGGGTGTGAGTGTGTGTGAGGGTATGAGGGTGTGTGAGTGTGCGAGGGTATGAGGGTGTGTGTGAGGGTGTGAGGGTGTGTGAGGGTATGAGGGTGTGTGTGTGTGAGGGTATGAGTGTGTGTGTGTGTGAAGGTATGAGGGTGTGTGAGGGTATGAGGGAGTGTGTGTGGGAGGGTATGAGGGTTTGTGTGTGTGTGAGGGTATGAGTGTGTGTGAGGGTATGAGGGAGTGTGTGTGGGAGGGTATGAGGTGTGTGTGTGTGTGTGAGGGTATGAGTGTGTGTGTGTGTATATGTGAGGGTATGAGTGTGTGTGTGTGTGGGGGTATGAGGGTGTGTGAGGGTATGAGGGTGTGTGAGGGTGTGAGCGTGTGGGGATATGAGGGTGTGTGTGTGTGTGTGGGTGTGTGTGAGAGTGTATGAGGGTGTGTGTGGGGTTATGAGGGTGTATGTGCGTGTGAGGGTATGAGGGCGTGTGTGTGTATGAGGGTTTGAGGGTGTGTGTTTGTGTGAGGGTATGAGGGTGTGTGAGTGTGTGAGGGTATGAGGGTGTGTGAGTGTGTGAGGGTATGAGGGTGTGTGTGTGTGTGAGGGTATGAGGGTGTGTGAATGTGTGAGGGTATGAGGGTGTGTGAGGGTATGAGGGAGTGTGTGTGGGAGGGTATGAGGGTGTGTGAGTGTGTGAAGGTATGAGGGTGTGTGAGTGTGTGAGGGTATGAAGGTGTGTGTGTGTGAGGGTATGAGGGTGTGTGAGTGTGTGAGGGTATGAGGGTGTGTGAGTGTGTGAGGGTATGAGGGTGTGTGAGGGTATGAGGGAGTGTGTGTGTGAGGGTATGAGTGTGTGTGTGAGGGTATGCGGGTGTGTGTGTGTGTGAGGGTATGAGTGTGTGTGAGGGTATGAGGGTGTGTGTGTGTGAGGGAATGAGGGTGTGTGAGGGTATGAGGGTATGTGTGTGAGTGAGAGGGTATGAGGGTGTGTGTGTGAGGGTGTGTGTGTGTGAGGGTATGAGGGAGTGTGTGGGTGTGAGAGGGTATGAGGGTGTGTGTGAGGGTATGAGGGTGTGTGAGGGTATGAGTGTGTGTGAGGGTATGAGGGTGTGTGAGGGTATGAGTGTGTGTGAGGGTATGAGGGTGTGTGTGAGTGTGTGTGTGGGTGTGTGTGAGAGTGTATGAGGGTGTGTGTGGGTGTGAGAGGGTATGAGGGTGTGTGAGGGTATGAGTGTGTGTGAGGGTATGAGGGTGTGTGAGTGTGCGAGGGTATGAGGGTGTGTGTGTGTGAGGGAATGAGGGTGTGTGAGGGTATGAGGGTATGTGTGTGAGTGAGAGGGTATGAGGGTGTGTGTGTGAGGGTGTGTGTGTGTGAGGGTATGAGGGAGTGTGTGGGTGTGAGAGGGTATGAGGGTGTGTGTGAGGGTATGAGGGTGTGTGAGGGTATGAGTGTGTGTGAGGGTATGAGGGTGTGTGAGGGTATGAGTGTGTGTGAGGGTATGAGGGTGTGTGAGTGTGCGAGGGTATGAGGGTGTGTGTGTGTGTGTGTGTGGGTGTGTGTGAGAGTGTATGAGGGTGTGTGTGGGTGTGAGAGGGTATGAGGGTGTGTGAGGGTATGAGTGTGTGTGAGGGTATGAGGGTGTGTGAGTGTGCGAGGGTATGAGGGTGTGTGTGACGGTATGAGGGTGTGTGAGGGTATGAGGGTGTGTGCGTGTGAGGGTGTGTGAGTGTGTGTGTCTGTGAGGGTATGAGGGTGTGTGAGTGTGTGTGTGTGTGAGGGTATGAGGGTGTGAGTGTGTGTGAGGGTATGAGGGTGTGTGAGTGTGCGAGGGTATGAGGGTGTGTGTGAGGGTGTGAGGGTGTGTGAGGGTATGAGGGTGTGTGTGTGTGAGGGTATGAGTGTGTGTGTGTGTGAAGGTATGAGGGTGTGTGAGGGTATGAGGGAGTGTGTGTGGGAGGGTATGAGGGTGTGTGTGTGTGTGAGGGTATGAGTGTGTGTGAGGGTATGAGGGAGTGTGTGTGGGAGGGTATGAGGGTGTGTGTGTGTGTGAGGGTATGAGTGTGTGTGTGTGTATATGTGAGGGTATGAGTGTGTGTGTGTGTGGGGGTATGAGGGTGTGTGAGGGTATGAGGGTGTGTGAGGGTGTGAGCGTGTGGGGATATGAGGGTGTGTGTGTGTGTGTGGGTGTGTGTGAGAGTGTATGAGGGTGTGTGTGGGGTTATGAGGGTGTATGTGCGTGTGAGGGTATGAGGGCATGTGTGTGTATGAGGGTTTGAGGGTGTGTGTTTGTGTGAGGGTATGAGGGTGTGTGAGTGTGTGAGGGTATGAGGGTGTGTGAGTGTGTGAGGGTATGACGGTGTGTGTGTGTGTGAGGGTATGAGGGTGTGTGAATGTGTGAGGGTATGAGGGTGTGTGAGGGTATGAGGGAGTGTGTGTGGGAGGGTATGAGGGTGTGTGAGTGTGTGATGGTATGAGGGTGTGTGAGTGTGTGAGGGTATGAAGGTGTGTGTGTGTGAGGGTATGAGGTGGAGGATGTGTGAGGGTATGAGGGTGTGTGAGTGTGTGAGGGTATGAGGGTGTGTGAGGGTATGAGGGAGTGTGTGTGTGAGGGTATGAGTGTGTGTGTGAGGGTATGCGGGTGTGTGTGTGTGTGAGGGTATGAGTGTGTGTGAGGGTATGAGGGTGTGTGTGTGAGGGTATGAGAGTGTGTGTGTGTGAGGGTATGAGGGTGTGTGAGGGTATGAGGGTGTGTGAGGGTATGAGGGTGTGTGTGTGAGGGTATGAGGGTGTGTGAGTGTGTGGGGGTTTGAGGGTGTGTGAGGGTATGAGGGTGTGTGTATGTGTGAGGGTATGAGGTTGTGTGAGGGTATGAGGGTGTGTGTATGTGTGAGGGTATGAGGGTGTGTGTGTGAGGGTATGAGGGTGTGTGAGTGAGTGGGGGTTTGAGGGTGTGTGAGGGTATGAGGGTGTGTGTATGTGTGAGGGTATGAGGTTGTGTGAGGGTATGAGGGTGTGTGTGTGTGTGAGGGTATGAGGGTGTGTGAGGGTATGAGGGTGTGTGTATGTGTGAGGGTATGAGGGTGTGTGTGTGTGTGAGGGTGTGTGTGTGTGAGGGTATGAGGTTGTGTGAGTGTGTGTGTGTGTGTGTGAGGGTATGAGTGTGTGTGTGAGGGTATGAGGGTGTGTGAGTGTGTGTGTGTGTGAGGGTATGAGTGTGTGTGTGAGGGTATGAGGGTGTGTGTATGTGTGAGGGTATGAGGGTGTGTGTGTGTGTGAGGGTGTGTGTGTGTGTGAGGGTATGAGGTTGTGTGAGTGTGTGTGTGTGTGTGTGAGGATATGAGTGTGTGTGTGAGGTTATGAGTGTGTGTGTGTGGGTATGAGGGTGTATGTGTGAGGGTATGAAGGTGTGTGTGTGTGTGTGAAGGTCTGAGGGTGTGTGAGTGTGTGAGGGTGTGTGAGGGTGTGTGAGGGTGTGTGAGGGTATGAAGGTGTGTGTGTGTGTGAAGGTTTGAGGGTGTGTGAGTGTGTGAGGGTGTGTGAGAGTGTATGTGGGTATAACGCTATGAGGGTGTATGTGTGTGTGAGGGTGTGAGGGTGTGTGTGTGTGAGTGTGTGAGGGTATGAGGGTGTGTGTGGGGTTATGAGGGTGTGTGTGAGTGTGTGAGGGTATAACGCTATGAGGGTGTATGTGTGTGTGAGGGTGTGAGGGTGTGTGTGTGTGAGTGTGTGAGGGTATGAGGGTGTGTGTGTGTGTGTGAGGGTATGAGGGTGTGTGTGAGTGTGTGAGGGTATGAGGGTTTGTGAGTGTGTGAGGGTATGAGGGTGTGTGTGTGTGTGAGGGTATGAGGGTGTGTGAGTGTGTGAGGGTATGAGGGTGTGTGTGTGAGGGTATGAGGGTGTGTGAGGGTGTGTGTGTGAGGGTATGAGGGTGTGTGAGTGTGTGAGGGTATGAGGGTGTGTGAGTGTGTGAGGGTATGAGTGTGTGTGTGTGAGGGTATGAGGGTGTGTGAGGGTGTGTGTGTGAGGATATGAGGGTGTGTGAGTGTGTGAGGGTATGAGGGTGTGTGAGTGTGTGAGGGTATGAGTGTGTGTGTGTGAGT